>NC_090939.1:557620431-557925899 GCF_040938575.1 Ambystoma mexicanum
TTTGGTTCCACGCAGGCACGTGCCAAACTTGCCTCTATCAGGCATTTCAAATCAAAGAATCCTGTATCGTAGTGTCGGGCAAGGTTAAAACACTTGTCATGACTCTGGAAGTCTCCCTCAATGCAGATGCTCAAGCCATGTATGTTAGCAAAAATTGTAATTATTACATCAGACTCCTTAAAGCAATTAGACCCCTAGTTAGTGAAAATAAGTGTGCCACAATAGCCAGAGCTACCATCTTGTTGCGTCTGGACTATGGAAATGCACTTCTTGCAGGGGCAGGTAAGCAAAGCATACACACATTTCAAATGGTCCAAAACAATGTGATCAGAATGATTAAACAAAAAGCAAGAAGTGAACACATCAGTGAAGGCAGACGGGATCTCAACTGGCTGAAAATGGAGGAACTTGTGCAATTTAAGTCTCTATGCCTAACACAAGTGTCTATATGGCAAAGCACCAGCCTATCTGAAGTCTAAACTTACTTTTTACAACCCTACCAGGGCTCTAAGATCAGAAGCCAAGGGATTTATAACAACCCTGAAATATAAAAAAATAACTCTGTATGGGTAGAGCTTTCCCCAACCGAGCAGCAGCTAACTGGAACAAACTGCCAAACTGTCTTAGGTAGGAGACCAATCTCTCTGCCTTTCGCAAAAAGCTTAAAAATTTGCTTTTCAAGTAAACCACATTGTAAGATCTTTGGTCTTGATAATGACTGAACACCTCTGTACTGTGAATTGTCCTGTTCTCACGCTGTGCGTCTATTCGTCTGTCCTGTCAACATGTATGTGCCTCGATGCCTGCGGGCAGTCAGCGCAATATAAATAAACAATAAATAATAAATAAATAAATAGAGGGTCCACCCTGCATTGGGAGAAGGGGCCTACGACAGACAGAAATTTGTGTTTTTAGTGTGACACGCTCCCTGTTCTATTCTAATGAACTCTCTATAGTGTTGCAGTTCTAATGAACTAAGTATAGTGGGGATCGTTGTCTATTGTCCTCCTTGGGTGTCGGAGCAGGAGTTGTGGTCTCCTCTTACCATACTGTCTATGTGAATGTGTCTGTGGGAACTTCGGGTGTGGTACAGGCCGGGAAGCTGTGGATGAGTTGTCTAAGTGCTTCAGTCTTGGTCTGAGTATGTGTTCAGTCTTTAGTGTCCTCCTTTTGTGGCTATTTCAATAATGTACCTAAATAAGAATTTGGCTTACCTCAGAGGAACACCCTCAGCATTGTTTTTACTTAACACTGAAAGAGAATGAAGACGTTTGTGGGATAGCTGGATATACAGCAGTGAAAATACAGAGAATTGGAATATTAATGAGAAAACACTAACCTGGCAGTCGTGTTGCAACACTTTGCAGTGCCTATGTTGCCTCTGGTAACTGAGGCACTCGGTCTGCAAACAGTACTTTTTAATAACAGTGTTTGCCGTATTTCCCAATATAAGGTAGATCTCAGAGAAAGGGGTGGGGTTTCAGGCTTTTGAAAATGGGGCCCTGACAGAGTCAATGTACCCAGTCAGGTCCAAGAACTTGCATCCCCACCTGACCTTCTACATACACACAACATTTCTAGACAACACTCTGCATCTTAAAGACCAAACGGGCTGGAGCAGAGTAGGTTAAATTAAGCCAAGGGCCAATCCTGTATCAGTCCGGTTTTATGGTATTTGTGTCATCTGGTAAACTCTGAGCCTCTTTGTACAGAGATAATATATTCCTGTTGTGAATCGAAATATTAAAGACATAAAAAAACATTCAAGTTACTTTCAATGATGATTGCTACATATGTATACAAAATTGTTTTGTTTGAAGATTTTTATTCACCACAGGTCACCTTCCTAGCTTCATTTATAACATGACATGTTTAAGTCAGTGCCTTTTACCCATATGGCAGCAGCCGAGCATACAACAAATGCTATCTAACTACTGCTGTTCAATCCAGCAATCAAAAACTCAATTCCGTAGCCAGTTTACTAATACAAAATTACATAACATGTTATGTTAATAGACTTATAAAATGAGCCAAATCACCAATGTAGTAGTTTACGAGCACCTTGGTGTGTCTGTGTAGTGGTGTACTGCGTGCACACCAGGGTTATCCAGACCTTAGTCTGCTGGAGAAAAGATAATGAAGAAAAGGGGATGGAAAAGTGAGATATTGCATAAAAGTAGCAAGGGATGCAGCTGAAGAAGAATGCTATAAATTAGCCTGGTGCTTGGCAGTCCTGTTAGCTGGACCATCATTCTGTAAAGGAAATGAGAAGGAAAAGTCTTTAAGGTTTGTGAACATTGGGGTTCTATTTTCAAAGCAGATTTGGAGAATTGTGTGTTAATGCACAATGCATTTTGGATGCACAAGGAACTCGAAAGCATGCATGGGTATTCCTGGAAGTTTGGTGAATTATCTGTCCAGGCATCTTTTTACATTGTACCCCAGGCTCCAGGGGTCAGATTACAGACGTTGCACCAATGCAAGTGCAAGTTTGCACAATATTAGCACTAGGCAAAGTTTTCCCTATTTATAAAAACACTGGGACATATTAGAAAACATTTGCACCTTGACAAATGCAGTTTGGCATGTTATAAGCACCAACGCAAAAATTGCCCTAGTGCAAAAAAGATATATTTTCAACAAATGTTTTCACCAAAGCAAACTTTCGGAAAGTTTGCCCCGATGAAAAGACGTTTTTGTAAATGGCACCAGAATGTCCATTCTGGGACTATCAAACCTGAGCCAAGAGTGGCCATGTAAAAATAGAGTTTGTATAAAAAATAATGTTATTCGTATCAAAAGGCAAGGTAATTGAGAAGTCGAATTGGTTTTCTACAAAAAAGCCTGGAACCATGATCTCAAATAGTTTGTTAAGAGTTTGTTTTATGCCATGGCATCCAAGGTTTCATTTGAGTTCACATTGATAATAAGTTAGCAAAGTGTAGTAGCATGTACTCATCTGTAAGTGAAAACATACCCCAAGCACCCTTTGCATGCTGTGTTCATTACACAATGAAAAGGGTTTTGTCTTGTAGTAACAAGTAGTGCAGCATTTCAACCATGCCATCGTTTAAGCAGCATCTCAGACTCTTATAGAAAGTGTTTGCCAGTGTAAAAATGATGATGGTGTTAGAGCCGGTGTGTGGCTTAGCTCTGATGTGAGACGCTGATGAGAATCATACAAACCAAAGAAAGGTGAAAGCATAGAATAGCTTGAATGTATTGGGTAGAATAGCATAGAATAGCACAGCATGACAGTGTAGGCTAACAATGAAGATACTAATTACCAACTATTAACTGTAACCACTAATGTTAACAAACTAAACTATTAGAAATTAGAAGGCCTCATGGCAGACTGTGGATGATGGCTTAAAAAATAAAATGCACAAATTACCAATCCACAGTGTGGACTTGAAGTTCTGAGAATGATGAAACTGTGGAATTCAGTTTGCAAAGATAACTTTGGATAATCTCTGTCCAGGAAGCATTGGATGTGAATGTTGCATATTCATCCAGGCCTTAGAATCAATGCATACAAAAGGTGATTAGAAAAAAAAAAACTAAAAGACTTCTCTAAAATTACTGAAGGCCTGGCCATGCTATGGGAGGTCTGATTGATGTGTGACATCATAACTAGGGTGGTGAAATAATATACTTTCTGTAGGGAGATATAAGTAAAGTGGTACGGCAGAACAGAGATTTTAAAAGGAAGAGGAAGAGAGGAGAAGGGGCATTTGTAGGGAGAAAGAGGGATCAAGAGGAGATTCAAGAGAGAACAAGGAATATAGGGGACTTTTTGTGGTTGCTGGGGAAGCCGATCTGAGATCGAGCGTGACTGCCATGAGTGCTGTAAGCTTGCTGGAGAGAAAGGAGGGTTTCGAATGTCGCTAAACTGCGAAGGTTGACAGGGGCACAGAGTACGGAGCCTGTGTGCTTCGGTGAAGGGATTCCACAGTCAGTGACACAAGCAGAGCACTTCTAAAGCTCTTGGTAAGCATAAGAGTGACACAATTGGAGCATTATTTTTAAAAGTACATAATTCTTTTCATGGAATAGAATATAGTGGTGTGTTCTCTGTGCGCCATTAGTAATTTGCAGAATTGCCTAATCACCCATAGCCTTCCAAAGTTGCTCAGATAACTCTGCATCGCATGCATCACCTGCAAAGTTATTATGTGGGTGGTCAGTGCGTTTTATCGACATTTATTGTGATTTCCAGGAATGCATTTAATGGTAAATGCTCCATTTTAATCTTGGTAGAAAAGAGACATACCCGCTGGCATTTTTCAAAAGGCTTTTTCCATGTACATGGGTTCTTACGCAGTTGAAAGGTTTTTCTAATTGGAATTTGATAAACAGTGTTTGGATCCTGTCCCAATTTTTAACAATTCCCAATAAATGCCAAAGAGCACTATTATAAAGACCTGTGTTGTAAAACCTGATAGTGTGGAGAAGCCTAGTTTGTTATCATTACAGAATCATTACCCACTGTTAGAGAATCATTGCCCATTTAGGGATCCAGCTATCCATCATTCATTCTGATTAGTTCTGATTAGCAGTGGCATTATTCTGTCACTTTGTATGCATTTGCATTTTGCTCTAGATTGAGGCCTGTTATATTTGAAGTGCCATGTAGAGACACATGTTATATTTGTAGACACATGTAGAGATATGTTATGTATTATGTATGCATGCAGAGAGATACTCATTAAGTGTGCACTTAGAATATACATATAGATATCTACATATAGAAGTCTACATATAGATAACGCTTGGGTTTGCGAGAGAGAGAGTAAGCACTACATTCGAGAATAGAGAAAGCATTAAGCCATTCCAATGAAACATTCAGAAGCTGTCTGTTCCACAGAGAAGTTGTAATGAGTACAAAGTATGCGTAAACAGTTGCTTGGCAGACAGAGTAAAACACTACCCTTATCCGAGTGGAGAGGGATGCTGGCTTTATCAGCCTGGGCTGGTTCTTTGCAGACAGAGACAAGGTGGGTGTAGGCAGCACCATGAAGAGAGAGGAGCTTTGCACAGAGAGACATGCAGAAGGAGAGAGGGATTTGAATGGAGAAATATGAGGAGATGGTAAAATGGGCCACACGCAAGCAGAAGAGGGCCATGGCATAGATATGGCATAGATATGTAGAAAATGTCATGATGACCAGAACACACAGTGAATGAAAAATACAAGACATGCATCACAGACATTTAGGCACTGCTCACATTTAGAAATGCTGACAGACAGAAAGAGAGGCATTTTAGTTTAGAGATCGAGTGTAACCATGGATATGTATACGTCATTGAACAGTACAATGAGAGGTGAGGCTCTGAGATTTGAGGTAGTGGCTGCTCTCTGCTGGTCTGCTCTCTGAGGAGTGAGGGAGTTGGTAGTTTGAGATGCTAGTTGGAGTTGGAGATGGCACACTTACACTCTGAGAGTTTGAGAGATGACTTGGAGAGGCATTTGGGAGTGATTGGATGTACTTCAGGAAGCGGTTTATGGCTGATATGCAAATGAGGAAACATTCTGAGCAGAGCTGATGAGATCAACCTGGCAAGGATCTGGCAGAGAGAGGCCTGGCCCTGACTGACTGGCTGGTTGCAGAGTTAGCAGGAGAGGAGAGACATTATAGTGGTGTTTGCATCATGCATTGCTATGTATGAATAAAAGTGTTTCTATTGTTGAATCAATTCATGTGTTTTCTTTGTGTCTTATGTTAGTGTGGCCATAGGAGTAATCTAGGAGTAACACAGTGCACAAAGGCCCTGAGATACTAGCGAAGGGGGGGGAGCATAGTGATCCACACCCCCTGGGAGATTGTCTAAGACTGACAACAAGCCAACCACGCGGGGCTAGGCCAGAGGTAGATTTTTGTTGCACCTTCTCACAGTGTGGTCTATCATTGTGTGTGAGTTTTTTTTTTTTTTCTTCACCATATAGAGGGTTGTGTATTCAGTGATGCACTAAGTCTGGGATTGTAACCAAAAAGAACCCAAACAGAAAAAAGTATTACTGCAATCTAATTCACCATGTTTTAGATGCGTGCTCTTTGAAGTGATGAAGGTAACCAGAGATATAAAAATTCAGCATAGTTTTGGTGGAGATGCCAGGCAGCCTGTTTGGTTAATACAATTTCTAGGAATGCCCTTTTTTTAGCAAGGTCATATTGTGTGGTGTTGGTGCATTTTGAATCACACTTGTATTTTTCTCTGCTGTTTGAATTAATTCAGTGATATTGTGCTCAGGATGGTGATGGTGCTGGGTTCATTTTAAAATTCATTTTTACTTTATTTCTCTTCTATTTGAAATGCTTTTATACAGGTCATTGTGAGTGCACATGGTCTGTGTTGTGACAGGGCATTTACTGCAGTGGCATAGGGTCAACTGTAGCGCACTGCAACATGACAGAGGTTAAGGATTCTGACCTTTGCAGAGCCAAAAACGTCCACACTGGCAAAGTGGTCTTCTGACACATTCTGAAGTTGGCAACCATGTATAATGTCTGAGATGGATAAGGAAGTTCCTGAAGAGCTTTTTGCTGGTGAAAATGTGTTACAAACATGTATGATGAGACTCTTTTGTTCGGGGGATCGGAAAGAATAGATAGACTGTCTGATTCGCCTGGCCGCAAAGACGTGGTTTAATCTGCATAAGTTAGTTAAAATGAGAGTTTGGGACAGTGAGATAATTCAAGCCTTGCACAAAGACTTGACAGCTACGCACAAAGAGATGATATAGTTAGAAGAGAAATCGAAAGAGGGTGTACAGTGTGTACAGTTCTCAATCCGGTATGATGTTGTAAGGGCCATATATGGCACAAAAAGAGAGACAGTTTTCTGACAGTGAGGGAGAAATTGAATATTTCCAAACAGTTTTGTAGGGCATTCAAAAAGAAGACACCCAGTGCTTGCAGAGGTACAGGCACTCAGGAAGTGTGGTAGTCTGTCATCTAAAGAAATATAGACAATAGAAGATGAGATTTTTAGACATATGGATGAGAATGATAAAAGGATGGAAACAGTTGATCATTTCAAAATTGCAGAAATGGTTGAGGTAATAGCCAAACTAAGGAAAGAAAACACTGCACTCTACAGTGAACCACAAGAGCTTCAGGCACAGTGTAGGGAATTAAGGTGACACCATACAGGTGTCAGGTGTATTAGAAGTACAGAGATGTTCTTGCCCTGTGTACTGCAGGGTGTTGCTCTCACTGAGACTGAAGGCAGCCACAGACTGGGAAATGTGGAATCTGCTGTTCGCTCGACAGGAGCTTGCCGCTCTCCAGTACTCGAGGCTGAGTCTGCTTACCCAGTGCAGAAAAACGGCAGTCAAAATGATCCACTGTGTAATGCATCATACAATGCACTAAAAATAATGAAGTTTATCAAGACTATGATCAAGCCATTCAAAATGGATTCAGGTATATCCATTGAAGAACACATCGAGAGTGTGACTGAAATATTTCAGATGCTTTAAAACCCAAAGACCCAATATGGTGGGTTCTTTCACCCTACCATTGCTAGTTTGATTCTAGGTTTAAATGAGCAGAATAATCTATCATGTGAGAACTTTGAAACATAGATTAAGAAACAATTATCTCTATAACATTCGTTCCAAGATGGTAAAATGGCCACGTACAGCACGACAGCTCAATTCGTTGAGGTGTCACGTCAGTTCTTGCAAAATTTGAAAAGAACATTCTCACGTTTTGATGTGGCATGTGTCATTCATTCAATAAAGTTCAAGACCATGTTTTTTTTTAATGGATTGCATCTGGACATAATTTCACAACTGCCCCATGAATATAATAGGGATAAAACCTTAGAATGGATTATTGAACACACCCCTAAAATCTATTAAATAAAATCTCATGAGAAGGGAGAGGTTAGAAATAAGGAATAACATACCACATAATTAGAGGGGTGTGGCCATGCAAGGGAAGGTGACCCCACCCCAAACACTTGTTTTCCAATCCATAGATCCCAGTGACAAAAGCGTGTACATTAGTCCTCAGTATCTTGGTATCTCACCAAAGGTGGTATTTCTCTATGATATTATGGGGCCAAATAACTCCTTCAATCAGATGTAAAATGGGCCATACCAGGCACTGGGGGCTCAGAGCAGATTTGACCCTGCCACAATGGTATATGGCAAGCAGGCAAGACCAAGGTATGTAGATAGGTTAATTGAAAATGGAAATCAACAAAGGGAAGAATTTCAGCCAAATGAGAGACAGAATGTGAACTATGCACCTTGCCATTATGTTCGGTCCTCTCCCCAGGTTGACAATGGACAGAGGACGTTCACCCCACATTCCGCATTCCCTGTGTCTTGGAAATTCAGAGGACACACAAACAGGAGCCAGTCTCCTGAAAGGTGGCAGAACAGACCTGATCAGGGTGAATTCAACCAGTACTGGCCTAGATCACAGAGGGATGAGTTTGGGCATAGGGACAGATTCCAGTGCTTTGAGGCACAGTTGAAGATGATGGCTGAGCAGATAGGAAAACTGTGAGCAGTACAGAAGCAGCAACTGAATGAGAGTGTAGAATGTCACAAGAGGGACATTGCACAGGGTGGAAACCAATGACTATTTAGCCAGGCACCCTTCCATGAAAGTGCTAAGGAAAATTATTTACCATTGAATGAACTGAATTGCTTAGTGATTTAAAACGAAAAAAACAGATGAATAGTGATGATATAGTGAATGAAAACACACACATGAAAGGGGTATGGTTTAATTTAGAGTTGAATCAAACCATTCACATGTGTGAAAATAAAAGTGAACAAAACAGAAATAAACAGGAAGAACTCAAACAACAAAAAATCAAAAGACAGTTTAAAAAAGGTATGCAATGTCTGACAGTCTAATAGTGACCATGTCCCCACAGAAATGAAAATATTGCAAAGATCAGATTAAAATGAATTCCCTGAAGAATGTTTTGAGACATGAGGCAAAAATGGCAGCTACGGTACAAGAAATAGGTAAGTGTCACACCCCAGAATCTGTTGTTCTGCCATGTGATACTACTGAAAATACAGAACAACTGGGTTCCAGAGTAGAGGTTAGTCAAACAGATCCAGGCAATGGGGAAAAATCAAAAGAGGAATGGGGGATGGATACTGGTGTTCCCAAAGAGAGCCAATCAGTGGCAAAGCTCCAAATGAATACTCAGGACAGAGAGATAAACAAAGAAGTTGCAAGGGAGAATGGCAAAAAGGGGGTTAAAATGCCATTTCATATCCCCTGTGCTTAGCAAGAAGCCAGGCAGACCTGAAGAAAATAAGCCCTGAGATCAGTAAAAATTCACATTTCCTTTGCATACTTGAAGAATGTGAGGACAGGTATTACGCGCCTATTACTGTTGAAGAGATGTTTGACAGATTAGCAATGATTGACAGAGGCGCACAGGCAACGGTGATATCAAGGACATTATTAGTCAGCATAAACAAAGGGAACTCCCCACAATAAATGTTCACATTGCGATAAATTGAAGGCCCTATGCATAATTTAAATGGAGAAGAATTTACGGTGAAGGTGTCACTTAAATTAACATCAAGGTAGGGAAACATAGCATTAGACAGGAGGTGGTGGTCACATCCATTGAAGAGACCACTTTCCTCTTAAGGACACATTGTCATAAGAGGCTGTCAACCCTTATTGATGGGTTAAATAGGGTGTTGTGGTCTGCGGCCAACAAAAAAACAGAAACCTAAAATAAGTAGTGGCCCAAGGCTGTGCAAAAGAATGCCACACCATTGCTAGAACGGAGAGTGTAGTGAAAGTGTATCTTCAGAATGGTTGTGTACCTGGTGTCACTTTCATTCTCATGTGCCAGAGTGAAATGCAAGGAGAAAAAGAAAAGCAATCTTTAGCGATTTACTTGGACCCGAAGAAAAACTGCAAACACAGATAGATACAAACACATTGCGTTTTTATCTAAGTTGAGGAAAACTGTAAACACAATATTGCTAGAGATGGGTCAGGAAAAATATATTTCAACAATTGCAGAAATACAAATGAAGGAAGGCTAGGCCTCGATTCCTGGGTATGTGAATGGTCATCACAAACTGATTGAAGCGATGTTGGCCGTGGAGCAGGAAAAGAGCTTAATTAATGGAAATGTGTTTAAACAAATGCTTGACAGAGAAGAAATACAATTTGTATCAAAAAAATCAACACATCTTTGGTCTAGATGGGCCTGATTTGGGGAAAACAATGGTGGGAATGTACATGTTGAGAATCACAATGGGTCCAACAGCTTTCATCATAATGTATGGGCAGTAAGTGGAGCAAAACTAAATTCTATTTTAGGAAATCATATTGCGTAAAGTTTTAGATTGTTTTATTGAAAGGTTTTAGTCTAGGCTGGGGGAGCAGCACCTGCATTTGAGAACAAAATACACGCTTAATATTGTGCTCAAAAGATGCCATATGCAATTGAGCTTCAAGTAAAGAAGGGGTTGTTATTTCTGATTTCACAAGACAATTTGCAATAGCATTAAAGTACAGAAAGGGATAACAGATGAAAGGGCTTGATGCATTTGTCTGTCTCAATGATTCCATGAGACACCAGGGCTTAGAAGGTTAATATACACCATTAGGAGAGATTGGGGATGGCTCCATTCGAATACTGGTGCATAACAAGGGGTGACAAGCCATTCATTTGGAAGAAGGTACAGCATTAGGGATGACAGTGCAGGAATCCCACTACACTGCTGATCTAATTAACCCAATGATTGGAAACATCCCCGAAAGCTATGTCACTTCACAGGATGAATTGTCTGAGTCCTTAGATTCTAAACCAATGAGGATTTTCAGGATTCAGTCTGTTTACCCTTATGAATCAAAGGATGTGATTTGCTGTCATCAGGGTAATTGCATCATATTTAAGGTGGGCAAATCTGTAAAAGAAAAACAGCACAGTGAAGTACAGCAAATTGAAATGGAAGCTGATGTGCCAAGATAGTTGAGGGTGGTGGCTCTATTGTTATATTTGTTCATTTATAATGCACTTAACACCATCAAGTGGTTTCTAAGTGTGGGGTCAGGATTCAAACCTGTGTTGTGCTGCATTGTATTGCTTCCAAGACAAAAGCGTTATACATGAGCTATCCTTCCTTCTCCCTCCTACGAGGCACTGCCACAAAGCTAGAGGATAGCACAGTAGTTCCCTAAAATGGTAGAGCAACAAATTCAAGCTGGAAATGCAAATGCTTGTACTCATGAAGAAAAGAGAAACCAATTGAATAAAGTATTCATGGAGTTCAAAGAGGTATTTGCCAAAAACACCTATCAATGCGGGCTTACTGATTTGCACATTGTGACACAGTCAGATGGATATGGTAAGGAGCCGGTGTTTGTGTAACAATATAGGCTATCCATGGCCTGTTTGGAGTCTCTAGCAGAAATAATATAAAATGTAAAATCCAGAGGAATCATTAGTTCTATCCACATTACTTCAAATATGTCCATATTAGGTGTACTAAGCGTAATAGCGCTTATGTTCAGACTTGAGAGTATTAAACAAAAGGGTACCTGTGTCAAGGTGCCTGCTTTCATTTATTGATCAAGGCATTGCACATATTCAAGGGTCTAAGGTATTTACAACGTTGGATCTTACAGCAGCTGAAGATATTAAAAAATCAGTTTGCCTTTTCAGTCAACTGACTACAGTATGTATGGAATCGTACTCCCTTTGGGTATATCAATAGTGGGAGTGATTTTGGGATATTTCTGAGCAAAGCACATCCAGAGGCACCCGAGAGGGGAACTTTGAACTATGTCGATGATGTCCTGATCAAGACTGAAGACATAAAAAGTCACTTCAATGAAATTGGACATATGCTCAGCCTGCTACAAAAGGATGGAGCAAAGGTACCATTACAGAAAGTGCAGTATTGTAGAACAAGGGTAAACTTCCTGGGACATGAAGTAACAAAGCAAGGGTTAAACCCACAAAAGAAACAGGTTGAATTTATTCATACATTAAAAGATCCCACCAATCTAAAAGGCCTGAAGAGTTTGCAAGGAATGACAAGTTATAACAGGAAATCTATTGAAGATTAGGGAGAATTACACAACCATTGACTTACTGAAGCTTCGTGTATCCTGGAGATGGGAAAGGAGCAATGCGAGGCTGCTGTCAAGTTAAAAATCTGTCTGATAAAAGGTCCATGTTTAGCTTATCCAAAAAAGAACCATGATTTCTTTATAGAGATAGGGTTCACAGATCAGTGTGTGTCAGCAGTCTTATGTCAAAAACATGATTCAAATAACAAAGCCATTGCATATGCCAGCAAAGCATAGTCACAGGTAGAAACACAATTTAGCAAATGTGAAAAGGTACTATTGACCACTATGTGGGCATAAAAACATTTCCACCCCTTTATTTGGGGGGGCGGGTAAGTGGTGAAAAAGATCCTCAGACTTAAGGAATTTAGCTTAGTCAAGAATCAAATCATGGAAAATGGCATTGCAGGGGATTCCCAGTGGAGGTTCAATATGTTGATAACAATAAGAGCCCAGTTGCTCAAGGGCTGGTAGACGTGTCTGTGCCTCTGATGACACAGATTTGGAAACAAAGTTGATTGAATTTGAACAATCCCCATGCAAGGATTTCAATGAAGAGACATGAAGGGATATCCCTACTGTGTTTGTAGACAGATGTGCATACCACATGGGGGGTGTTTCTGAAAAAGAATTAGTGGCAGGAATAGGGAATGTGTGGGTTAGAAGTAACAGTGTACCAAGAGTGAGCATGAGGTTAGGTTCTAAAAGCAGTCAGATTGCAGCACTGGCTGCTGTATACAAGCTGATATCCGTAACAGCAGAACATAAATTAAAAGAAATAGTGTTAGTTACTGATTCTGATTATGCCCAAAATAGTTTTGTTGAATATTTACCAGGGTGGAAGTTGAGAGGAATGTTCACATATAAAAAAAAATGCCACTCAAACATGCTAAAGTGATTCAATTCATAGATGTGCTTGTTATAGAGAATTACATGATCATTCACTGGGGGAAATTACGAGGCCATCTGAAAACACCAGGGGAAAACAAAGAGGGGGGTGACAAGGCAGGTCAGCTAACGAAGATTGGGGCAGTGATGGGGTATGATTTCCTATTGAGCACCCACTTGGTGAAATCCAGGTGGATGCAAAACACACTCCAAATATCAGGAAACAGTTGATCAACCTGTGGCACAGTGGAGTTTTGATACTCCTGATCAGGACTTGGTCAAGGCACAAAAAGAATATCCCATTTTTGGTTTGTTCTATGACCATTTGTTAAATGCAGAGCAGAATCCTCTGATGGAGGAG
This sequence comes from Ambystoma mexicanum, assembly GCF_040938575.1. Classification (NCBI taxonomy): domain Eukaryota; kingdom Metazoa; phylum Chordata; class Amphibia; order Caudata; family Ambystomatidae; genus Ambystoma; species Ambystoma mexicanum. The sequence continues at coordinate 557,633,761 of NC_090939.1, forward strand.
GACTGTAAAGGATAGAAGAATTGAGGGTGTTGTTAAAGAACAGAAAGAGAATTTGATTACAAGATGGTGTTATGGTTTGGGAGTCCGTGTCAGGCCAAATCCAGTGGGTAGTACATTGATCATTTCGGGGTCTGATGCTACATCATGCCAATAATACCAAATCTGTGGGTCACAGAAAACATTGTGCATTTTAAAAGAATATGCTATTGGCCACACATGTCCCAAGATGTACAGTTATATACTCATGGATGTTTGGTGAGTGTAAAATTTCAAACTGCACCCAAACCGTCTCACACTGCCCTTAACAAACACCCTGTGCCCCAATGTACCATGAACCAGGCCGGTGGTTAATAATGAAATATTTTGTTTTTTTAAATTCAAATGCAAAGTCAAACAAATCAACTTTAGGGCAGCAATCACCAGTGTAGTGATGATATACAGCGAATTGTTATAATACAATTAATTTAACTTTCTGACATCAGGTACATCAATTTATATATGAATGGAAGCAAGATTACTTTTTGTCACTCTCATAGATTGCACTTATGTTATGCACTCTCCATGCAACACTCCCCCAAACTCCTGCTGACAAAATTCTGTGTTGGTGGACAGGAGTGGCAAGGAGTCACAAATAAGATGGAAAAATTGGTTTTCTATATTTGACCTACCATCCCAGAATGGGAGGCCACAACGAAAATGAAAACCTTGAAAAAGGATCAAATGGCACACTCAGGGCTCAGTGGATACTTAAAGGTCAGTTCACATTTGTGGTAGAAGAAATAGTATGGGAATTTGTGTGGCTGTACTAAAGAGGCAAGGAAGCTTACAAGGTACTGGCAAAGAACCAAACAATGTGAACACAGATTAGAAAAATCGTATTTTGGAAGGACAACAATTCAGCAAAAATCCCACATGGCAGAATTGCAATTTCTTATTCTACACTGACTTTAAATCAGCAAACAGCTATGAAAATAGGCTAACAGTCAAAATCGTAAATCTTTTTTTATGATGGGGAACAAAAAGGCACATTGCAGATAGGATAATGAAGTGAAAGCATGACTCTTTATGGGGTGGCAGTATGGGTTTCTCTATAGAAAATGCAAATCAGAGTTTTTTAAGGAAAACAATTACACGGGCAAAATCAGTTTTGATTGGAAAATGATTTGTTCTACTGTGACTATATTTTAATGGCTAGACTATTAAAGAAAGACACTGCACGCAAGGGGGTTAATTTGAAAATGTAACCAGCTCGCGCCACGTTCCTCTTTATAGGGGAATTCATTAATTTATCTTAAAAATGGTACTAAGGATTTACACAAATAGCTGAAATGATTTGAAAAGAATTACGATAACACATATATACTTGCACAGATTCTTCTAAGGACAGGATAAACAGATGATGCTGACAATTTGGGAAGTTACTTGGGTTCTTATGGGATTGTTATAGGATTTAAACAAAATGCAAGGTAACAGAGTGGGGTATGCAGTTTGTGGGTACTGGGGCAGGTGATACTTACAAAATGCACTAGAGTTGGTTAATTTGGGTAGCTAAACGGGTCTCTGGAAAGCGAGTCAAGGGTCTGGTCACTGGGCAGCGGCTGGGCTCTCCTTTATGGAAATAGCTGGACAACAGGGGTCTGGTCACTGTGGACAGCGGGGCATCAGCTGGGCAAAAGGTCATGTTGCTGGATTTCCCCCAGGGATCAGCACCCTTTCCTCCTTTCTCCCTGAATTAGTGGGCTTAATCTGGTTCTGGATAGGTGCTTCTGGATAGGATGTTCTGGATAGGTTGTCCTGGATAGATGGTTCTGGACAGGTGGTTCTGGATAGGTGGTTCTGGAAAGTTAGTTCTCGACCAGCTACCTCTGGACCTGGTTCTCGAGTCTTCGAATCTTGCAGGGGAATTTGGAAAGTTGAAATCTCCCTATTCCTCCCTGCCTACCTCTTATATAGGCAGAATGACATCAGATAATTGTTATAATATGGGAGGATGTAATCTGACATACCTCTTGAGTAGGCTATGAATGTCGCCACCTCCCTCCGAGTTGATTGGATTGAAGGAAGTGACCTCCCCTTAGGTGTATGCATTTTATGACTCCTTTTGTCCCACAAGCCTAATTTTTCACAAAAAGGAGTTATGGAATACAAGTTTATATTCACAAAAGACACCATTATACAAATCAGATAGGCAGATCCCATATTTCACAAGGAATATGCCGGTACAAACGCCAATTCAGTGTGCTGCTGCTTCGCCCTTTGGGCACCATTTTGTGGTTTTCAGGAGAAATATAACACCTACAATTCTACAAATGGGTCCATATATGCATATTATAATTTGGCATATTTTCCTCAAGTTATGTCTGCGCCATTTATGATTCACACCAAAATACAATGTTTCTGTCTATTCCATTACACCATGGTTGACAATGACACACATAGTCTCATTCTGTGTGTCTAAAAATCCCAAAGAAACTGTCAAAATATCACATTACTACTTGTTCAAGGTATTGACAGAAATGTCTTAAAGTAAAAAGTTCTCTAAAGTCTATGGATGGCATTTGTCACTGTATGGGCGGCTCTTCAAATCTTCACAGCCAACCTGCCCCCTCTATGTCAGTCTGAACAACAGGGTTTCTATGGTGCCCTTTGATCCTGGGCAGTTGAAGCTGGGGTGAGGGGGTGAAAGAAAATTGCACCTTTCTGTGACAGGGCTAATTGCTCTGGGGTACGTTGTCCCTTGCTGTAGAAATGCCGGCCAGTCTGAAGAGGTCGCAAATTTCCACATTTTGATCCTTTCATATTTGTGGAGAGGCTTCCTTTGGCATGGGGGCTGTTACCTTTGAAGTGCCTGCCTAGGCCAAACTGGATTTGCTGTTTTCAACCATTTTCTTTTCTTTTTCTCTCTTTCTTATACAGAAACCAAGTCTTTATGGGAATAATTATAATATACATTACCAAACCCAATCCCCACACACATACTAATATTTCTGTGCGAGTAATGGCATTCTTTCACATCACTTTTAAAAGTGTAATTTCCCTGTTTTGCAAAAGCGGGTTTACAAGTGTTCTTTTTAGCTTGTTCTATTTAACACATTTTTAGCATGTTCATTTCACAAAACGCAGTTACTTTGGCATTCCATTTCTGAAAGGCTTTTACAGATCAGGTCAATTTCTGATCACAGAAATGTACTTGCAAATTGTTTTCTTGGTAATTGACAAACGGCAAGGGAAAGCATTTTTTCTTTGAAGTTCCTGGCTTGTGTTAGTTTGTTGCAAAATGAACTCCGAGCTGTGCAGATTTGATGCAGATTCTCTGCTCCTCATAGGCCTGCTTTGATGACAACAATGCCGTTGTACAGGGTTAGTCTGATTTCATGGGATTGAAATACAATGCACGGGCAGGGCTGTGATGAATTGAACAAATTGTGTGCTGTTTAAAATGAAAAGAGACACCAGTGTGATATTGTCCGGAATGCAGGTCATTTTTCTGGTGCAGCCTTGAATTTTTCACTGGCAGAAGAGAAATGCAAGGCCCTTGTGCCTTTAAGTTATTTTCTACGAATTCAAGTGGAGAACAGCAAATGCAGCCATTCTTGGGGTGGCGGTGTTTGACTCTCTGCCCATATGTGCTCCGCAGACACAGAACAGCAATTTCTTTGATAACTGCTGAAATGCAGTTTTTATGATGCAGGGGATTTCTGTTGTGGCTGGTAAATGTACCCCACACTCTCCTAGACATTAGTTCACCATTGATGAAAAGAGGTCTGGCACTTCCCTGGTCAGATTTACAAATAGATGTTATTGGACCAGTCCAAAGATTAGCACGGGGCAACAGAATAGGCAGAGAGTCACATGTTTAATGTCAAAATGGTTGGAGTTGTTTCCCGGCACCTGACTGTAGTGCACAAACTGCAGCCACTTTGCTGGTGAATCATATTTTCTCTGAGTTTGGTTTGACTTCAAAAAAAGAATCAGAGCGCAAGTCATTTACTGGTGCAGTGATGACTAAAATGTGGCAGATTTTGGGAGTGAACACGAAACTGCATGTCTCCTATTGCCCATCTTCTATTGGTGGTGTCAAATGGTGCAATAGATCAATCAATGACATTTTGAACAAGTTTGTAGCTGAAGCAGTGTCCATTTGGATTAATGTCTCCCTCTCGTACTAATGGCTATTAGATGAACACCATCACAATCCACAGGTCTCAGCCCACATGAATTTATGACAGGCAGGAAATGCTCTTGCCACAACACTGATACAGGACTAATGAACAAGTCCTAATAAATATATCTTCAATTCATGAATATGTGGACAATTTGCGAAAGCACTTGCAGCATGTGTTTGTATTTACACAGCAGAATTTAGAAAGAGCTGTTGACAGTGCCAAATCACATTTTGATAAGAAGAAATCTGTGAGAGAATGTGAAGTAGGCAATCAGGTTTTAAATTACATTTTTCAAAAGGCAAACACACAAATGATAAGGTTTTACCTGTGGTCTACAGAATTATAGTTTATCGTGCCTAGAGGCACATGTTTACAGGCACGTTATAAATGCCATATCATATCATATCATACCATAGTGAAGGAAGGAGGTCTGTTATGGAACAATTTTTCCACATGAATCAAATCAAGCCATTTCACCCAAAGCATGGGTTGACAGGCTAGAACAGGCCAGAGGAACCAGTAGAGGAATGAAAGGTATAGTGAACACACTAAAATCATTTGGTACAACAGAAAAATATGGCATGCTGCTTGGAAAGGATTCTCTGTATCAGTGAAGTTGGTGCACTGTAGCAGGTAAGTAGGTGTGAATGGAGTCATTAATATAAGTTTGAAAAAGGGAGGATGCAACAGATGAGTAGGTGTGCATGAGAGGAAGGATGTGAGCTGTATAAATAAAAAAATATAAAAATAAGTACAATAATAAATGTGTAGACTTGTAATATTGTATTTTTAGGTGAATGCTATGTTGGTTTCAAAATAGGTAAAATAAAAGGGGGATGTAGTTGAATTGTATGTTTTTATTAAGTTTAATCTATACATTTGTTTTCAAGTGGTTGCCTAGGGAGATTTTGTATAATCTTCTTGTATGTTGTATAATACATGATTTCTTTTTCCAGGTTGTGAAGGGAAGTGGAGTAATGGCAATGTAAAAAATAAAAAGGATTTTACTTGATACTTAACCAGTCTCTTTATCTTCTGAATTAGAATGCTAAATAATTTCCTTCACCAGCGTCCCTGGAGCATGTTGTTATCAAAGGGGGTCGTTGGAGCAGTCCACTGGATTGCAGGCCCCTGGACCGGGATCCTCTCAACTGAAAAAGAGGGAGAAGATGGTGAAACTGGCAAGCGTAAAGGAGGAACACAAATGTGGATAATGGAAGGCTGCATCCATGTTGTTAGAAAATGTGTGCCATTGACACAAGCCAATCTGGCAAACAGGTGCATTTGTGCAAAATGTGTTCTCAGTTTAGAAATGTTTAAATATACTTTTCATTAACTTAACCTCTACCATTACACATGTTGAACATTTTATTTCTAGGTTTGGACATGTATTGCCATTTCTCTTGGCAATAATTGACTTTATGAACTATTTGTGAAGTTAATTGTCAGGTAGGGTTGCACACTTATTGACTATTTATTTTTTAAAATATTTATTGACTATTTTACACATTTCTTTTTTTAAAACAGAAATGTTTACTGCATTATTTGACAGACCACAAATTTTATATATAAATTGGAGCTTTAAAAAAGGGTTAAACAAAAAAGAAAAATATATTTGTTAAGATTTTTATTTAAAAAATCTAAAAACGTATATGCAAATGGGATAAACAGAATGCATTTTTACATGTATAATGCCATAAAAATTAACAGATGGTCGAATATTTAGACAGTTTTTGAAATTGTAAATAAAAACTTGACAGACACATTGGCAACAATAACAAAAGAAACTTATGGATGACAAAGTCAAAAAACTCCCATTTTCAAATTCCAAATCAGTGCAACCTATAATGCTTGTTTCAACAGAGAAATCAGTACAAAGAGACATAGCTAAAAGAGACCAAACTACCCAATATGAAACCTTAGTGCCTCATATAAAGTCCTTGGCCTTTCCATTGTCACCAAGTATCGCCAATATTGAACGCAAAACATGCACCCCTTTTGATATCTTTGATCTAACCAAACAAGGCCACTTGGGCCATCTTTCGAATCCAAAGAAAAAAAATCCAAAGAAACAACAGTCAGGTTCTCGAGCCTTTTTGAGGAAAGTGAAAGCTGATCTACAGGAACACTCCTGACTTGCCTCGACAACAACCAAAAGAAATGATAACAAACAAAAAGATGATGTCTCAAGCCGATCAAACGCACCTGTTGAAGATCAATAGAAGAGGAACCTCTTGATGCATTACTAGCTGTCTTAGATCATGACACAGAAACCCAAGAGTCAAAGAAATCCCCTGAGACATCCACAGGCTCTGCTGCTCATACAACTGTACTGACTGATATAACAACCGATCCTCAATAGTGCTGGACGAATGCTATGAGACCCTGTCGGACTCAGTTGACTAAGTCTCAATCAATACATCTTCTAACATTTCTTTTGTATACTCAACTGTTTCAAACAAAGAAGCCTGGTCCTCATCTGAAACTGATCATTGTTCTAAGATTGACGTAATGCCTGTAACCCAAGAAGAAACATCACTAATTAGACCAAAATGTGTTAATCTGCAAAAGGTATCCAACATATTTAGAATGTCATTGACTGCTACCAGTCTAAAGCCTGCTGAATCTTTAATCATGAATAGAGTGAACATTTTACATGTGTTCAATGCCTTTCCACATCTGGCTCAAATTACCTCGAGAGACATTGATGTGCTATACTTCCCTAATAAGAATTGAATGGAAACAGTTCACATTGACTTGTACAAACAAGAAACAATGCAACATATTATGTCTTCAAATGTACATTTAGCAAAATGGGGCTTACAACAGAATAAATCTTTGTAAATAAATCCATGGCTCTCAAAAAAATGACTATTCATGAAACTTCTGATTATAGACTACAGAATAAATTTGATTCTAAGCAGACTATCAGGAGACTTCCACCGAATAACGAGCTCTGGCCTACATTCAACACAATTACAAAGACTCAATGCAATCTACATTTGACCAATAGGATGAAAGACCTGCACTGTGACAAGAAAGACAACTCTCAGTACACAAGAAACATGACAACCGAAGGTGACCTGCAAAGTCCACAAATTAAGACCTATCTATAACAACCAACCATTAAGGAGTCCTCTCCTAGCAGAATCACGTTATGTTCATGGAATATTAGAGGCTTTAAACACCTTTTCAATGAAGGTTCCTTAAACCAAAAAGACATGACCATCATATGTCTCCAGGAAAACTGGCTCTCTAATGAAGTAGTCTGTGAAGGATTCTCTACCTTCATGAACCCAGCGATTACTTCCCAACAAGGCAGGCTGTCATCTGGAATGATTATCTTGAGTAAACTATACACAAACTGGTAATTCATAGCCAAGAAAAACATCCACTCCTGGGCACAATACATTATCATCCGTATAACGTCCCTAGTAGAGGAGTCCCATCAAAATTCAGATGAAATTTACCTAACAATTTTTAATATCTACTGGAACCCAACAGCAATGAATGACAATGAATTCCTCAATTCAATATGCGATGAATTGGATGCAATTGCTGGCACTTACACTCAGGCAGAATTCATTATCACTGGCGATCTTAACATCCATCTTTGTAACATGGAACGTATAAGATTAATATTCCATAAATTGACCAAAGAAACAGACATTCAAAATTTTACCTTGACAGAACAACCACCAAATGAAAAAGGCTTACCTCCTCAAACCTGGACACGTGAAAAATCTGCCTCTATCATTGACTATATTTACATTTCGGAAGATATACGGTAATCATTAACAGCAACTGCCAATCATCCACACACAAACAGTGATCACCATCAAATATTAAATGCATGGAATATATCACAAATTCAGGTGCCACGATTACTCCTTCCAGACCTTGAATTAAACAACGGCCTCAATAAACTCTGTATAAAACAATCCCAGATGGCTGACTTGCTTTCAAAGTTTGATGCTTCTCGTCTTCCAGACTATCTAAAACTTCATTATGAGTGGACACTGCAGAATTACCAGCAACCTCAGAAAACCAACGGTAATTCCTACACCAAACACAAGCATCACTTCAACAATGACATTAAGTTGATGAAAAAAACTTTCTACAAAAGAATATGACTAATAAAAAAGCAAAAAACATCCACTTCTGCAGCTGAGATAAAAAAGGAAAAACAAAAACACTCAAATTCAATAAAAACTATCAAATCCTTAATGCACCAAGCAGATGCAGAGGCTATCTTTCTAGCCTTAAAACAGAAAAACATGAGGCAATTGTGGTCTCTCCTAAATGAAAACGCTAAAGGATCGACTATGTTCCAAGAAGTAGAAGCTCAAGCCTGGACAGAGCACTTTGCTAACCTGTATAGCAAAAAAACAGATATCCTGGTAGTGCAAGAAGACAACAAAAACATTTGTGGGACCTAAAATGGGATAGAGAAGATCTCATAAAAACCATCAGCTCCTTGAACCCATCCCGAGCGCCTGGGCCGGATGGCCTTTCTAACGCCAATTTAAAATCAGCGCCTGTAGAATGGGCCACTTTTTTTTCTCATCTACTCATTCTAATTGAAAAAACACAACAAATTCCACGAAGTTGGACCTTGGCAATCTTGATCCCGATTTACAAAACTGGTGACAGGAAAAAACCGGAAAACTACTGACCCATAGCTTTATTAGATCCGCTAGGAAAGTTGTTTGCAGGTTTTCGACTGAAACTACTCAATAAATGGGCAGAGGCATATGGCAAACATGAAAAAAGACAAACTGGGTTCAGCTATTGAGTATGATCAAATATGAAGCTACCCTCTAGAAGCAGCAGGTTTATACTGTTTTCATAGATATATAAATGGCATTTGATTCTGTCAACAGACTAAATCTATGGAAGAAATTAACATCTTGGGGCTACCCGCAATCCATTCTAAATCCAATTATGCAACTATACTCCAACACTTCCATCCAAGTTAGACTAAACAAGGATGGTATAGTAACTAAACCAATTACTACTTGGAATGGACCAAAGCAAGGGTACCCCCTAGCTGCCTGCTTATATAACCTATATACATTTGATTTTGACAAAACAATCCAGGATCCACTCTCGAACCCTTCAAAGATCAACAATGAAACAGTACAAACCCTAATATGCGCTGATGACATCATAGTCATGGATAAAACAGTGTCAGGCCTACAAAAGACTCTCGATAAAGTGGCAATCTTTATGAAAGAAAATGAGTTGTACATCAACACCAACAAAACTAAACTAATGACCCAAAAAACTAAGATCTGGCCAGCCCGGAAATTAAATTTCGAAGGCAAAGAGATTGAAGTAATAAACACAATCAAATCTTTAGGTGCCATGATAAACTCATCTCCAACTGAACTAGAATGGAAATATCATATCGAGATGAAAGCAACATCTCTAGCCCATCAAGGTCGTTTTTTTCATTGCAAATTCAGGACTTACTCTATAAAATCCACAATTACACTATACAAACAAAAAGTGGTCCCAATCTTGACTTACGCCGGCGAAACATTGATTAACCAACAATCAATGAAATGGCATCATTACGGGGCAATTTTTGGGAGAAAAACCTTGCCTCTACCCAAAACTTTTCCAATGCCGAGAATTCGATTAAAAATTGGCTCTTAAATCACTAGAATCATTAATTGCCTGGAAGCAAATGGATCTTTTTAGAAAAATTATCAGTCAAGACCAAATTCCATCTTTAGAAATCTTAAGGAATAAAATAACGCTTTACATGTGACAGCTCTCCATCATTGGTGCAGCGAAATAAGGAAAAGAATGAAAGATGAAGCAATCACCGAAGACATAGGGCCTCATTACAATTCACCCGGTATGGAAAGAGCGGTGGCGGTAAACCCGCCGTCACAGTTGTTTCCATACCAGGTGACCACGACTCCTGCAGGCAGAGGCATCAATCCCGCCAAGTCAGACCTGGCGGGTTTAACACCGACCGCCTGCAGGCGGACTAGGAAACACCGGCCCCATCACAAGATGGTTCCGGTGTTTCCATGATCCCCATTCCTATAGTCCTATAGGACTCAATGGGAATGGGGATTTACACCATTCCGCCTCTGGAATTCCCGGGTCACCGGGGTTGTAATGTCCCGGTAATTCCGGGTATCACGGAGGCGGAATGGTAATACGAGTCCGGCGGTAACCAGGCGGTTTTACCGCCTCGGTTACTGCCGGACTCGTCATGAGGCTGATACTAATAAACAGACCACAACATGCAAAATTCAGATAAATGATTGGATAAAAACAACTATAGAACAAACAAAATACAAACGTTTCCTGAAATGCGCAAGCAAAACAAGGGCTCTCCACGAACATCCAACTTATTTAGCATGCTTCCCTGATCGACTTACTCGCGATCTCTTTTTAAGTATTTGATTAAACATTCTACCGACTCGTGAATATCTAAGCATGATAAAACATCCAAACACAACGTCTTCCGATTGTCGATTCTGCAAGATTGCAAATATTAAAGAGACTCTTTTCCATGTAATCATGATATGCCCTGCCTTTATGGAGAAAAGAAACCTGTTCAAAGATTTTTTCAGAATATCCGAGAAACAGATGACCACTCAAGAGCGATGGGATCACCTTCTAAAAGGCCATGACAAATATTTAATTTTAACAGTAATTAAATTTTGGACTGTGATCTACAAAGACAATAATTTGCACGAGTCTGAAATACAAGTTTAAAGTTTTCTTTTTCTTTTTTTAAACAAAACGAAATGCTAATGAAATGCTATAATGAAAAGAGTTTGTATTCCAAACATACCATTTAATAACAATAAAAAAAAAAAAAAAAAAAATATATATATATATATATATATATATATATATATATATATATATATATATATATGTTTGTGTTTTTCACACACATTATCTGTCACCTGATGTGCCGAGGACCACATGGATTGATGGAGGCACAGTTAGGATTTTTTTGTGTGTGTTTCTGTAGAGGCTCATACATTTTTTCGGACCTTACAGAATCAAATGGGTGATACGCGTAGGAACAAGTAGAGCAACATTAAAACCATGCAAGACTTTTAGTGGCATCTCAGACTCCTATAGAAAGTGTATGACAGTGTACAAATTATGTTAGTGTTTCAGCCAGTGTGTGGCTTAGTTCTGATGTTAGACACTGTAACCAAAGAAAGGTGCAAGCATAATATAGCTTGAATCAATAGAATAGAATAGAATAGAATAGAATAGAATAGAATAGAATAGCATAGTGTAGCAAAGCACATCATGACAGTGTAGGCTAACAATTAACATACTAATTATTCATTACTCACTATTAACCACTAACCACTCCTTTTAAAAACTAAACTATTAGTAATTAAAAGGCATCAGTGCATCTTGTGAGTGAAAATTCACCATTCACACAGTGATGTCAGTTTAGAAAGAAATGCTGAACATTCGAAAGTTGTAGCTGAAATTAAGTGCACACACCAGATCGTGAATGATGGCTTGGAAAATAAAATGCACACATTGCAAACCAGTCCACAGTGTTGATGTGAGGCTCAGAGCGCGATGAAACTGCAGAATTCTTTTTGCAAAGACAACCCATTGCTTGTCCAGGAAGCACAGGATGTGAATGTTGCATATTCATCCAGGCCTGGATAATCAATGCTGTACAAAGGTGATTAGAAATAAAAACTAAAAGACTTCTGGAAATTTACTGAAGGCCTGGCCATGCTAGGGGAGGTCTAATAGATCGGTGACATCATGGTACGGTGGTGAAATAATATACTTTCTGTATCGAGATGTAGGTAAAGTGGGATGGCAGAAAGGAGATTTTAAAAGGAAGAGAAAGAGAGAAGGAGGGGCTTTTGCAGTTAGAGGGATCAAGAGGAAATTTGAGAGAGAACAAGGAACATTGGGGATTGTTGGTGATTGCTGGGGAAGGCAATCTGATATTGACCGCCACTGCCATGTGTGCTGAGAGCCTGCAAGAGAAAAGGGAGGGTTTTGAGTGTCGCTGTACTGCCAAGGTTGACGGGGCACATAACGCAGAGCCCGTGTGCTTCAGTGAAGGGATTTCACTGTCAGTGACGGAGGCAGTGCACTTCTAACGCTCTTGGTAACCATAAGAGTGACTCAATTAGAAAGATATTTTTAAGAGTATGACATCTTTATTTTCAGGCAATAGAGTATAGTTGTTTGTTCTATGTGCGCGATTAGACATTTGCAGAATTGTGTAATCGCCTAGAGCCTTCCAAAGTTGCTCAGATAACTCCGCTCTCGTGTGCCAAGTTATTTTGTGGGAGGTCGGGGTGTTTTTTCCACATTTACTGAGATGTCCAGGAATGCATAAAACGGGAAATGCTCTGTGTTATTCCTGGTAGAAAAGAGACATCCTAGCTTGAATTTTTCTAACGCCTATTTCCATTTACATGAGTGTTTATGCTGTTCTAAGTTTTTTCTAATTGTATTTCGATAAACTGTATTTGGATCCTGTTATAAAGATCTGTCTGGTCCATCATTGTGTGAGATTTCTTTTTGATTTTTTTTTTACACCATATATATGTTTGTGTTTTCAGCCCTACACTAAATCTGGGATTGTACCCAAAGTGCAACCAAATAGAAAAGGTATTACAGCAAGCGAAATCCCTATGTTTAAGGTGCATGGTTTAGCAAGTGGTCAAGGTAACCAGAGATATAAAAAAATCCTAAAATCTACAGAACTACAAGCACTTTAAAATAACTGCGGGTTTTTAACTGTGGCTCCTCTGGAAGCAAAGTCCTGGACCGCGCTTTAAGCCTGTCCTTCATTTCACACTGACGCAAATGGCTCTAATTTCTCTTGACTACAGGGATCAGTATTATGTCAGGGATAATCAATGGGCAATGTGTGCCGTTGGGACTGAGATGCTGGTTGCCATGGATGTGAGAAGGGGTATCAGTTTAGTGCCTCTCATACTGACTTGCGGGGTGAGTGGGCGAGGTGTAGTCGTGGCTATCCCTGATTTTGTGAATTCATGAGGGTGGTGCCAAATGTTCAGGCTATAGATAGGCGAATAGGAACAAGAGGTGCATGTAGCAAGGTGGGTATGCCTGCTTTCGCAGAGGCAGGGAAAATGAGGTTTTGTGCCGGTGCAGGGCTGCATGTTTAGTATGGTTTGCTGTTTGGGCTGTGCTGTTGTTTCTATGGTGATGTATTAGACACAAGGAAAGGTACAAGATGAAGGGAGAATGAAAGGAGTATCGTTCTGGAGGTTGACATTGTCAGATCAATAGTCTTGCCAGAGGACCAGGTGACAACATACCTAGACGGCTGCATGTAAGGGTCAGGCAAGGCACACAGCCCTTAGTGATGGTCTTTTTTGGGGGGCTGGCTTGGTCTGCCGGCTCCCTGCTTCCTGGACTTTTGTGTCCACTGGTAACCAACCCCAGGCCATAGAAGTGGGACACTGGAGCACAAAGGTTCCTTCAGAAAGTGTGGAAAAGCGGCGGCCATCTTAACAGGGGTCGCATTAAACATTTCAATATTACATAGCCCAGCAGGGCTTACCTCTTATGGCCATTGTGCAAAGGCCTGATGAATGTGATCAGCAGTGGTGTGCAAATGCTACACAGGGCGATCTCTGCATTTTCACTGGGCCAGACAGGGGACCTGGCCCATGTGGAGATAGTGGCCCTCTCTATGTGAAAGAAACAGCACTTCCATTTATAAAATGATGAATCAGGCTAATTCATTGGTCACTCATCGACAGACGAAGATGTGCCTTCTGTGCCAGTTTGACAATGGGACAAATTACAGTACCCCACAGAAAATGTCCTAGCTGATTAATGAAATGATTGATTGATTATGGTCCTGTTTATACTTACACTACGACAGGCCCTTTGCCTTTATTGCCTCCCATGTATTATCAGCTCATCTCTGCTAGCTCTGCCCTTGGCACAACAAGGCCTTACAAACTCCCTTTGGCAGCAACACCCGTCTGTGCTGCGATCTCAAGAGACTAAGCTATGTAGCGTCCCCTTCCTTCCTCAAAGCCCAGAAGCAGTTCCTCTCTTTCCACATGATTCTCCTGCAAACGTCCAGCAAGATCCCAGCAAGCCACAGATAGCACCCTGCAGTTCTTCCTCTCTTCAAGAAACTCCAATAGCAGACAGACAAGGCCAGGACCCAGGAAGAATAAGCTGGAGCCCACCTTCTGACTTCCTCTTCCTTTTAAACCTTTCCCAGAACACTGTGTCTCAATCATGTGGCTCCTATGCATTTTTACATTTTTCCCTCCTATACTGTGATGTCACCCCTCAGAATTTCCAACCCCTTTCATGAAGACACTGCCAATTTCATCACATGTCATAACATTCTAACACTTTCCAGTACTTTCTGACTCCCTCATCCTCTTTCTAGGTCAACTCATGCCCCCTGGTTTTTGGCAAACTCCAAGCTCTATTACGGTTCATTGCCTCTTCCTACAACTCAGAAAAGTGAAACATTCTCCCATCCTTTCTTCCTGCGCTTGCTTTGTATGAACAATAAGCATTTATGTTCATGAGCTACAACTACACACTCTGGATCATGCCTCACTGCTGTTCAGTTTTCAATTTTTATTTTATTTTCTGAAACTGACACAACCGGTGGCGTTTGCAGGCCTGCTGCACTGTTAGTACTATAACTCTAGCCCTTCATTACCCCCATACTAGCTTCCAGCACCCACTGTCAACCCCCTTTATTGTCCCTAATGCTAAATGTTAATACCCATTTTAGTAATCCATATACTACTCAACACTACACAGCATGTACTGCACCAATTCTCATTTCCCTTTCTAGGTATCACCCATTCTGCTGAGGTCACTGATCAAACATGGGGAACAACTAATGTCCTGGACTAGAAATCATGTGTCTCACACAAGGAATGTTTCATGTTGTCAAACCAGTTGAGCACTTGTGTAATAATAAGAGTATGATGTTTGCTTATACTATTAAAGTGTAAACAATTGCATTATATGAATCATTTGGCACTGTCAACCAAGAATGTCCATAGATTGAGGGAACAACACCCCAAAACAACGAGAACAGATACAAAGTATGCTATGGGAATAGAGTTAAAGAATAGAAACAAAGTAGTGAGCACAATGAGAAATTGTCTAGAATGGATTTGGGATTTGGCTGTAACATATTTGGTTGTAACATCTTCCATCAGAAGGCCTAGTGCTGACCCTGTTTTGAACACAACTTGGCTATTTCCAGAGAACTTGGCTATTTCCAGCGAGGTCTGTGTCCAGGTCACTAAATATATTACATCAAAAATATTTTCATTGCACACTGCTATCTTGTCAGCTGGTCGTCTCCTTTGCGACCGCCAGACTCCTTCTGCCTTTTTTCAACCCAGGAACACCTCTTCATCCAGGGGACTGCTCTTCATCCAGAGAACTCCTCTTCACCCAGGGGATCCCAAGGAATACGTATGAAGGAAAATGAGTTAGCCATTCGAAACTAGAAGAGAGAGTTAGACAGGTTATGCACCATGCAACAAAAGAAATGTCCTCTAGGGTTTCTAATTTCTACTCCAATTGCTCTGTGACAAATTCAAACGTAACTCTTCTGATCGACCAACCAGATCCACCCTAGCTGACTGCCTTAATGTCCCTAGGTTTAAGCTCCAATGAGCAGGAGGGAGCAGGTTTCCGGTCTTTAACAGCCAAAATGTGGAATTCATTACCTACCTTCATTAGAGCTGAGCCATCCTTCCACAAATTCAGAAACAACACAAAAACTTGCCTCATTTAAAATGAATGCTAACAACCAATCACTAATTTTGCACAGTTTAATAATAATGTCTTCAATAATCTTAACTGTACATTTTCTTCTGTAAACTCTTTGCGTAGTCTTTCTTTACTTTGCTAATTATTCTTGCTGTTGCATAGTGTAACTAATGACCTGATGTAACTGTAAATACATTTGTTGTTGAACTGTAAATATACTGCTTGCAACTGTAAGAAATGCACCCAGATGCCTTAGGTCTTGGCACACTATATAAATAAAATACAAATACAAATACAAGTACACACAGCATCACAGGCGACCAGGACAGCATCACAGGCGACCAGGGGGGGCACACACAGCATCACATGCGACCAGGGAGGGTTGGGGAAACACACAGCATCACAGATGACCATGGGGGTGGGAGTCCCAGACAGCATCATGGTTGACCATGCGGGGGTGGGTGGTCCACATAGCATTACATGCAACCAGGGGGGGGGGGGACACACACAGCATCACAGGCGACCAGGGGGTGGGAAACACACACAGCATCACAGGTTACCAGGGGTGTGGGGGGCACCCACAGCATCACAGGTGACTAGGGGGGCACACACAACATCACAGGTGACTGGGGGGCACACGCAGCATCCCAGGTGACCAGGGGGGGTCACACACATCATCAAGATGACCAGTGGGCCTGGGGGGCACACACAGCATCACAGGTGACTGGGTGGGTGAGGGGCACACACAGCATCACGGGTGACCAGGAGGGTGGGGGGCACACACAACATCACAGGTGGCCAGGCAGGTGTGGGGGGCACACACAGCATCACAGCGACCAGGGAGGGTGGGGGGCACACACAGCATCACAGGCGACTGGGGGGGTGGGAGGCACACACAACATCACAGGCAACTAGGTGGGTGGGGGACAGACACATTACAGGTGACCAGGCAGGTGTGGAGGGCACACACAGCATCACAGGTGACCAGGAAGGGTGGGGGCACACACAGCATCACAGGTGACCATGTGGGTGGTGGGGGGCACACACAGCATCACAGTCGACCAGGGAGGGCACACACAGCATTACAGGTGACCAGGGAAGGTTGGGGGAAACACACAGCATCACAGATTACCATGAGGGGTGGGAGGCACACAGCATCATGGGTTACCATGTCGGGGTGGGTGGTCCACATAGCATCACAGGTGACCAGGGGATGGGACACGCACACACAGCATCACAGGTTACCAGAGGTATGGGGGGCACCCACAGCATCACAGGTGACTAGAGGGGCACACACAACATCACAGGTGACCAGGGGCACACACAGCATGCCAGGTGACCAGGGGGCTATGGGGCACACAAAGCATCACAGGTGACTGGGTGGGTGGGGGGCACACACACCATCACAGGTGACCAGGGGGCTATGGGGCACACAAAGCATCACAGGTGACTGGGTGGGTGGGGGGCACACACAGCATCACAGGTGACCTGGGGGGTGGGGGGCACACACAACATCACAGGTGACCAGGCAGGTGTGGGGGGCACACACAGCATTACAGTGACCATGGAGGGTGGGGACACACACAGCATCAGAGGCGACAAAGGGGGGGTGGGCGGTGCACACAGCATCACCGGTGACTGGGGGGTGGGGGCACACACAGCATCACAGGTAACTAGGTGGGTGGGGGGCACAAACAACATTACAGGCGACCAGGTGGGTGTGGGGGGCACACACAACATCACAGGCAACCAGGGGGGTGGGACACACACACAGCATCACAGGCGACCAGGGGGTGGGACACACACACAGCATTACAGGTTACCAGAGGTATGGGGGCACCCACAGCATCACAGCTAACTAGGGGGGCACACACAACATCACAGGTAACCGGGGGCACACACAGCATCCCAGGTGACCAGGGGGGTCACACACAACATCACAGGTGACCAGGGGGCTGTGGGGCACATACAGCATCACAGGTGACTGGGTGGGTGGGGGGCACACACAGCATCACAGGTGACCTGGGGGGTGGGGGGCACACACAACATAACAGGTGACCAGGCAGGTGTGGGGGGCACACACAGCATCACAGCGACCAGGGAGGGTGGGGGACACACACAGCATCAGAAGCTACCAAGGGGGGTGGGCGGCACACACAGCATCACAGGCGAACAGGGGGGGTGGGGTCACACACAGCATCACAGGCGACCAGGGTGGGTGGGGCACACACAGCATCAGATGCGACCAGGGGTGTGGGGGGCACACACAAAATCACAGGCGACTGGGGGGCTGAGGGGGGCATACGCAGCATCAGAGGTGACCAGGCGGCAGGGGGGGCACACACAACATCACAGGCAACCAGGGGTGCACACACAGCATCACAGGTGACCAGGGGAGGTGGGGGGAGCACACTGCATCACAAGCGACCGGGGCGTGTGGTGGGCACAAGAAGAAAGAAATAAGTAGGTGCACACCGTAGTAAACTAAATTTCAAGGGGATATTCTTAGAGGAGCCACCAAAGTGGTATTTAAACAGGTTAAGAGGTGCAGGGGAGGAAAAGAAGGTCTTGGCACGAAAAGCCTATAGTATACAAAGACAGGAAAGAGGACCCAAGATTGGAGTCCTCCCGTCCCCTGCACACTCCAAGGGTACGCTACAAAGGCGTAATTGCTTGAAGTAAATGTTTGGTATTCTGTTGTTGTAAAAGTGAAGTGAGAAAGTAATCCCATTTATTCATAAGCAGTAATGGAAGCATAAGCAATACATCCTATGAAACATCATAATTAACAGGAAGTCGGCTGACGTGTTTCGAGGTCCATCCTCTTCTTCAAGAGCCTTTGTTGGACTGTTGTTGAACATAGTGTGAAAACAAAGTAGAAAAACCAACAGTGGATAGTATTAGTTATGGCCACCACAAGCTATTTAATCATTCATTATACATTCACGAGTGATATGTCCATTGTCTTTAAAGGATGTTAATAAATTCAAGGCTTGTATGGCAAACACTACATGGCAAATCCTGACAAGTGAACAGAAGAGTAAACTTCAGTGCCCAAACAAAGACAACATATATACAGAGAAGGAGGAGATGATGTAGGAGGAAGAAGTAGAAGTAATATCCTAAACTATGGGGAGTACCGTTGACAGCTATAAAAGGGACTGAAAAGTTATATAAAAGGAGGAAATAGGTAGAATCTCCTGATCTATAAGGAGTACCCCTGATCGTCATTAACAAAAGAGCCGTAGATGGTTGCAGGAGGATGTCCAGAAATACCTTAGTGATGTGATCGGTTGGTATACTGCTATAGTGAATTGTAAAACTCCTTGTTCCCCACAGATAACCATGACCTCAGGTGAAGTTCCAGTAACTTCTTTATTAGTTCCAGTACATTATGATAGTCATGTAATGTCAGGTACATCTGGGTTCAGGGCAACATACACCTGCATCCTCCCAGGTAGGCTTACATCTCCCAACTGACCACATAGAACCCCAGTCACACATAAACATTCTAACCCTTAACACTCCATTGTCAATCAATACACTGACCAAAGGTTCTATTAGGATGCAGGATAATACCAAATCCCTACATATCTCCCTTCCTTAGGGACATAAAAACACAAGTAGATAACTTGACCATAATGGCTAATGACAACACGCACACAAACAACCCCACGTTCAATGCACTTGCCTCATCACTCCTAACTGATAACATTATGCTAGTCTCATTACATATTCCAAAATAGTCCACACAGCCGTGGGACACAATTACAATCAATGCCCCTTCCTCTTTCTACCAAGTGAGGAAAAGGCACCCAACTGCTCAAACATCCTTACTAAAACTTTTACAAATAGAGGCACCCATACCTCTCTTCCTAAACTTGACTTCATCGTCCCACAAAAGAACACACACACATCTCCCTCACACCCAACAATGCAAACCGGTATGTACCTAAATACACACCACCTCCAACTAGGCTGAGTATCCCAGATACCCGGGTAACTACTTCACTTATTGTGACACCATTACCCCTAAATTGCCCATGTTGAAAGTATTCCTAAATACAATACAGCTCCTATTAGGGAAAACCACACTTCATTCACACCAGCATCATCCCAACATCAATGACTCTACTATAGTCTTTGCTGTATCATCATGAAACTCTGAATGGTTTCTAAACCAAACAACCAAACAAAAACTTTGTTTGACACTTAGCACTTTAAACTTTAGCATTAAATAAGGTCTTAATACATCTGCATTACAAAAGTCCCACCTGTGGAAATAAAACATTAGCGCACATAACTATACTTCAGATTCCACATACCAAACTCTAGCAATGTTGTCAATGCAACCTATATTTCATTAAATGTCCATCTGTGGAAGGAAAAGCGTGTTAGTTAAACATGACCATACCACAATTTTTCCTTTGCATCATAACATTACCATGTATTTGTTGACAGAGGTAACAGAGGCCACAACTTTTACACACCATCCATGCACACCGATCAAACATGCTAACTACCACTTGCAAGATACCTCTCATACCAATGTACCTACAACATAAATACCAAATAGCATTTCAGAAAACACTATTACTACGCATATCTCAATCTCTTCCTACTAATATGCAACTTTAACCTACTTAATAAAACCTCACATTTGGATCACTTAATCCCTTGGTTGACTAATTACAAACACCCTTGAGACCTAAATCCAATCTAAAAAACTTTAAACTTTGTTCTCTGCTCTTAAGCTTCAACAACTTCCATGAAGTACCCCTATTACAGGACAACCTATCCCACAAGAAACTACACCTGACAACATACAGGTTCACGCTCTCATGCACTCACGCTGTCCAAATGCCATTCAGGCCTCACATGACAACAGATTCTGAATCAATAACTAATTATAACTACTTAACCAATTCAATGAAGGCAAGACCAAATTGCTTCCTTTACTTATGCTCGTGAAAGCATCATCTCTTAACTTAAAAGTACCTCTGTTATTCATTCCGGCAATTAAGATCATTCACAACTTAAGCTTTTTGAGAAAAAAATTCCAACGGGCGGAAATGCAGCCGCCCGCAACAGAAATGGATTTACCAATCCATCTGCCACACTTCCTTTTGTAAATATCACCTCCCGAAGCGTTCCTTTCCTGGTATGTTCATAATGCTGCTTTTCATTGCTGCCAGCCGCCTGCTATAAAAATTGTACTCCCTTTGCCTCCTACCGCATCTCTCAGTTCTTAAGTAGGCTCCAAGCCCCTCAGGAACTACTGACAACATGCCCTCAAAGATCCTCCTCACCTCATATAAGTGATAGCTCCTACAGGCACCTCCTTAGCGCTGCTGCAAATGGGCCCTTGCCCCTCCAGGCACTACACATGTTGTCTTGGGCAATATTCTTTCATCTCTGCACATGGGCTCTAAGCACCTAAGGTGCAGCCACGGGCTACAAGTCTCTTAGGTGCAGGTATGGGCTCCAAGCCCCCTCAAACGCTGGAATGGCCCCCCAGGAACCTCCTCTGCTCCAGGCGCTTTTCACATTCGCCACCAATCTTCTATTTAACATATAGGCACAGCTTAGGTTCCCAACCTCTTCTATTGCTGCTGCCCCAACTCCAGGCCTCAAGCTGTACAACATCACTCCTCATTGTTTCTTTTCCCGGCGCAGCTTAGGCTCCAAGCCTCTCCTGTTGCTACTGCCTTGGGCTTATAGTCCTCAGTTGCACAGCATGCCTCCTCATTGCTTAATTTCCAGGCGCAGCTTAGGCTCCAAGCCTCTCCTGTTGCTACTGCCTTGGCTATATCCCTCAGCTGCCCAGCATGGCTTCCTCATAATTTCCAGGCGTAACTAGACCCCAGGCCTCTTCAAATTGCTACTGCCATGGGCACCAAGCCCTCCATGCTGCAGCTAGTGGTCCCAGACCCCTTAAGCAATCGGTCTCTGGGCCCTCAGCCCCTCCTCAGTCTCTTGCTTTCCTCTTTCCCTGACCTGTCCTTCTAGTGACAGGCCAGCTGGCCCCTGGCTCTGGCGCAGCCCCTTACTTTCTGCCCCTGAGCTCCATGCGCTGGGCCCTTCTACGCCTACAGTTTTAAGCGCTCGCCCTACCTGGGAGGTCTTCTTCTTGGGTTGGGGGGAGGTGTATGTGCCATCTTCAATGCTGTCCCCCCAGCACAGCCAGCATCCTCGTCGCCAATGTAAAACTCCTTGTTCCCCACAGATAACCATGACCTCAGGTGAAGTTCCAGTAACTTCTTTATTAGTTCCAGTACATTATGATAGTCATGTAATGTCAGGTACATCTGGGTTCAGGGCAACATACACCTGCATCCTCCCAGGTAGGCTTACATCTCCCAACTGACCATATAGAACCCCAGTCACACATAAACATTCTAACCCTTAACACTCCATTGTCAATCAATACAAAGACCAAAGGTTCCATTAGGATGCAGGATAATACCAAATCCCTACATGAATCCGCATACATGGCAGACAATAGTTTCAAACTTCATAAGTTGTATTGAATTGAAGTTGAACACTAGAAAATGGATAGACAAAAAGGTAGATGTGACATGTTTCAAAGGCTGACTAAAACAGTGTGTAAAATGTTTTTGCTACAAGTCAGTGAATATGGTGGGACGGTCAAGGTGCTTACAGTGTTCTTGAAAATTGAGGTAATAGGGAGAGCACAATCAAATCCAGGATATTGATCAATGAGGAGCTAGAGTGGCATGGGATACAACATAAAATGGTGCCAATAAGTACCGTAAAAATTAATGGTATCTAAGTTGTATTGATACTAAATATTCATGCTATCTATAATGAATTGATACTGAGTATAGACGTAGTGAAGTATTGAGATTAATAGGATGAATAACTCACAATCAATTTCAGTGCGTTTTTTTCAAGGAGAAAAAGCGCAGGTGTATACGGTCTCTTGGTCATCCAACATAATGTTGCGCTCACTGTTTAAGTGTAAACGATTAGCAACCATGTACTTTCTGTAAAAAAAATACAAAAAATAGGGGTTGTCTGAGATGGTACAGCTCCCAACGATCACAGGCACCATTTGAGTAGTGGCAAAATGAAAAATGAATAAATGTGTCCACAGATTACAATTTGCAGACAACATTTACAATGGATTCCATTTGAATCCACCTAGTTCTTAATAAAAAAAAATAAAAAAAGAGCTAGCCCCAAATATTATTTAGCAAAACAGTTCAACAGCTTGCTGACCACTGCTGACACTACTCTTTGCTGCTCCCCATATTGTCATCATGATTGCAGCTACATCTCACACCTGCTCATTGGGGATGATGGCTGTGTGATTTAAAAATACCATGCTGGTTGATTACTGTCCTACTGTTTTCCTCTCTTTGGCGGGTTCCGCTCTGCAACGCTATTGACACTATTGACTACACAGCACCGATCACAGTCCAATGCCAGAATGTGCACAAGATAGGCTAACACGTGCCTGTGTGTTGGTGTCCACAATTTTGGCTGGACACTAAGGGATCCATTCATAGAGGGTTTTGTGCAGCCCAAAGTGAAAAGGTACACTTTGCGTCACGCACAACTCATGTTGCTGATTCATGGATCAGAAATGCATGGGTCTGCACTGTCTTTTTACTGGTCCTTTCCCACAGTGCATGCTGCTAATAGTTTTGCTTGACAAACTGTGCAAGGTTTGGGAAGGGCCAGCGCAAAAAAAAAAAAAATAGGGGTGGAACATGCATATTCCCCATTTCTTGCACAAAATGAAGAAGTACGAGGAATAGTGTGGGTGTGTTGAGGGACGCGTACAGAAAATGACACTACCAGTTAAGTGTAAACATAACCCAATTCACGGATCACCAACCGCAACTTTCTCGAGCGAAAAGGCACACACAATGCTTGTGATCTCACTGCCACATGATACATGATGCAACGTGCAAAGCGCAAAGGATACGCATATTAGCACGCAATGCACACCATTTCAAAGTTGCACTTTCAGGATGAATCCAGCTCTATTGGCAGCGATCGTACATGTTCATGGAAGGAGGAGGAGGGACAAGATTTTCCATCTTCCCCCAATGCTTTTTGGGATGCTAGATGATGAGATGTATGAGAGGTACAGATTTACTCCCCATGTCATCCTAGACCTGGTCAGGGAGTGGGAGAAAGACCTTGCATCACCCACCATCTGCTTCCATGCACTCACACCCTTGGAGAAGGTGCTGGCAGGCCTACATTTATTTGGCTACAATGTCAATCCAGCATACTGTTGCCATTGTTGGGAACATAGCAGGCCATGCAATCTCCGTTCCTACACCAGGAATTGTACTGCATTACAACAAGTGTGCGTAGGCACATATGCATGCCATGCATACCGCAGGCCAGGCAGAGAGTGTGCCAGGATATTTATGCCATAGCACACTTCCCACGTGTACTGGGAGCCATTGATTGCACGCATGTTATGATATGATATGATATGGTATTTGTAACGTGCCTATACACAAGTGTTTCAAGGCGTGACGAGGCGAGGGGGGTGGGGAACAAGGGGGGGCAGACAACGATCCTACTAGGCCAAGTGTCATTCAGATCATGCAAGTGCAAGGGTAGAAGGGAAAGGAAAAGTGCAAGGGGAAAGGGAGATGGGAAAGTGCAGTACAGGGTTAGTAGAATACAAGATAAATAATAAGGGCCAGCTAGTGGCAAGTGCAAGGTAAGTGCCGGGAGGAGGGGCTGTAGGGATACAGAGACAGTCCCGCAGTGCAGGGGTTGCCAGGGAGGCAGTGCAGGGAAGAGTGAGCTGGGCCAAAGACCGAGATCAGTGACTGGGCCAGTTGCAGATTTAGTGCAGGTTCAGTGATTTTAGCAGGGGAGAGGGGGAGAGGAAGCGGAGGCAAAGAGGAAGGTTTTGAGGTGCTTCCGGAACCGGAGATGGTTCTCCTCATGGTTTAGGGAGGCAGGAAGGCTGTTCCAGAGGGAGGCCCCTGCTGCGGAGAGAGATCTACCCCCAAATCGTTGCTTGGAGAAGCGGCTGACCCTGAGGGAGTTGGAGGCGGAGGAGCGAAGAGCTCAGGAAGGAAGATATTTAGGAAGAGAGAGTTGAAGGTATTTTGGCCCAAGGCCCCAGAAGGCCTTGTGGACAATGCAGAGGGTTTTGAACTTAATCCTCGCAGCCACTGGGAGCCAGTGTAACAATTTCAGTCCTGGAGAGATACGGTCCCTGGGCTTAAGGCCAAGGACAAGTCTCGCAGTCCTGTTCTGGATGAGTTGCAAAGGGCGGAGGGTAGAGGCAGGCAGATTTAGGTAGAGGCTTCGAGAGAACCAGGGCTCTAGAGACAGTGAGCTTCTGGCGGAAGGAGAGGAAAGGAAGGATACCTCTGAGGAGGTGTAGTTGGTAGTGTGACTTCTTAGAGACGTCAGAGATGTGAGGAGAGAAAGAGAGTGTGGAGTCCAAGATGACTCCGAGGTTTTTTGCCGTGCAGGTAGGAGCAGGAAGAGGGCCAAGAGAGGCCGGCCAGAGAGCTGCAGGGAAGGTGGGAGTGGGTGTGCCGATGAGTAGAATCTCAGTCTTACTGGCATTAAGGCAGAGGTTGTTGGCGGCACACCATTCATGGATAGCAGAAAGGCAGTCAGAGATGAGGGAAGGGGAAGAGGAGGCAGAGGGCAGCCTGAAAATGAGCTGGGTATCATCCGCATAGCACTGAAAGTTGGGACAGAGAGCAGCGATGCGGTGGGCGAGAAGTGCCAGATACTGGTTGAACAGCCAGGGGGAGAGATTAGAACCCTGGGGGACACCACAGGTAGAGAAAAAGATGTCAGAGAGGAATGTACCCAGTTGGACCTGGGAGGGTCGATTGGAGAGGAAAGAGGTCAGCCACGCCAGAGCCTGACCAGTGATACCCAGGTTATCACGGAGACGGTTGAGCAGGATGGTGTGGTTGACAGTATCAAAGACAAAAGAGAGATCGAGCAAAATGAGAACACATGGGGTGTTAGAGTCAAGGTTCGAGAAGACTACCGAAAAATTCATCATGGAGGTTAAGCTGGGAGATGGCCAGTTTCTCCAGGAGCTTGCCCAGGAAGGGAGTGATAGAGATTGGGCGATAGTTAGCCAGGCAGGAGGGGTCGGAAGCAGATTTCTTAAGAAGGGGGTGCACACGGGAGTGCTTGAGGGGGGATGGGAAGACTCCAGAGGCGAAGGAGTGATTGCAGAAGTCAGCCAGGGCAGGAGCCAGGGAGTCGATGTGGTCCTTGATGGTTTTGGAGGAACAGGGGTGGACCAGTTTTGACGAGACTTTCTTAGATCGGACTTGTCTCGAAACCTCGTCAGCAGAAAAAAGGGGAAAGGCAGAGAAGGAGGGAGGAGGGGTGGCAACAGAAGGGCCAGAGGAAGAGCAGGGAATAGAGAGGGGGAGGTGATAGGAGGAGAGTGAGGACAGGATGTCCTGAGTTTTTGAGATGAAGTGAGAGGCCAGTGCCGTGCAGAGGGCCTGGGAGGGGACAGGGGTCTGTTGTGCAACAGACCCCCGAGCGACTGAGCACATGTACCGCAAAGAGAAGCATTGGCATTCAATCAATGCACAGGTCCTCTGGGATTCAAAGGGAGTCATACACATGAATGCAAATGTCCCTGGAAGCACACATGATAGCTTCATTTACCACTGTTCACCACTATACCAGCCCTGGCATTGGGAACCTTTGGCAATCCTGGCTCAGTATCAACTATCACGCACATGCAAGAAGTCACATGACAAACAAAATAACAGACCATGACAATCAATGCCAACAATAACCATTTCCACATTTGCAGGGGACAGTGCCTACTTGCTCTTGCCATTCCTGCTCACACAATTTAGGAATCCTGCCACCCCAGCTGAGGTAAGGCATAATGCAGCACACATAGCCACTAGGGGAATAGTGGAGCGCATGTTTGGGGTGCTCAAGTCACATGTCTGCTCCCTAATCACTAGGGCCTTGTATTGCTATATGCCTCACCAGTTGTATGCATGATCATTGTGACATCCTTGTCCTGCACAATGTTGCCACACGGCGTTGCATACTGGTAGGGTAGCAGGAGGGACATTGCCTCCAGCCACAGGCATTATCCATCCCCTTGGCAGGCCAAAGGGGACATGATGCATGCAGTCAGGTTGTGCAAACCTACTTCACCAGAATAGAAGCCCCTGTGGAGCACACACAGTGAAGCTGCATACCTGGTGCACTTCACTGATGAATCAGGGCCAATCCACCTTGACCACAACAACACCCTGAAAATGTCTTGTTGGGAGAGGCAAACTATGTGTGACTATAGCCATTAAATCAAGTGCACAAACCACTGACATGGTCATAGCAAGTGAAATCTACAGTATCCTTGTTGCTCACACAAAATCACCCAATACAACCAATGAAACCTGTAATCGCTTCCACATGCTCACCACAAACAATTATGCACTCAAACACTCAACAAACAGAAGACCACAAGTTGAAAGGCACAGCATATAAGGTAAGCAGGAGCAAGCACTTGTGAGGACTGCTGTGGACACCCTAGGCATGTCTCACCCCAATATACACCCCAAACTGTGTGTGCCCATAGTCATTAAATCAAGTGCACAAACCACTGACACGGTCATAGCAAGTGGAATCAACAGTATGCTTGTCCCTCACACAAAATCACACAACACAATCAATGAAACCTGTAATCACTTCCACATGCTCACCCCAACAATTGTGCATCCAGACACCGAACAACACACAGAAGTACACCAGTAGAAAGGCACAGCATATAAGGTAAGCAGAGGGAAACACTTGTGAGGACTGCTCTGGCCACCCTGTGCGTATCTCAGCCCAATATACAGGTGGAGTGGCTACTCTATTCCCTGCCAACAATGCAGCTCATAAAACACATCTCTATAGAAATAGTAATACAGACTGAGAAAAGTTCAAGTGCAGTTCAAGAAGGATGCCCATCTCACCTCCGTTCTTTTCCCTTCAGAGTCTGCTCAATCTATCCACAGTCACATAGCAATGCACTTCTCTGTAGGTGGGTTAACAACTAGAAATAGACAAATAAACTTATGTTGTGTGTGAAAAGCGGGATGGAATCTCAGACAGACAGAGAAAACAAGAGACAACTGGAGGCATTATAGATAGAGTAGAGTGGGGATAAGTGGGAGGAGGGAAAATGAAAAATCAGAGAGGAACAATAGAAGTGTTGAGAGAAAATGAGAGAGGAAATTAGAAGTTTGGTGGCATTTATGGTGAGATAAGGACATGATTTGCACATATTAAAAAGGTGTGCTCTGCAGGAGCATGAAAGAGAGGAGATATGAGAAGAAAAGCAAATAGAAGAGTCAAAGTGAACACCAAGAGTATGAGCAGTAAAAAAGATGGGTAGAAGAGAGGGAGGAAATACATGGAAATGGGGCATGTGGGTTAGGAGGCAAAACAAAATAAAACCTCCATTTTGGAGGCATTACTTACCAGCTAGCTTCCAGCAATCCAGGATTGAATGTCTATCAGAAGGCTGAAATGGTATCATCGATCGGGAGGTGAAGGAAGAGAAGGAAAGAAAGAGTTGAGTGTCATCAGCATAGAGGTGGTGCGTGTAAAGACTGGAGCGGGGGTCTGTACTTCTGCTCTCTATATGGTAGAGGAGAGGCACAGACAACCCCAGCAAAGATTCTCTATTACGGTAACAATGGATGAGCAATCAAGGCCTAGCTTCTCAGGAGGTGATGCAGGCTGGTTCTTAAGTACAGTGTAGTCCCCAAACCCCCCAATGGAATGTCCACACAGTGTATTAGTTAAAACACTCATTCAAAGTTATGTACACTATCAAAGTAACTCACTTTGTGCTCAGAAAATCAACAATGGTAAATATATACAGTTCTAAAGTGGGACCACAATTATTATCAGATCTCTTTAAAGTGCATCAACTATATTCTGGTCAAATGTCACACAGATCACTTAATAAAGGCAACCAACAATAGACATACAGAAATACAGAAAGCAGTTAGCTTGAACAATTGGCAGAATACTGGCCCCTACCACAAGACACAGTTCTGTGTGGAGATCCCCCCACCTGGGCAACCTGTAAAATAAAGATATAACACAAGCCCAGTCTACATATTGTTCTGTAAGTCTTATTTCTTTCTATAATGTTTTTACCCCTCCCCCCCGATGTACCTGGTGGAGCAGAGTTCTTCAAAGAGGCGTCGATGGATCCTTCTTCAGTTACTCCCTTTAAAGCAGGAGCCACAGATCGTCAAGAGTCATCGAAGAAGGTGAACTTGGCGTCAACGGCGTCAATGAAAAACTTGAGGGTGCTGAGACCACAGCATCGATCCAGGCAGAGCTTGTCAGCGATGTACTGCGAAGATGAGGTGCGCAGGGCACCTCAGCGATTGATAGTTCAGGACAGCAAAGAGATTCTGAAGAGCTGTGGCCCGACAAGGGCGTTGAGTCGTCGAAGCCTTTGTGGTCTTTGGGTGGTGGGAAACCCACCGGTGGATTATCTTCCTAGCGTCGGCATCCTCGACTTTCTCCAGCGGGATAAAGCGGTCAACGGTGTGGACAAAGGAGTTCTTTGATTCAACAGTCTTAGGCAAAGGAGTGGGCGGCTCCGGTCATCAGCGGCATGGCATCAAGCAGTCCTCTCTTCTGGGCAACAAGGCTTCGACGGGCCTCCAGCAGTTACAGCGATACTCCGAACCCTGGTCGACGGCAATGGACTTCGACGGCATCAATGTGCGGGTGCTTCACTTCGTTCTCCTCGGTGGTCCCCGTCTCCGGTTGGCAGCTTTTCAAGGGTCTGACTTCCAGGGAGCTTCGCCAAAGGTTAGCAGTGCTCAATGGGCCCTCGGAGCACGGGAAGAGGGTGCCTAACCAGGTCCTCTATCGGATCAGTCCTCGACAAACTCGACAGCTTTCGGATCGGGTCAGAGCAAATGCAGCAGCAGTTCTTTTTCTTCCAGATGGGTATCAAGGATAAGCAGTTCCAGGTACTCTTTAAGTTTCAACTCAGCTTCTGAATAATTTCCAGTGGTGAGAGGTCCCCAGATATAGTATTCTGTCTCTCATCCACACTGCTGCGTCACACTCAGCAGCCAATCATACAGAAGGGCATTCATGCAGTCAGTCAGCCAATCAGGCATACAGTGCATTCAGGCCATACTCCTCCCTCTCAGATACTAACAACAAGGAATGTTGATTGGGACAAGTACCCAGCCATTCAGCACTATACACTGTATTCATGCCAGCTTTGGGCAGGGCTGTCTCAGTCTTTATCTCTCATACCAGAAAATAGACATCCACAACAAGAAGTGCATATTGGTCACACACTCCATTCACCCAGGTCCCACCCACAGGGTGTACCCACAACATACACTCACTGGGAAGGCTCCAGCCAGTCTGGCCTGGACTTCACAACAACACCATATATGGAACTTCCACGCAACAGCCAGTCAGGGGGAAGGGAGATAGTCAAGGCTTTCCAGAACCTTGGGAAAACAAGGCAACAGGCAATAGAAAGCAAGAGGCCACAGGGGCCATCTTGTTTCCTATCAGGAATCAACTGATTCCAATGGCAGGGCCTGGGTATCCCAAAATGGAGGATACTCAGAGCACCTGTAAAATTCAGCATGGAGTTGCCACCAGCCCATACCCTGCTCTGTGGGCCACACAAACATACACTAGGGGCACAGGGCTGCACCCCCACCCATGGGTGCCATAAGGGTATCCCATGAGTCTGTACACCAAACCACAAACAGGAAGAGCTGCA
Source organism: Ambystoma mexicanum (assembly GCF_040938575.1). Classification (NCBI taxonomy): domain Eukaryota; kingdom Metazoa; phylum Chordata; class Amphibia; order Caudata; family Ambystomatidae; genus Ambystoma; species Ambystoma mexicanum. The sequence goes on from NC_090939.1 coordinate 557,664,472, forward strand.
CTGCCAGGAGTCCCACATGGACTACTGGGCAGAAAACAATGCAGAACACAAATGAAAAAGGACTACGGGACAAGGACAGCGAGGCCCTGTCCCTCCAATGTATTTCCAGCATCACAGTCGTCCCCCAGACTGAGGTTAGAGTGCCTAATATCCCACGGGATAAGACATTCTCATCCAGACGGTCAACATACCTTCTGGAAAATCCATCTGCATTATCGTGACTCTTCCCTGGTCTATGCTCTATGGTCAAATCTAGCCCTTGCAGGCTAATGGACCACCTGAGCAGTTTCGGGTTTTCACCCTTCATCTGCATAATCCCCTTCAGGGGCTAATGATCTGTTTGGACCTTGAAGGCAGACCCCGTAAGGTAGGGCCTAAAACGCCTAAGGCTCCAAACTTTACTGAAAAATTCCTTTTCAACAGTAGCCCACCTAAGTTCTCTAGCCTTGAGTTGTCTACTGATGAAGATGATCAGATATTCCCTTCTTTTGTCATCTAACTGGGACAAGACAGCTCCAATTCCAATGTCACAGGCATCCATCTGGACGATAAAGGGTTTGCTGTATTCAACCGCACCCTACACAGACTTTCTTTCAAGCCATCAAAGGCCCTCTGACAGTCTACAGTCCAATCAATCTTCCTACGCTGTTTGGGTGAAGTCATAGCTGTCAGTGGTGCAGCTATGGTTCCATTGTCCGCCATGAAATTGCGATAATACCCAGTGAAGCCCAAAAAGGCTCTCACCTGGGTTTGAGTAGTGGGAGTCTCCCAGTCATGTACATCCTGTACTTTACTGGGGAGAGGTTGGATTTGACCCCCTCCTACCTCATGACCAAGATGCGTGACTTTCCCCTGAGCTATCTGGCACTTGGTGGCCTTGATAGTGAGGTTAGACTTTTCAAGGCCTGCAACACCTTATCCAGATGTGTCAAATGCTCTTCCCAGGTGGAACTGTAGACAGCAATGTCATCCAAGTAGGCCACACAGAAGGCCTCCAGCCCACTGAGTTCATGATTAACCATTCTCTGGAAGGTGGCAGGGGCATTCTTCAACCCAAAAGGCATGACCCTAAACTGGTAGAGTCCCTCAGGTATTGAGAACGCTGTTTTTTCCTTGGCATGGTCCATCAGAGCTATTTGCCAATAGCCTGAGGTAAGGTCAAAGGTGCTCACAAATTTGGCAGCACGTATGGTGTCCACAAGCTCATCAGACCTGGGCAATGGGTGCCCGTCATTTTTGGTGACAGCATTGACTTCTCGGTAGTCCACACAGAGCCTGCAATCTTTGGTACCTGCCTCGGAACTTGCCTTTTTGACAAGGAGGACCACAGGACTGGACCAGGGACTGGTAGAGGGTTCAATCACACCCAGATCCAACATCTTGGCGACCTCAGCCCGGATGTGGTTCTTAACTGTATTTGACATACGGTAGCACCTGCGTTTGACAGGGATACTGTCACCAGTGTCAATTTTGTGTCTACACCAAGGTGTAAGGCCTGGTGTAAGTGAGAACAGAGAGGCATACTGCCAGAGCAAACCCCTGCAGGCCTTCTGCTGCTCTGTCGTCAGATCGGGGGAGAGATGTACTCCCCCCACTGAGCCATCCTGAGGGTTGCTATGCAGCAAATCAGGAAGGGGCTCACTCTCATCCTCTTCTTGCTCTGAAGCTAGCAAGAGACATGATACTTCTGCTCGCCTGTCGATAGGCTTGAGCCTGTTAACAGGGAATACCTGAGGGGCTACCCCAGGGACATCCATGTCAACCAGATAATTGACTTCGCCCATCTTGGAAATGATCCTGAAGGGTCCAGTCCACTTATCTGCCAAAACTCTAGGCTTGGTAGGCTCCATCACAAGGATTTCCTGTCCCGGAGTCCAATCCACTCGCGAGGCTTTAAGGTCATGACAGTATTTATTCAATTCCTGGCTGGCCTTGAGATTCACTGTTGCTTGACCCATCATCAGTGTCATCCTCCGTCTGAGGCCTAACACATACTCCCCCACTTGCTTGGCCGGACCTGGAGGGGTGGCCTCCAAACCTTCTCTGATCAAGGCAAGGGGCCCCCTCAAGGGATGTCCAAAGCGTAACTCAAAGGGGCTGAAACCAACACCCTATTGAGGTACCTCTCTGTAAGCAAACAGCAGGCATGACAGGAGGAGATCCCATTTCCTCCTTAGGGGCTCTTCCAAAGTGCCCAGCATGTCCTTGAGAGTTTTATTAAACCTCTCAACCAGACCATTGGTCTGAGGATGGTAAGAGGTGGAGAACTTGTAGGTTACCCCACACTCTTTCCACATGGTTTTCATGTAACTAGACATGAAGTTGGATCCTCTGTCAGAGACAACCTCCTTAGGGAATCCAACATTGGTGAAAATGACCAGGAGAGCCCTGGCAACCACCTTGGCAGTAATAGTCTGAAGGCGTATAGTCTCAGGGCACCTGGTGGCATGACCAACCAAGACCAGGATGAACCGATGCCCACCTGAAGTGGGAGGGTCAAGGGGACTGACAATTCTGATGCCCACCCTCTGAAACGGTGTGCCAACCAATGGCAATGGCTGCAGTGGGTCAATGACACAGCCTCCAGTCTTGCTAGACAACTGACAAGTTGGGCCGGTCCTGCAGTGGGACTTCACTTCTACTCCCATCCGAGGCTAGTAGAAATGGGCAGAGAACCTCTGCTTAGTCTTATTGGTACCAAGATGACAAGCTAAAGGCACCTCATGCACCAACAGGAATAGGACGGGCCTGTAAACCTGTGGTACCACCAACATCTTGAGGGCACCAGGTTCAGGCTTAGTGGGCTCACTAACAAGGAGCACATCCTCCCAGTAGATCCGGAATGTCCTAGGCACTTCTCCGTGTGACTGGGACAGGGCCTGTTTCCTCAGACCCTCGAGAGAGAGTGGCACTCTCTCTGTCATTTACAGAAGTCCGCCACGGAAGGTCCCCCTTCACCCAGCAGGCATTGAAGATCAGGGTGGTACTCTGGGTTGAGAACCTCTCCCACAGGAGAGTCTTCTGTCTCTTCTCCCTCGGTAATTGAGTTTGGGTTTTCCACTGGACCCAGCCGTCCGGAGCATGGATCCTAATTGGTGCTGTGGGAACAGCAGGAAGAGAAGGAGCCTTCTTGTTCTTCCTTCTTATTGCCTTAGGCCTCGCCTTTGGCTCGGGTACCTGACTCACAGCCAGACCCTGTGTCACCTGTGACCTAGTGACTGCAGCAGCAGTCATGGAAAGATCATCCAAAATCAACCCCGACTCTTCTAGATCATTACCTAACAGAATGTTAGCAGGGACATTGGGCCTCATTACGAATCAGGCGTTAAGGGGTTAACGGCGCCGTAAACGGTGCCGACCCTTAACGCCTGATTCCGAGGTCCCTTTGCGCCATGGTGAGTTTAACGCCTGCTTTTTGCAGGCGTTAAAATCCATGGCGCTAAGGGACCATGGTGCTAATTTCGCCACCGTAATTTACGGTGGCGTAATTAGCGCCTTCCCCACTCCCATTATGCCCTATGGGGCAAAAATGGGAATGGGGAAGGGTAAAATGGGAAATGGGGATTTACCGCCCCACTCACCTTGGAATGGGGCGGTAAATCCGCCATCCACCATGGTGTAAACGTAGTTTACACCATGGTGGTAAGGGTACGACCCAGGCGGTAACTTACCGCCTGGGTCGTAATGAGGCCCATTGTCCTGAACCAGGACAGGAAGCTTTGCTGTCTTGTCTCCAATCATGGGTGTGACTAAGGGTACAGGCAATAATTAGGGAGGCCCACCAGCTAATCTGGTGGTTCTCAGAGGAGCACCTACATAGTCGTTTAGCTTGAGCAGGGTCCTGTCCACCACTGTCATGCTTGCCCCAGTGTCTCTCAAGCCAGTAGAAGGCTGGCCATTCAAGAGGACACTTCTCAAAAATCTACGGGTGTTCTGTGGGATAGTCGCCAGTACTTCTGCATATTGGTCCCTGGTCCCAGGCCCCAAGGGACACTAAGGAAATCTCTACAGGAGCACCAAAGATGATCCCTGTAGAGGAGGGGAGGACAGTGGGGTAAGGGTAGGTCAGGCTGTAGCCTGTACTCCTAGTGCCTTACCTTTACACTTGGAGTCACCCTTCTTGTGTTCCAAGCCCCACATTCCCAACAGGTGCCAGGAATGCGGGGTACGGTACTGGAACCACTGGGAGCCTGCTTTGCAGCAGGTGGACCACTACTCTTATTCCCACCCACAGATGACTTATCCCCACTAGTTTTTGGGTCTTAGGAGAGGAAGGTTTTGGTTTACCCGACTGTGACTGCTTTTGGGACTCTTCATCTTTCTGAGAGGTCCCCTTTTCTTTGTCGTTGTCCTTCCCACTGGAGTCCTTAGGGGACACCCGGTTGGAGACCCACTTGTCAGCCAACCTAGCCAGCTTAAAGGGATCCAAAATGTTCTGGTCAGCAACATACTGACACAGCTCTGGGGAACAGGTTTCAGAAAAAATGCTCAAAAAACAACAGGTGAGACAATTCAACAAACGTTTTCACTTTGTAACCATCAATCCACCCCATCATGTTCATGTGCGCAGCACTCACCCAGTCAACTCAAGGCACATTCTCTCTTTTCTTAAAATCCCTGAACCTTTTAAGGTATTGGGTAGGTGTCTTGCCAAACTTGGCAATCAAAGCAGACTTCATGCACTCATACTGAACCCTTTCTTCCACACTCAATTTCAGAATACAGTCATATCCGGTCTGAGGCACTCTGCTTAACAAACACTTAGCCCAATCTCTCTTATCAACATCATGAATTGCACAAGCCATTTCAAATGCTTCAATCCATTGGAGGATATCTGAACCATTCCACAAACACACTAACCAAATCTTTCATAAACTTAGTGGCTGGGGGCCTGACACTCTCACTGGGTTTAGCTGAAGTCTCCACTCTAGCTTCCTCTAGCTGGATTCTCTGACATTCATTTTCCTTATTCTTGAGTTCAAGGTCCTTATTTTTGAGTTCAAGATCCCTATTCTTGGCTCCACTTGTTGAGCCAACTCCTCCTTCTTAAGCTCAGCATCTATTTCCAACTTGCGGTATTCAAAGGCCAATTTCATCCTTAATAACTCAAGCTCCAAGGAATTGCTGGGGTTTGGAACAGAGGCAGTGGAATGGTGGCATTCCCAGAGACAGATTCAGCAACAACCCAAGGGGCAGAGTCCTCATTGGTTGCATCCACCCTTTAACAGTTTCACCATCAGTCTGGTAGTCCACCAGGGCAGCTATGAGCTCAGCCCTAGACTTATCCACAAAGTCTAACTCCTTGGCATCACAAGCACTCTGGAGAGCCTCTAAGCTCATCCTAGTCAATTTACCATTTGCAATAGACTCAATTGCTTGTAATGCAGTTATCTTGTACACAACTAAACCTCAATTTAATAAAGTTCAGATATTTTGTAAGTGGCACGGTTATGCACTGATTCTTAAAAACATAAGCATCCCACCACTGCCACCAGTGTAAAGACTGGAGTGAGGGTCTGTACTTCTGCTCTCTATATGGTAGAGGAGAGGCACAGAGGACCTCAGCCAAGATTCTGTACTATGGTAGCAATGGACAAGCAATCAAGGCTTAGGGAGGTGATGCGGGCTGGTTCTTAAGTACAGTGTAGTCCCAAGCCACCCCAAAGGAATGTCCACACACTGTATTAGTTAAATATAATTAATATTCAAGGTTATGTACACTATCACAATTACTCACTTTGTGCTCAGAAAATCAACAATGGTAAATAATACAGTTCTAAAGTGGTACCACAATTATGATCAGATCTCATTAAAGTGCATCAACTATACTCTGGTCAAATGTCCAACAGATCACTTAATAAAGGCAACCAACAATAGACATAGGAGGAAAGCAGTTGTTTAGAACAATAAGCAGAATACTGGCCGCTACCACTAAACACAGTTCTGTGTGGAGATTACCCCCACCTGGGCAACCTGTAAAATAAAGATATAACACAAGCCGAGTCCATATATTGTTCTATACGTCTTATTTCCTTCTACAATTTTTCTACCCCCCAATGTACCCGGTGGAGCAGATTTCTTTGAAAAGGCGTTGATGGATCCTTCTTGAGTGACTCCCTTTAAAGCAGGAGCCACGGATCGTCGATAGTAGTCGAAGAAGGTGAACTTGGCATTGATGGTGTTGATGAAAAGTTTGGGGTTCCGAGACCACTGCGTCGATCCAGGCGGTGCTCGTCGACGACATCCTGCGAGGATGAGGTGTGCGGGGCACCTCGGCGATTGATAGTTCAGGACCGCAAAGAGTTTCTGAAGAACTGTAGCCTGACAATGGTGTCAAGTCGTCAAAGTCTTTGTGGTCTTTGGGTGGCGGGAAACCCACCGGTGGATTCTCCTCGGCGCGCCGGCGTCCTCGACTTTCTCTGGCGGGATAAAGCAGTCGACGGTGTGGACAAGGGAGTCTTTCGATTCAACAGTCTTAGGCAAAGGAGTGGGTGGCTCTGGTCATCGGCGGCACAGCGTCAAGGAGTCCCCTCTTCTGGGCAACACTGCTTCGACGGCCCTCCAGCGGTTACAGCGATACTCCGGACCCTGGTCGACGGCAATGGACTTCGACGGCGTCGATGTCCGGGTGCTTCGTTCTCCTCACGGTCCACATCTCCGGTCGGCAGCCTTTCGAGGGTCTGACTTCCAGGGAGCTTCAGCAAAGGTTAGCAGTGCTCGATGGTCCCTCGGAGCACACGAAGACGGTGCCTAACCAGGTCCTCTCTCGGATCAGTCCTCGACGAACTCGACAGCTTTCGGATTGGGTCAAAGCAAATGCAGCAGCAGTTCTTCTTCTTCCAGTTGGGTGTCGAGGATAAGCAGTTCCAGTTAATCTTCAAGTGTCAACTCAGCTTCTGAACAATTTCCAGTGGTGAGAGGTCCCCAGATACACTATTCTGTCTCTCATCCACACTGCTGCGTCACACTCAGCAGCCAATCATACAGAAGGGCATTCATGCAGTCAGTCAGCCAATCAGGCATACAGTGCATTCAGGCCATACTCCTCCCTCTCAGACAATCACAACAAGGAATGTTGATTGGGACAAGTACCCAGCCATCAACACTACACACTGCATTCATGCCAGTTTTGGGCAGGGCTGTCTCAGTCTTTGTCTCTCATACCAGAAACCAGGTATCCACATCAAGAAGTGCATATTGGTCACACACTCCATTCACCCAGGTCCCACCCACATGGTTTACCCACAACATACAGTCACTGGGAAGGCTCCAGCCAGTCTGGCCTGGACTTCACAACAACAACATATATGGAACTTCCACCCAACAGCCAGTCAGGGGGAAGGAACAGAGTCAGGGCTTCCCAGGACTTTGGAAAAACAAGGTAGCAGGCAATAGAAAGCAAGAGGCCACAGGGGCCATTTTGTTTCCTATCAGGAATCAACTGATTCCAATGGGCGGACCTGGGTATCCCAAAATGGAGGATACTCAGAGAACCTGTCAAATTTTGCATGGAGCTGCCACAAACCCATACCCTGCTCTGTGGGTCACACACAGGAGCCCAAAAACATACACTAGGGGCACAGGGTTGCACCCCCAGCCATGGTTGCCATATGGGTATCCCATGGGTCTTCACACCAAACCAAAAACAGGAAAAGCTGCACTGCCAGGAGTCCCAAATGGACTCCTGGGCAGAAAGCAATACAGAACACAAATGAAAAAGGACTACAGGACAAGGACAGTGAGGCCCTGTCCCTCCAATTAATTTCCAGCATCACAGTGGGAAAGGCCAAAATAAGAAATAACGGCTGTAGGAGGTTGCGTGTAAAGGGAGAAAAGGAGGGGTCCAAGTAAACAGGCTTGGGGGACCCTCTGAGAGAGGGAAAAAGAAGACGATACATTACTGGTGCAGGAAATCAAATAGGTGCGATCAGTCAGACAGGATGAGAACCAGATTAGTACAGGACCTGAAAAGTGTTAGGATGACAGAGACAACAGAAGAAGAGGGTGATCAACAGTGTCAAAGGATGCAGATAGGTTGGGGAGAATTAGAAGAGAAGAATGATGGGTAAAGCATGCAGAAAGAAGAGCATTAGATACAGAAAGAATAGCAGTTTCGATAGAGTGATGAGCAAGAAAGCCAGATTTAAAAAAGGGACGCAGTGAGAAAGAAGAGATGAAAGGTGGGATTTGGGAGTACACAACATGTGCAAGAAGCTTAGAAAGATAGCAAAATAGGGTGGAAGCGAGAAGGAAGAGAAGGGTTCAAGGAGAATTTTTTAGAATGGGAAGGATAGTGGCATATTTAAAAGGAGAAGGGAACACAACATTCAGAAAAGTGGTATTAAACAAAGAAGTAGGAAAGGGAAGAAGGAGAGGATAGACTTTTAGAATAAAGGTAGGTGGAAGAGGATCAAGATGAGCCATGGTGGGATGTGCCTTGTCCAACAGGGCGACTGTGTTAGAGTCAGAAAGAGGTGTAAAGTTTGACAAAGAAGCCAGAGGCAAGGGCAATGAAGAAGAAGGGCAGGAACAGGATGCAATATTGTTATGGAAGAAAGTGACCTTAGAGGAGAGGTACTGAGCCAGAACATGAGCAGAGTGGGAAGAAGAATGAGCAAGATCAGGAGAAGGTGGGGAGAGAGTGCGAGATAGTGTTTGGAAGAGACACAGAGGATGTGAAGAGTAACAATGGAGAAGGTCAGAACAATAAGACTTTTTGGCAAAAAGGAGAGTAACATCAAAGGCAGAGTTCAGAGAGGAAAGAATAGTAAAGTAATGCATACAAACATGTAGAGCAGTGCTTTGAGCCACTACTGTACATAAACCATTTCCACCTTCACAGTGAAGGAGAAAATGGCTGAAACCTGTATAAAGAAATACTGTTTATGTTATTTCAGGCAAAGGTGATATTTCTGAAATATTTCCAAAGGTATTGCAAAATACAAATTGCTCTAGTGGTAAACTCTGAATTGGACAGATTTTCCTAAATACCACTGGCACAGATGGTAACCTTTTCCAATGGTATTTCATAAAAAATCTACTAATAAGCAATAACTGCAAGTTACATCTTTCTGTGCATGTTTTTCAACTTACTCAAATGCCATTACCAAAAGCATATCAAATGCCATTTCTATAACACTAGTAATATCCATGGGTGTTATTAAGGGTTCTATTACATTCTTTTTTTAATCAACTCACCAGTGATCAACAAATTCACCAGCACATAGGGAAAACATACTCACAAAATGAAACTGAGGCCATACAATAATAAACTATGCTGGCTTATTTCAATGTCAAGGAAGAGTCTTGCTAACCTGCTGAGGATTGTAACAGGCCAAAAGTCTATGTGCTCAAGTGGTGTCAAATGTACCATCCAGTTTCACAGAATCTGTCATTCAAATACATACATTGCTGATGGGTGGTATGAACATGTGAGCATTGCACAAGCTCTTATGTGTCTCATGTGTGAGGGCTACCAAGGCAAATCTGTAACACTGATGAAATCAAGATGACTGACTCACTCAATCTACCAGAAGCCAATCAGGCCTTTCAGCACACAGTTCCTTCATCACAGGCTGGATTTTGAAAGATGTTCTCTCACAGGCTGGCTCAGGGAGCAACAACCCAGCCAGCCTGGGGGGCAATTTCCACTTTGCCCCCCTTTCCAGTCCACCCCTGATGTCACCCTCCACCCCCATGCAGCTGGACCGGCTCATCTCAGCCCATTGCACTGAGAAACACCCCACCGAATGACACCATTCCCACCAACAACACCACCACCATGTGCCCACCTAAGTGCCATGCAACAACTGCAAGCAATGACTCACCAGCCTCCCATGTCCATGTCACCCTCCGCATTCATGCCGCTGGGCCTCACCTCAGGCCAATGCACATAAACACACACAACACAGTCAACATATCCCAGCCACCAATATCACCATACCCTGTGCTCCCATGAGTGTCAATAAGCAACATGCACAAATTACACACCTGGCTTCCATACACAGCATTTTACCCAAAATCAATGTATTAGCTTGCATAGACATGCAGTGCGTGAAAGTAAACCAACCTGACAGCCTTGAGATGTCCCATATGGAAAAAGCTAACTTGACAGCCATGATCTGCCCAGTGGCACCAAAGGATGGGTAGCACCCCTGTCCATCCATGGACCTGCCCTTGATGACTTAGAGCCTTGCCCTCCAGAGTGGGTTGTGTCCTCAGTGAGGAACTCTGCAGAGTAACTTTGCTGGAACACTGCATCAGAGGCAGGTACACAATGGCTGGTTTTGCATCCCTGGATGGCCAGGGCTCTGGCGGGCACACCACTGAGCCATACCATCTGCATGGCCTTTGAATGTCTTGTCAAATCTTGTCTAGGCAGGCATTGCAGAATAAAATAAGGACTTTGTCAATTAATCCTGCATGGACATGTGAAACCTGATGACCATGGTTTACTGAGTAGTGCCCTCTGTGTGTCTGGGGTTTTCCCCTGGTCCTGCAAAGTTCCAATGTGTTTAGCAGCTGCCTGCCCTGCCAAGGCACCCACACCCATCCCCTGCACCATAAAACCACTGGGGTGTTCACGCCTGGGACCATGCAGAGGGGTTTGTTCTGTGCCAGGAGGCCAGGGGCTGTGCCTGCTTATCATGCTCATTGGAAGAGCTATCTTGTGTCCTGGCCTGAGTTCCATGTTGGCTTGGGGTGCTGCCCCTCTTCCCTGAGCAGCTGCTTCAAATGTGGGTCAACCATTTGCCTGGCCAGCCGTGGACCTGGCACATCCTGCTGGAGTTCCTGCCCCTCCCGCAAGAGAAAGGCACAAATGTCCCCTGGCCAGAGCACCACTGCTGCACCTCCTCACCCCTGTCCCTTTTGTGCATGGATCGCATACAGGTCCACTGTGGCCCCTGCCCCATGGATGCTGCTGTTCCTTTACCAGGGGGACACATGGACCTTCCTGCCCAGGACCATTGCAATGCATTGCAGTACCAGATGGCCAGCCTCCTCTGGAAGCCAGATGGCTGCCAATTTCAAAATTCCATTTCACTTTGGGTCCAGACATAGGCAGGATGCTTATGGCCAGAAGTCCCCTCTGTCACCTAGGTGCACATGATACAAGAAAGCTCAATCACCTTCCTATGGATTATTGTACACAGTGTGTACAGGACCTCCCTCTGCCCCACTTGGTTCTCTATGCCCACCGGTTCTTTGTGGTAAAAACACTGTGCCGGTGTACTCTACCAGCCCAGCACCATCCATGTGTGGTGCCCTGGACGGAAGGACTTGGGCACCCTGAGTGATGCTATGGAGACGGTCTTCTATACACCACATTTTCTGCACACACTGCTAAATGGGAATGCAGTGCTGGGGTCTTCCCTCCCCATGTGCCGTTACTGAGGGAATTCTGGTCAGTTACTACATCCCGCTTAATGAGACGGTCAAATTCAGCATCTACCCACATCTGTTCTGAGTCCATACTGGGTGAGCAGAAACTCTGATGGCCGGGCCTGTCCCTGTCGAGGTGTTGCCCCTGCATGGTACCTCTTACATTGTCAAGTGTGTTCTGTCCTAATCTTCAACAAACACCACCTGGGGAGTGCTTGTCTGATGGTCTTACTACGGAGGAATCCAAGGAAAACAAGGACATTAGAAGAAATAAGAATATAGGGAACAATCAAGAGCTTTTTTTTTGTTTGAATCTATTTTAATTGCAGATACTGAGAAAATAAAGAATATGCACCAACATCATATCCAGGTGATAAAATGCCATCTAAAATCAATGTGGAGAATTCTAAACTTTTTGTACCTTTCATTAGCAGCTTTGTAAATGTATATTTCCTACACAAATCTGTACCTGTAGGAATTAAAGAAGTAGTAGTGAACCCCTTAATAAGAAAACCAGGATTGGATCCTAAAGATGCATCTAACCTAGCGCCCATCATGAATAGCCCTTCTTCTTTACTTAAGATAGTTGATAACATTGCTGCCATTCAATTACAAATGATTTTTAATTGACTAAATCTTTGCACATTAAGCAATCAGGCTTTCACAGCAATCATGGCACCTAGAGTGCCCTCCTGTACTTACAAACCCAGATGCTGGACACCTTGGAGAGCAGTACAATTGGGCTGTTGATTTTACTGGATTTATCAGCTGCCTTTGATTTGTTGGATAATATATGCCTGCAACATACCTTTGCCAATGCAGATAATTGTTCCATGAATGCTATTGATTTTTTTTAACAGAAAATCTAGGTTTTGTTGGAGGGATGCTTCTCCCAACTCATCAGAAATAGACTATTGGGTTCCACAAGATGCTTGTCTGTCTGATGTGCTATTTAATGTGTACATAAAACCTCTATGTGTCCAAATGTAACAGATGGGCCTGCAATTCACAAATGATGCTGATGATATCCAGTGGACAATGGAACTTAGTGGAAACTACCACCAGGATTCAGAAACATTAAACAGTGTTTACAGCAGCATCAAACATTGGATGATTGAAAACTGGTTATGCCTAAACTGCTAAAAAATTGAGCTGATGATTTATGGATTCAGACCGGCGAGAGGTACGCTAGGCTTAGAATATAAGGGATTTGAAGTAGAAGGTGATCACATCCCGGTCTCAGCCAAATATAAGACCTTAGGGGTGTATATGGAAGCCTCCCTTGGTGCAGAGGCCTATGTAAATGCTATGGTGAAAAACTCACAATAGCATTTAAAAGTATTGTGACAGATCATCCATCTGGTAAATAGGAAAATCGCCAAATCTTTAGTCCGGGCAATCATTATGCCAAGATTGGACTATTGTATTGCCTTGCTTGGTGGTGCCAGTAAGCAATGTTTAAGAAAAAGTGCAAAAAGTTCAAATTGGTGGGGTTAGGATTGTGTGTAATATATCCACAAAGGAACATAATATGTCCCGAAGAAAACTAAATAGTTTGCTAGTGGCTGCGAGGATCCACTTCAAGATTCTTACCTTGGCTCATAAATGTGTTTTTGGAGGAGCTCCAAGTTATCTTCATAAAAAAGTATCTAAATATAAGCCACATCTATCTTTGTGATTCAGTATTGGCCAACAGTTTACAATCCCTTGTGTTAAGAGAATGAGAGGGAATGGAAGATTGTTTCCTGTGCTAGTTGCTGAAGACTGGAATTACCTTCCTTTAGCTCTGCGCTCAGAGGAAAGACATCTGACTTTCAGGAGACAGCTAAAATCTGTCCTCTTTGAATAAAGCAGGTAGAATGCATCCTTCTTCATGATGTCCTATTACTCTGATCTGTATGTGTCTTTATGTAGCACACAGATGCCTGACGGTTTTGGTGCTTTACAAATGAATAAATAAAATAAATCATACATAAATGTGGTTGAGAGGCCTGCGACCTCACACCCATCCCATACTGGTAGCCGTGTAACACCACAGACAGCCACATGTGCCTCAGGCAGCTGCCCTTGGGTAGGGGAATATGTGTTGGGGGGTTCAGCCCACCACCACCACCACCAGGTGCATACAGTGGGTGTGCCTCATCTGACCACATGAGGTATGAAAATGGGAGGCAAGGAGGCCCCGCAAACATGTAACTACACCAGGTCCATGGATCCAGTGACAGTGTTGATTGTGGTCTGAGCTTAAAGGGACATATGCAAAGGGGGGCCCCTGTGACAGCCAGAGTTGCACCCTGGGGATTGCCCTGGGGCAATTGATGTTAAAGTGTCACTTAGAACAGCATAGCTTCAGGAGGAAGTTGGAGCTACAAGGTGAGATTGAAGTGATAATGATCAATGGCTCTCATTACGAGTTTGGTGGTAGCCATGGAGCCATTAGCTCCAGGGCTGCCACCAAACCGGGCTCATTTACCGGGTTCCTGCAATGAGGAATAACCGGGTCATTCCAACATTGTAGAACCCGGTAATTCCTCCTTGCAGGAACCATTCCCCATTCCCATTTGAGCCCCCATAGGGCTCAATTGGAATGGGGATGGAGGTAACAATGGGCAGATTACATCTGGCCCATTGTTACCTCCTTCTTCCCCTCTCGGGACCCGGAAAGCATGCCTGGTTTTACCAGGCGTCCGATCCGGGTCCCGCAATGGGAAGCTTGTAATCAGCCCTGACGGAATAAAGGGGGCTGGTCCCGTACCTGCCCCCTTCATTCCGTCTGCGCAAGACTTGTGCCATGAGGCCCAATGTGTTTTACACATCACTCATGCCAATTGCAGCTAGCTGCATTTTTCATTGATGCATGCTCTGTGTGATCCACCAACCATAGTCACAGATAACTTTCATCCATCCGGATGTGGCCCAGAATATGCTGGTGCAGGAGAGGTTGGGGGGAGGCAGCACCAGCTGTCCTACCCGCTTGGTGAGATGAACCCATGCCCTTTTCAGCATACACATTTGGTAGCCCAACAAGACCCTCATGGAACATAGCAAACATGTTCCCGGTGCAATGCCCTCTAAATCTGCTTGCTGGACTCTGTGGCAGCATGATAGTCTTTCACATGATGACGGTGGCCAGGGCTGGGACAAGCATGTATCTGCCTTGTGCAAGAACACCAACCCCATCACAAGATCCAAGTAGGGTTAATTACAAGTGTAGCAACTGCAACATATGCATGTGGCACTGGACTCAACGTGGTTGCTGCTACCAGACTTGTCCCCTAATGATTCCCCTTTACAGGATGTGTACCTTCTCAAAATGGGAGTGGCTAATTAGCATGCCTGCTGCCTTCCTGGATGTGCTGTATGTTTGTCAGGTTCACACACCTGAACTGAAACATGATTCACACTTACATGTGAGTACCATGGTAGGCACAGGAAGACATCACTATGTATGTTTGCCGTCACGGGGAGGTGCAAACTGACCGATTGTAGCTACAGTGACCGAAGCAGCCATAACATGTCATATTGTTCTAGGTCTGATTAATGCACGTATCCTAGGATGTCAGCGTTTGCTGTCATGTATTATCTGTACATGTACAATGGAAATCAACATAATTGAGCCAGCCAACAAGCGTGACATCACTAACTCAATGAGCCATTTACACTGTCAGCGTACTAGCCATGTGTAAAAACAGGTGTATGGCTTGCTCATTGCCCAGATCCTCACAGTGTCTGCACCTGCCTGAGTGTAGCAATGGGTGTGCCTTGCACCCACCTTCGGCTGATCTGCACACCCCTGTGGACTTATGTGGGACAGAAGCAAGAAACCATGCAAAGTCCCAACACTTGGGGGGTGGACAGGTCAACCACAGGTGCAACAGCAGGCCAGTCTGCACTGAGGGCGATGTTGGAATGGGAGAGAGGGGCCTCAGGCACAACTGAAAGTGGAAGTGTTACACCATGCAACACCACAAGTGTGATGACAGGGGGGTTGGCACCCCACAGAATGGTCATTCTGAACTCCTGCCCATATGTGCTCAGTGGCAAAGGCTGAGAGGGATGCACTGGGACACACAACATCCAACCCCGTCCACTCTGAACGGTTCTATGTCATTTCATCGTCAGGCATTTCAACGCCTGCAATTTAAACGTGTTTGACAGTTCATCATTATTTTTATTTTTTTGGGGGTGCGTCCTCTGCCATTTGCCACTATTGCACCTATTATTACCTATGTCCAACCCCCCAACCACTTATCTGCCCTTACCCACCCCCCCAAAAAATGTGGTGTACTGTTAAACACGTTTAAACTGCAGGCTTTGAAATGCTTGATGATGAAAGAATGTCGTACCTTCTGAACTAGCCACCAGTGAGCTTCCAGGATTCTCAGCCTCTGCTCTGCCTGTACTGGGGAGACACCCATGTAAGGGGGCCCAACCAAGTTCACATAACCTTGGCACAGTCTCAAGGTACATGGAATATATTACCTAAAACTATGGCCATGAATGTGTGAGGTATGTCAGAATGGGGATGGCTGTGTTGGTGCCCCCAGGCAGAAACACAGTTCAAGACCAGGGATCAACCAACATGATGAGGGTGCATTGCATACACAGATGGACTGGGCCCGTCCCTCTGGCAACAACAGGAAGGTCACATCAAAGAGTGTGAGCACCAATGAATATACCAAAATAGGAACTCAGGAACAGAGTAATCACTAGCAGTCAAGTAAACACATTGCCACCATAGTACGTTATGCATTGTGGACTCAGGAGTTAGTCTGCCCTGTGATACGGGTAACAAGGTGGGACATGAATGGCAGGCATAAAAGTTCAGGCACACCCGCCCTTAGGTTGCCTGGGGTCCCTTGCGGTACAAAGGGCTGGGGAGTGAAGGTACAAGTGGGGGAGATGATGTGAAGGATGAAAAAGTGCAAGAGGGACTTGGGCGAGAGGAGAAAGAGGTAATTGTGATGCTGGAAATGCATCGGAGGGACAGGGCCTCCGTATCCTTGTCCTTTACTGCTTTTTATCGTGTGTTCTGTTGTGTTTTCCGTGCAGGAGTTCATGTGGGACTCCTGGCAGTGGAGCTCTCTCTTTTGGTTTGGTGAACGGACCCGTGGGATACCCTTATGGCACCCATGGGTGGGGGTACAACCCTGTGCCCCTAGTGTATGTTTTTGGGCACCTGTGGGTGGCCCGAAGAGCAGGGTATGGGCTGGTGGCAGCTCCATGCTGAATTTGACAGGTGCGCGGGTATCCTCCATTTTGGGATACCTCGGCCCTGCCATTGGGATCAGTTGATTCCTGATGGAAAACAATATGGCCCCTGTGGCCTCTTGCTTTCTATTACCCATTACCTTGTTTTCCCAAAGTCCTGGGAAGCCCTGACTCTGTCCCTTCCCCCTGACTGGCCGTTAGGTGGAAATGCCATATATGGTGTTGTTGTGAAGGCCCGGCTAGACTAGCTGGAGCCTTCCCGGTGATGTATGTTGTGGGTACCTCCTGTGGGTGGGACCTGGGTGAATAGAGTGTGTGACGAATATGTATTCTGTGTTGTGGATGTCTAGTATCTGGTGTTTGACACAATGGTTGAGACAGCCCTGCCCAAAACTGGTATGAATGCAGCTTGGAGTGTTGAATGGCTTAGTACTTGTCCCAATACACATAACTTGTTGTGAGTGTCTGGAGAGAAGTGAATGGCCTGAATACCGTGTGTGCCTGATTGGCTGCCTGCCTGCCTGAATGCCCGTAGTCGTGATTGGATGCTTGAGTGTGACCCAGCGGAATGAATGGGAGATCAACAGTATATCTGGGGACCTCTCACTGCTAGGAATCATGTTCAGAAGCTGAAGTCCACTACGATGAGTAACTGGAGTAACTGAAGCTTGACCTTGAAGCCTTGCTGGACGAGAAGAATTGCTGTTGCTCTCCTTCGCAATCTGAAAGCTGCTGTGCCTCCAAGGACTGACCCAGAGAGGACCTGGTAAGGCGCCCTCTTCCCGAGCTACGAGGGACCATCGTGCACAGCTGATCTTTGCCAACACTCCCTGGTAGACAGACCTTCGACAGGCTGCCGACCCGATACGGGGACTGCTGCGGAACTCCAAGGAGAAGCGCCCGGACTGTTGTCCACCACTGTCGACGACCGCCGTCGCCGACCGGAGCCGCAGTGCTCCCGTTTGCCTAAGAACTTCAATTGATCATCGGACGCTCTCGTCTGCATCGTCACCCGCTTGTCCCCCGCTGGAGAAGGCCCGACCGCCGACACGCCGACGAGCATCCACCGGTGGGTTTTTCCGTTACATAAAGACCACAGAGACGCCGACGACTCGATGCCCTTGCTGGGCCACAGTTCTTCATCATCACTTTGCGGTCCAGAACTATCGTCATCGAGGTGCCCCGCACGCCTCTTCCTTGCAGGACGCCAACGCTCTGTCATTGGCGAGCACCGCTAGGAACAAAGCTGCTGCTTCCCTGCCGTAGTTCAGCCTGTTCACCGTCAGACGTTTGACGACCCGTGACTCCTGCCTTAAAGGGAGGGCACTCAAGAAGGGCCGTCGATTCCCGAACACCGAATGCTGAGTTCCTCGACACCTCTCGACGATCCGTGGCTCCTGCCTTAAAGGGAGTCACTCAAGAAGGATCGGTCGACACATCGTCGGAGAACTCTACTCCACCAGGTACATTGGGGGGGTAAAACCTTAATAGGAGGAAGTGAGACTATTGAACATATGGACTGGGCTTGTGCTATATATCTTTATTTACAGGTTGCCCAGGTGGGGGGATCTCCACACAGAATTGTGCCTAGTGGTAGGGGTCAGCATTCTGCCTACTGTTTCAACCATCTTGCGTTCCTTCCTATCTCTATTGCTGGTTTCCTCATTATCGATCTGTGTGACATTTTAACCGTACAGTTGATGCACTTTAATGAGATTTGATAACATTGGTGGTACCACTTTAGAATTGTATATTTATCATTATTGACTTCCGAGTACAAAGTGCGTTATTGTGATCGTGTACATACCTTTGAATATTAATTATATAAAGTCTGTGTTTTCAGTAATACAGTGCGTGGACATTCCTTTGTGGGGGTTCAGGGACTACACTGTACTTAAGAACCAGCCTGCATCACCTCCTGAGAAGCTAGGCCTTGATTGCTTGACCACGTACCAATAATAGAGAATCGTGGCTGGAGTCCTCTGTGCCTCTCCTCTACCATATAGAGAGTGGAAGTACAGACACCCCCTACCAGTCTTTACAGTAATAATGGACAGATGAGGAGTGGAGAGTGACAGTGGAAGTGGGGCGCAATTATGAGTTTTGTTGGTGGGGAGATGATGGGAGATAAGGGGCTGTTAGAGTGGGTGAAGGCTGAGAGAAGGGAGTAAGAGAGGAAGAAAGAGACAGAAAGAGAGGAAAAGAAAGAAGCAGGGGCACCGAGACGGGGAGGCACACTGATGGAATAATAGAACAGGTTTGGGGTGAAAAAGAACAATGCGGGGAGAGGGTGAAGGCCAAACTGAAAAAGAAAGTCCATCTGCTAAAGGGAACTACTCAGCTTTTCATCCCCCAATCCCCATGGTCGACACACCACGGCAGGCAACTCAGAAAGAAACACAGGTCCACATTCCCCAGGCATATGCGGCTGCAGTACCCCCAGTCCACCCACAGAGCAACCCTGTTAGACAAAATAGGTAATGGACAGGTCATCACTCCTCAGCCTTTGGGTTCCCCGCAATCAGAGCCCACACCCAGGATGAGCTATTCCCAGCAAGGGCACAGGAAACATAGGGTGTAGCGCAACTACTTGCAGGAACAATAGATGAACAGAAGCTATGGGGAGGGGATAATGTTTCACATGCATGCACCCACAACATGCAGTCACATACAGTGCAGTCACTCACATATTTGAACAACAATTTTTAAAAGAAAAGTCATGCAATACATAGAAGTTGACAACATATACATTAAAACAACAGTAAACAACAAGTGACTTGTAAGTGTAATACAGGAAAATGCTGTCAGCGGTCCACCTATGCCAAGCAGCACAAATCTAAATGATCCTTTTGCAAATCAGACCTGTGGAGTGCAGTGAGACATACAGGCAGGCTGCCCTGCCATCTGTGTGCAAGTGAGCTGATGTACTAATTTCGTCCAGGCATCCTTACGTCCCTAAAAAGCTGCACTCCTGAAAACCAACACAGGCATGGCATGCACTACAGAACTGCCAAAAGGTGGTCAGGGTGCTCCGAGCATGGCAATCTGTGCTGGGACATGGCATGGGTCCCGGCCTTTATCTGGCTTGGGGAAGGAAAGAGGCTGGTTTTGTGTAAGCCTGAATGGAGAAGGAGGTACCTCCAAGTTGAGTGGAATCCAAAAAAGGGATCACAAGGAGGAGTGCAAAGCCTGATGTGAGGTTTCTGTTGTGTTGGCAACCTTTGAGTCAGCGTTGGAGGAGTTCATGGCACATCTCATGCAGGGCAGAGTTGGTGATCCAATTGCCCCTGAATGTGGTGCATCAATCAATGGGAAGCCAGTGGAGCACCTGGAGAGCATGAGGCATATGTGCCCAGGGAATGAGTGCAGGGATGAGACAGGCTGTGTTGTACTGGGTCTGTTGTAGCTTTATGAGCTGATAGGCAGGGGCACCCAAATGAATGTAAACACGGCAGTTTAGGTGGGAGAGTATGATAGCCAACATTGCCATGACTCAGTGAGGGTAGGGTGGGCAAGAGAAGGATCATCTAAGGATGTGGAGGTGTAGATGACAGGATCTACAAACACTGTAAATGTGGGGCGAGAGTGTTCTGGCAGAATCCATGGTGCATTCCAGGTTCTATACTGAGCTGGATGCTGTTGGAGTGGGGTTTACTGAGCACAACCAGGGTGTGGGTTGGTAGAATAGTTCTGCATTACTGCAAATCAGGATTCCACTTTCACCAGGATTTAGGAGGAGATGGTTAGCTGTCAGACAGTGGTTTGAAATGTGTGCATCCCGTTGTAAGGTCAGGTCGATTTTCCAGGGTCTTGGGAGTCTTGGAAGTATCTGGGTGTCATCTGGCTAGTTGTAGCAGGACAGTTCATGTGAGTGGATAAGGGTAGGGAGGGGCTCAGGCACAGGTTGAAGGGTTGAAGAGTAATGTGCATTGGGAGTCCCCCTGCAGGACCGCATTGGAGACAAGGCAGAGGGGTGGGGGGAGAAGGGTGGCAGGAGGAAGATTTGTGAACGGTCCACAAGGTAAGTAGTGAACCATCTTAATGCAGAGTTCATGATGCCTAGAGAGTTTAGTCTATCAATGAGGATGTTGTCACTGGTAGTGTCAGAAGCTTATGTTGGGTCATTGAGAATAGGTGCCACACAGCCTTCTGAATCTGATGTCCTTTGTGGAAGTGCAACCAGAAACCCAAAGAGCACATACATGGATGATCAAGGAGACATGCACATACACAGACATGTGACCCAACTCATATCTTCAATGACAGTCATCATCAGCAAATCACATTATCCATGCAAACCCAACATGTGCCACTGCATGCCACTATTGGGGTGCAAATGCCACCAGCCATGAACATGATTGACAGTGCACAACCTTTCCTGCTGGCAAAGCTGTTCTGCAGTGGTTCCCTCACCACATCCACCTAACACTCTGCCTATGCATTGGTATGGTGACAAGGATGGATAAAGGGTGCTGGGTGCACCTCTCATGGGGTACAGATACTGATACCTGTAACAACATAGGACTTTGGATTGCACCAGCTAAAGGAGTCATTCATGCAGACGGCACTTTTGTAAATCAATGTTGTTTGCAATCTGCACCTGTAACTGTGAGACTACTGCAGTCCACTTAACCATAGCAGTTGACTCCACTGCTCATGGCTGCATGTCCAGTCCTTCACTTAGGAACACCTAGAGAGGACAATGGTACATCACTCAGGGTGACAAAAGGAACAAGTGTTTATCTTGGATGGGGGTAAAAATAAATATGCCCACCCTGAGGAGGAGGGGGTTGTCCACAATAGTGAAAGAAACTAAAAAACATACAAATCAATCCCCCTCCATGGTCTTGTGGACATCTGCACAGGTGTTAGAGGTGGTGTGGGTGGTCTGAGACTGCCATCCTTTAGTGGATCCTCCAGTGGTGGTGAGGCAGTGGTGGATGTACATCCTACCAATGCAGTGGCAATGTCTAGTATTAATTCGCTAAAGCCACATGTGGCACAAATGCATGCACAAGTAACGCAATGGTTGAGAGGTCTCAATGAACTTCCTTCCAAGTGGCCACAGAGTACACATGTGCACTCACTCGTGATGCATCACAGTGCTGGGAGAGTGTCTGCCTCAAGGCATCCACCGCCTGGTGGAGTTGATAGCTTGTAGTCAAAAACTCATCATGCCATGTAGCCCTCAAACTCTCGATCTCACGACAATGGGAGGTTTGATGTGCCAACATCTCCAGTTGCAGGCCTTTTCCCTGTGCCACTGCATCTCGATGCAGGGGATCCCACAGAGATGCCAGATAAGCCTGTTGGCTCTTGATATTGCCCTCCATGCTCTTGATGTTGGTGTAAGAGAGTTGAGGACTGCATCTCAAACACTGCTGATGGTCCTGAGAGGCCAGATGCTATGCATCCCATGCAGGAGATGAGGAGATGTTCTCAGGCAGGTAATGGATTTCCCTGGTGGTCTCGTGCATGATGTTGCAATTTTGGATGTTCACATGCAGCATCTGCTGCTCCCACTCCAACTGTCCATCATTCACATGTCCACCACATGTGTGGGGCTGACAGCAGTGGGTTGTCAGGGTCCAGGCCTGTAGAAGTGGGACCCCTGTCCTTGGCTGTAAGTTTACAACCCTCCACTGGCAACAGCCCCTGTTGCGGATTCCAACACAGGTGAAGGCGATCTTGCATCCATAACTCCAGTAGATGCGTGGCTTCCCACTCGCTTGACCCGTTACTCGTGGCTCACCTCCTCTGACTCAACAGCCCGATCTGAACTGCCAATTGTGGCACCCTCCATATCCCTCAGTGTGTCCTCCACATCTGATTCAAAAGGCTCATGTGAAGTGCATGAAGAGTCAGAATAGTCGATTAAACCCTACCTAGGAGTGCGTGCAGCACCTGGGGATTCGCCTGCGGCACAAAATCTCGGCCTCCACTGGTGGTCTGTCATGCGTCCGCCTCCTCTTCCTCCTTCACCTCTGGGTGTGCTGTATCAACTACACAAGACTCAAAAAGATAGGATTTGGTCCTTTATCAACGGTTATCCATTCATCTGAATGCCATCAATTAGTTCAAAAAGTACAAATTTTAATAGAAATTACAAAATTGTCTAAAATACATGATTAAACCCTCAAAAAAGATACATATGTATCGTATTAACAAAGTCAAACATCATGCACAATCAATTCTAAAAAATCTTAGAGATACTGATTTTACCGATCTCTAATTAAATCCCTGTTGTGTAGTTCTTCTAGATCAGAGTTACGATTATGATTCATCGTTATCTTTTCTATTCTTCTATTCTAATTCTATTCCATTATTAGAATTAGAACATCCCTTCACTGGAATATTCAATTCACTCAGACAGTTTAATTAATTAGACTGACAAAAAAATTCTTGACATGTTTCAGTCCTCTATGTGGGTCTTGGGACTTTCTTCAGGAGTGGTCAATGTGAGGGGTTACAAGTGGGCTTTGGCCAAGTTAGGAATCCTCTGGCCTTCTCTTAGAGATGATAGTAACTGTTGATAAAGAAACGATAAAAAAGAATCAATTTATGTTTCTTCCGACATCTTTAAAAGTGTCAAAGAAGACTACAGGGTCCTATTGGTTACCTGGTCTTCTTAGTGTGTGGGCTTTCTTGATTAGCAGGTGAAAATTTGTCCACATAGGTTGGGCGTTATTTTCTTACGAGGAAGGATCTTCCAACAGAATCTGCAAACAAATAAATGTTTTATTTGCAAGAAAGTTTCTTACAGCCTTCAGGTTAAAAAACGCAATGCATTCTGGTTGTCGTAGTTCCTTTGAGGGGTCATTTAGTTTAAAGAGGTGTGGTATCCTCTCAGTAGTGATAGGTACTCGTTTATATAGATTTCTAAACATTGTGGCGAAACCTTAGTGGTATTTCCATTGTGCATAAACTCTTAGAAAAGGACGCGTGTTGTCCGCTTACCATTAGGTTTAGTCCAAAAAGCTCTCTTCGTGGTTTTCCTTGCCGCTGGGTTTTGCGGATGTTCTAATAGTTTTCTAGCTTCTGTCTTGCGGCTTCTACAGGTGGTTTCTGAAAACAAACCACAGGGAGTATGTCCATTAGTTATAAAGGGATTCCTGTTTTCCGTTACTGCAAACAGATCGAAAAAGGCTGCAGTTCAACCCTTCTACAGCTGTTCTCAAGCTAAAATTTAGCAAATCAAATGCTGTGTTATATCTTACTTCTATTTAGCTCAGTATTCAGAGCGGGTTACTGCGTGTGTAGTGATTTACCTCTTACTTGATCTCTTGATATACCCAATGGTGCCGCTGAGGGGTGAAATGGTATCCCTGTGAGCTGGTGTATTGTAGGAGCTGCAATTGGCTCCTTCTGCACGATCCTACTTCATAGGAACTCGCACTTGTTGTGGTTAGTGTCTACGTTTCGGCCGCCATTTTAGGAGGTCTAAATATAGCTCTCTAGTTGTCCTTTTTTAATGTTGTTATAATTAAAGGACCTCTAGTCTTTTTAATCCTCTAACTCTGCCACTGACAGACGAAAAATGATTATAAATTGAGACGGTCAGATTTTTAACCAATCTATAGACTCATTGAGTCCTATTTTATCACTTTTTGTTATAAAAATGAGTCTCTGTTCTTTTTCAAGCAGAATTCTGCTTTTTGTATTATGATCTCTCCCTTGTACCATTAATAAAACGGTCCAGCTGAAATTTTCATAATCGTGTTGTGCTTCTCCAAAATGTTTTACTAGAGGAGCATTGATGACTTTATTTTTAAAAAAACTTTTATGTTCCAGCATCCTGGTTTTAACCTTCCGGTTTGTTTTCCCTATGTAGTGTTTATTACACAGACATGTAATCATGTATACTACATATTCAGAGTTGCAGTTAGTCATTAGCTTTTGTATCCAAGGGGTGGGTAGCCCTATGTCTGTTTCTTTGGTTTTGTGGGTTAATTTACACATTGCACAGTTAGTGCATGGGTAATGTCCACTCATAGGTTTTAGTCCCCAGGTTTCGGTAAGGCTCAAGGTTTTGATTGGTTTTTCTTTAAGTTTGTTGCTGCTCACTCTGTTCCCAATTGTCTTGGATTTTTTGTATGCAAAAAGAGGAGCTGGAATCCCTATTTCACTCTTCTCAAAGATTTTCCATTGGGTTTTGACTGTTTGACTGATTTTCAGACTCAAATTCGAGAAAGTATTGACACATACTAGCATGTCTTGTTGAGGTTGTTTAATTTTTACTTCTAGGAGGGCTTCCCTGTTGTTATTCGCCGCTCTTTTGGCTGACTTTTTAATCCGTTTTTTAGGGTATCCTCTCTGTTTTAATTTGGCCGTTAGATTTTTTGCTTCTGTTTCAAAGTCTGCATTTTGGCTACTATTTCTCTTGAGTCTTAAAAATTGGCCATATGGAAGGTTATCTCTCAAGTGTTTTACGTGATGGCTGGAGTAGTGTAATAGTGCATTTTTTTCTGTCTTTTTATGGTAGGGTTTGACCAATAGGCGCCCATTCTCATGGAAAATAGTGAGGTTTAGAAAGTCGATAGAAGTTTTTTGAATGTTCATGGTAAAGTGTAGATGTGGATTACAATTGTTTAACCAGATTAAGAATTCCTCTGCTTTTTCTACTGTTCCCGCCCAAATTAACAGGACGTCATCAATATACCTCGCCCATGAATCAATATGCGCTTCAAAAGGATTTGTTGTGTACAGGTGTTTTTTCTCAAAGAATTCTACAAAAAGGTTGGCTAGGCTCGGGGCCATCATAGCCCCCATTGCTGTCCCTTCTATTTGTTGGAAGTAAGAGCCTTGAAACTCGAAATAATTTCGTGTAAGGGCTATTTCTATACACCACATAATAAACGAGCTGGGTACTGGGTCGTTGTCAAGTCTATTGAGTAGAATTTTGCTGATCGTTTCAAGTGTAGCTTGTTGGGGAATGTGAGTATATAGGGATACAATATCTAGACCTATAAGGAGTGTTTTAGCGGGATCATACGGTAGGTTTTCATATTCATATTTACAACCCTCCACTGGCAACAGCCCCTGTTGCTGATTCCAATACAGGTGAAGGCGATCTTGCATCCATAACTCCAGTAGACGGTGGCTTCCCACTCGCTTGACCCGTTACTCGTGGCTCACCTCCTCTGACTCAACAGCCCGATCTGAACTGCCAATTGTGGCACCCTCCATATCCCTCAGTGTGTCCTCCACATCTGATTCAAAAGGCTCATGTGAAGTGCATGAAGAGTCAGAATAGTCGATTAAACCCTACCTAGGAGTGCGTGCAGCACCTGGGGATTCGCCTGGGGCACTAAATTCCGGCCTCCACTGGTGGTCTGTCATGAGTCCGCCTCCTCTTCCTCCTTCACCTCTGCGTGTGCTGTATCAACACCTGCACAAAGACAGACAACAACATTCCAAGGTCGAATCACTGGCAGAGCATCCATATGTACATTACGATGTATATAGACACAAAAAGTCCGGTCACACATACATCACACAATGTGACTGAGCATATTGTGATCTGTATGGCACATATGAGTGGCATTCAGTTACCTGTGCAATCATGGCTGGGCAAATCAGGCTGTGCAACATTGCATGTTTTGTGGGATCAAGAGTGCATAGATACAAACTGACACGATTGGCAGTGATTCCCATCAGTGGAAGGATGGAGGTCTGTGCATCATCTGTGAACCTATACTCTACTCCAACCTTTTCTGGATGCAACATGTGGAATTGTGACAAGTACATCTGCTAACACTACATTTTGTGCAGCCATATTTGTGGCCATGATCTCCCCAACCACCATTGCAACATTGTCCCTCGCAAGATAGATGGTTGGTCACAATCACATGCATTGCAATCATGCGCGTACAGTGATGTGTACTGTGGCACCAACATGTACCACTCACAGAAGCCCCACAATCAGCTCTCTGAATGCAGGTCAGGTGATGGTAGTGTACACAGTAGTGTAGATGGTGGCCAAATCTAACCCTCATGACCCCCACATGACCCTCAGCACAAAGGCAGAGAAACAACTGATGTGCCTCACTTCTAGGCCCATAACCATGAACTTCAATGTATCACAGGTGTGAAAGGTGTTATTCGCTCACACAGTCGTTCAGACCATACACAATCGATGACTTCGACGATATGGAAATGACATTGATCGAGCAAGTCGACTGACTGCAAAATCAGAAATCAATGACATCATCACTGACATCACAACATAGCCACATTATAAATGAAGTATACATTTATCCATTCATGAATTTATACAAACATGCACTAGTGTATTACATATAGGCGCATGAAGCACTTGCTTATAACTCATGTAAGTAGATGACGGACACACATACATGTCTCTTTGTATGCATTTGCTGAAACCGCAAGATGCAAAGAATTCATATATTTAGCTTGCACATGCTTGACTACAAATAACCTGGAGAAGTCATAGGTGATGATATAGAAGCTATAAGTCTGTATGGAAAAGGAGAGACAAGCTTCATGTACATGGAAAAGCTGACATGGTTGTCGCAGCCAGAGGCGACCAGAAACCAGGCACTCAGCCAAGAACAAGTGGAAACGGAATAGTTCCAGTTACCAAGACAATGAGCCACCTTCATAAAGTCAGGCTAAAATCCTCAGAATTACAATCAGGGCAGCTTCAGTTTGTGGTGCTCACACACGTGATCCAACTGAACAGGACCCGTCCCATGGAACCAGAAGGGAAAAAGGCTACAAGTGTTGCCTATCAGCTGCTAACTGACTGCACTCTTCAAGGCTTAGGTGATCAGAGATTGCAACATTAGGGAACAGGTTGCACCTCCATGTTAATTATCATTGCCTTGAAAAGGTACACTCAGTCTGGTAAATGTCCAGGGTCCCATGGATGGAAGGACACATTCTAACCAATCCAGATTCACCTTTCACGTGGGGATAATTTGTTGGAAAGGCCAATGGTCTCACTGCGACCCTAGTCTCAGACGGCTAAGTCCACGTGTAGGGATCACAACATTCTTACTACAGGGGTATAGGCATATGTTGAACAGAAAGATGATGTGGGTAAATGTGCCTATATCAATGGGTAACCAGAAACAATTATGCAACTTGCATCTTGTTCACATACATTTATAATAATTCAAATTGTATTAATCAAAAAATTAGCACATCACATAAAACATTGTATAGAAAATCAATATATAAAAAACAACACAATTGAAACACTATACGTGGGTCTGATTCATACAGTACAAACAAAACCTCTGTGTGGCTCTTCACACTGGGGCCCTCTTTCCTTTCAATAAGGTTTGTTGAGTTTTTCCTCTTATACTTTATGACACCCCTACTTGTACACGTTTTTATCCAATGTACTCTTTATTATTTTCAAATCCTTTCTTCAGAAAATGTATGTGCAGTACCCTGTTAATTAAAGACACTTTTTTAGTAATGAATACTTGATTTAGATCTGTTTGAGCTGATCTTTAGAAATCCGTGATCCCATCTGAAAATAAGGACGAGTTTTAACAAAACAGACACAAGACAACATTTTGCCCCTTACTTATGAATGTCCAACATTGTATGTGTACATTGGACAGAAACTTATACAACTAAGGTTTTCATAAAGTATAAGAGGACACACTCAACCAACCTTATTGAAAGGAAAGAGGGCCACAGTGTGAAGAGTCACACAGAGGTTTTGTTTGTACTGTATTAATCAGACCCAAATACAGTGTTTCACTTGTGTTGTTTTTATATGTTGTTTTTCATACAACGTTTTATGTGATGTGATCATTTTATGATTGATAACAAATTCTTTTGATTAATAAAATGTGTACTATTATAAATGTATGTGAACAAGATGCAAGTTGCATAATTGTTTCTGGTTACCCACTGATATAGGCATATTTACCCACATCTTCTTTTTGTAGAACATATGCTCTCTGCGACCCTACAACACTGTAGGTTGATACTGGTAGGGATGGTCCTAGGTGCGGCTCCTGGACATGAATGTAGAAATAACCCCTAGAGTTCCTTATTGTATATCTAATGCTTTTAACATATTAATAGTTTTGAGTGAAAAAGATGAAGTCTATTTGAAATGCATCCTGGGTGCAGCAATGGACATTTGTCTCAAGCCTCAGTGAAGGCTGCATTTTAATGTCAGCTCTGAATTCTGTCTGTATTCTTTGAATCACAAGAAAAATAAACTGTTCCAGTTTGCAGCATTTTAGGGTTTGTTTTGAATAAAGTGCCTGATAATGTTGCAGGAGCCGAAAGCAAACTATGTTGTCTTTGGCCCTCCCATGGGAATGAGGTCTTGGAGTTTACCATGTGACATTTTGGTCAAATGCCAATGGATGCTTGCAACAGGTGAACTTTGGGAAAAGTACTATCCTGCATTTGTGGGAGGTTTAAATTAGGGAGCACCAGATCAGGAGATCAGATGGAGCTTCAGCGGAAGGATTTATGTATCACTTTCTAATTGCCTGTTAAGCACAAATCTCTCTGTTTGCCTGGTCTTCCATTCCCCAGTGCAGATTTTGGCAGAGATGAAGAGTTGCTGAAAAAACGCTTTAATGGTGACGTATCACTAACCTTTTGTTTTATGCAGTATTTTTTGTGTATTCATGTGTGTAATAAACATCCATAAAAAGCAAATTTATCTAGCTGAGTGTGTGTGTGAAGTCTTGCCTTTCAAGCGTATAATGTTTTCTATTCAGTGTGTTAGGGAGAAAAATAATTACTATATACGTACAATTTATGGAAAGCAAAAAAGTATCCAACCCAAACTGAGCAATGTGAATGTGTGATAGGTTTCTGGGATGGAACCTGAATTTTTGACGTCACACCGGAGTAAAACTGGGTGACATATACTCCGGAGGATACTTGTTTCTCTGGTGTGAACCCTGTCATTTTGTTTGCCAATAAAAGACAGTCACTTTTCCCCATGGCTGAGTTTTCCGATCTTGTGGTGGGGAGTCTTTGATGTACCTGAGTGTTCTCTGTTGATAATTGGGGTGACTGCTAGAGAGACCCACCCTCATTTACAGTAGAATTCATGTAATACCCATGGATTGCTGCCAACTGCAGCCAATTGTACTCCTACACATATGTGAGCATGTCATGCAAAATTGTCATCACATAACAAATGCATCAAATGCCACTCAGCAGATATGTGTTGAAATGGGCATCCATGCCTCCCACTCCAAGCACCTGCTTACTGCTGATCATTCCACTTGCCACCTCTTCGAAAGGACTCAGCTCCACCTCCTCTGGTGGTCACCCTCCACTCCAATGGCCAGGGCAGAGGGCAGATTGACACTGAGCTTCTCCTTGCCCCTTTGAATGAGGCCATCCATCCTCTTGTCGACCTGTTTAGCAGTGCACCTCTCCATGCCAAAAGTGTTTATGAGGTGTGTGACCTGCTGCCACATCCTTATTCACTGAGCGGGAGTACGGGTGCTGCCAGCTGAGTGGTAGAGGTCCCCATAATGCTCCTGCACATATGTTGTAAGGATTTCAGGCTCCTCATCAGTGAAACACTTCTTCCTCTGTGGCCTCTTCTCCTTCAACTATGAATAGTTGCTTTGCAGGCTGTCCCCTCTTGGTCCTACTGGACCTTGGTGGTGCTTGGCCACCTCTATGCCTCCAACCCTGTCTTCGTCCTCCTTGTGCTGAGTCACCTGTGAGCTGAGACTCACCACTTCCCCCTCCTAGGGCTGGTGCACATGTGTCCACACCACAACTCTGTCTTCACTCTTTCAGAGTCTTCTCACTCATGGTGCAGGCAAACTGAAAAGCAAACCTGAAAATAACTACAACACAATAAAATACCGGCTATGTGATGGACAATGTAGATGATTGGTCCTGCAAGGCTCCAAGGCACCCCAAACCAAAAGAATGTGGTATGTGACTGCAGGCAGAGAGGGCTTCCCATCACAATAAATGCATACTCCATACATTAAAGGCACACCAAACCCTCAAAAATTGGTATGCGATGCGTAG
The DNA here is from genome assembly GCF_040938575.1 of Ambystoma mexicanum. NCBI lineage: Eukaryota > Metazoa > Chordata > Amphibia > Caudata > Ambystomatidae > Ambystoma > Ambystoma mexicanum. The sequence continues at coordinate 557,695,069 of NC_090939.1, forward strand.
AGGGCTTTCCAGCAAAAATAAATGTGTATGCGATACCGTATGGGCACCATAAATCCAAAGAAATGTGGTACACGATGCCTAGAGGGCCCCGCAAGGCCGACCAGGAAAGCAATTGAGGTATGCAATGTGAAATTTCCTCTGTGAGAATATTGTCTACAATCGTATATTCTCTGTCTTCTCGCAGACACCTGCAATTGCACATCACAACTCTTAAATTTCCCAGTCACTGCGTGTGATGCATAGGCATGCTCCATGCAGCAAATAGTGCATAATTTACATGCTACGGCCCCTTACTCTGTTATCCACATTGCCTCATGGTCAGATCCCAAACAACCTTTCTCCTTCCTCTTTGACATTTTCTTTGCCTCCTCCTGCCCTGTATTCGGTCCCACCCCGCCATCAGTTGCTGCCTGGTAGAGTGTAAGTGCCGGCTGCCCACCAATACTAACTTGGAGTGCCTGATGCCCCCCTATTGCCTATGCTCCTGTGGCTGGCCTGTAAGGCCCTGTGACCACATCATCTGCTGGCTTGGGACTCACACCTCTCTATTCCACCACCACAGCCCATTTTCAGGAACCAGTTAGCCCATGCCTGCCTCAGGGGTTCCCATGTCTGTTCCATCCTCCTCACCACTGAGCGGCACACCCATCACAGTGAGACAGAGGGCTGTCAACTTCAACTCCACCGAAGAGGGCATCCCGGTGGATCCGGTCCTAGCAAATTGTGATTCCCTCTTCAATCCAGCGATGCAGCTTGGAGCTGAAGGAAGTCATCAGATCTGGGTACACAACATGGCTGCCATCAATGCATAGGGGGTGGCAGTCCATTCTGTGAAGACTGTCAGGAAATGCAGGGAGGAAATCGAGACCCAGATCCATACTAAGGCGATGGCAGCCCTTGAGGCAGGTGCCACCATGGGAGCTGCCATAGGATGTTATACATGCTGCTGCGAATCCTTGAGCGGTTCGACTCGACACTCCACACCCAGATCTGTGAGTGGAAAGCACATCTCAAAGCGTCTGATGAGTACTGATGTGGTGCACGGCTCTGGAATGTATGCGTGTTGTGCATGGGTATGCATGATTACTGGTACTCCCTTCTGCAGACAGCATGTGTGTTTCAGTGACCCACAGCGATCCACCGTGGCATGCTGCCTTGTGCACATGCAATGTGAGTTTATGAGATCAAGTGCTCTGACATTACAAATGCCAGATTATGATGATGTGGCCATGTGAGGGACATGCATGCAGAACAGCTCTGTGGGTTGCACATTTGCAAGTGTAGCCATACACACTTATCAGTTGAGAGTGATACATTTGTATGGATGTCTGTAAATGTCAAGTTGGTGCATTGACCCCTCAGGGTCGGGTTATAATATGCCATCCCACTGCATGTGAAACCGGAGTTAATGTGTGATCATGCCTTATGTTTGTGCTGGGGTCAACAGCATACACACTTGTACCTCAGCAATGTGTGCCAACTGTCAGTGGTGCTTGTTGCTATATCGCATTAGGTGGACAAGTGCCGAAGCAGGTGTTGTGAGACCTCTCCACCTGCTGTCATGGCCATGCTATGCATAGTCAAATCATGACTGGCTTGTGGGATTCTACATCCAACTGGGTAGCTTGGTACCAATGTGTTCCCAACAGTAACCCAGACCAGCTATGTTTCCATGGATTCAGTGGTTGACCACCCTACCAACAGACTCACTTCCACCCCTGTACCCCTGTGTTCCCATGCAACAGGGGTGGGTGTGTTGCAGGGGGCCTCGACTAGTGTACGCACGTGCCTATTGTGCCTATTGTGAATTTGGAATGCCCGGTCATGTGATGGTGGTGCTTGAATATTCCAGGTAGGCCCAGAGGGCTGGCCAGATCTGGGTATCTGTATGGTCCACGATCTGGTATGTACCCCTGCTGTGTATATGAGGAGGCATGACACTTTTGGACAGTTCTCTTCCTCTGTCACCCAAAGTACAGTTTACAAGTCAGCACAATCACTTTTCTCTGGCCTAATGTTGACAGTGTGTAACGGTCCTGTTTGCCCTCCACTTGGTATCCATTGACACACCCAGGCTCCACACATCCCCAATAGGGACAGGGGACATTCACCAAGCAATGTGCCAACAGAGCTTTGCCTGCTGTGGCACTTTTCTGAGTGAGCAAGTACCTTTGTGGCACAGTAGGGTGTAGGGCCACCAAATGACCCCTGATGACTTGCACAGCAACAGGAGGTATGCCAGTCTGTTTGGCTCCCTGCAATCCACAGGTTCATTTGCACACTTGGTTTATCTTGGGTCGGACTGCATGTCCAGCCATGGCCATTAAGACAGGCATCTACATAACACCTGTGTTGTGACAGTGTTGACTAGAGAGCATGCCCCCTCAGGGAGTGCCACCGTAGATGGGTGTCTCTCCCCTCCCAGCAGTGCTGCAGCAGAGTAGGCCAGCAGTTCCCCAGTGGTCATGTGAGAGTACAGGGATTGTGGCATGGGCACAGGGCCTGGCCTACACACAGTGGGTGTGGCCCCACGTGTTCCATGTATTTGCACTTCCCAGCTGAGAATGTTTGTCAAAAGCAGTCCTTGACTATGACAATTCCAAAGGGTGGCAGGCCACCCTTCACCACACTGGTGGTTTTGGCATGTGCAGCAGTCGCACACTTCTCGCAAGATTAGTGCCTCGGCCCAGGCTCCTCCTCCCACCCATACAGCTGGGCTCTTGGTACATGCATGACCAACAGGGACAACTACACTGCAGCCTTGGTCCATCCACTGACACTGAGGTCACACAGACATGCCCAAGGGTGAGAGGCTCATCCCAGGATGGCCACCTGGGCATCTGTCCGCTGGCTACATCAGATCAGAGATGGTGGACGCAACATTAGGGCATATTACTTGAATGGATCCACATTTCATGTCCAGGAGTCACATTGAGTGATGTGGGAAGTCGCCAGTGCACTGTGCCATTTATTTATGCGACAGTGGACACAAGGCATATCATGTGAAAGGGCATCTTCCAGGCACAGCTCAGAGGTCGCAATTCTTTTTGATGGGGATCAGCTCACAGACAGTGTTCTGTAGCAGGAAAAAACTCACAAACTGTGTTCCAGGTGGGGGGAGAAGATCTTACGTGCCAATATATTCCAACACATACTCAATTCAATCTTCCCGAGAAATGCCAGCACAAGTCTGACATGCACGTTTGTGAGTTTCATCTTGCTACAACTGGCCTCCTGAGAGTACTGTGGCTACCATTGATTTGGATAGATTGTCCTGCTTTCTGCAGGTACTGGTGTATGTGGCACAATGCTGAATGGAATACGTGGGCCATACTAGACCTCACTAGTGGCCTGAGTACTACCACAAGACACAGGAATACATTTGATAGTGAAAATACCTAATTATGTCTTGACTAAGGCCACAATTGGCAGGAGCAGCACCTAATGCTCTATTGACATCCGAAACACACTGTGTTGACTCTTTAAGAAGCAATCCAGACACTGCAAACAGGGGTTGGGGGGGTCATAGGATGACAGGACTAGCAAGACTTTAAGTGTCCCCTGATGAGCCAGAGGCTGTTGTTGCACTTTATGCATATATGTCAGATATATGTTTGTTTGGGTCTTTAGTTGAAAACCTGAGGATTTCTTGTGTCTGGAAAATGTTGTAGATTTATAGCCAGGCAATACAATGGGCCTCATTACACGGTAGGCGGTAAGGGTTAACGGTCACCGGTAATGGTACCGGTGACCGTTAACCCTTACCGCCTTACTACGAGGTCCCTTAGCGGGCTGGTACTTTAACGCCTGCTTTTAGCAGGCGTTAAAAACCAACCCACTAAGGGACCTTGGTGCTAATTACGGCACCGCAAATTTACGGTACCGTAATTAGCACCTTCCCCATTCCCATTATGCCTTATGGTGCAAAAATGGGAATGGGGAAGGGCAATGGTGGAAGGGGGAATAACCGCCCCGCCAACCTTGGAATAGGGCGGTAATTCCCCTTTCCACCAAGGCAGTGCCGGTATTTTACCGGCATGGACCAAGGTGCTATTAGGTGGTCATTTGCTACTGGGGCTTGATGTTATTGTATGTTGAGTTCCTACTTGGTGGACTGATATTTAGATATTCCTTTGGCACTTGCTTGTCAATCTGTAAGTGCCAACACTTCATTTACTGGTATGGGTGTTTGGCATTGTGAGTATTGCGATGAGATGTTTCCTCCCTGTGAATGGGTGGCCTGAAAACATCACTTGTACAGTAGATGGTAGATTGCTGTGTCATTCCCACATTATGGACACTCCCCTGCACGTATCTGCTATCACCCAGTACCTGCTCTCATGTCATGCATCACCTCTGCACTGAAATGCAGATTAGTCAAACGAATGATGGTTCAGTTTAGCTGCACACATTTTCTATCTCCTTGTGTCGCACACTCTCTGATAGGCTTCACATAACCCAAACACAGGCATTTTTGGGTTTGTTCACTGGGAGGGACTTTGCCAGCCCTCCCTACCTGCCTACTTTAGCACAGGGTGAAATACACACAGACATAATTAGGCCCAATCAGTGATTCCTTGGAATTTTGTCCTACAAGAGCATTCCCGTATAGTGCTTTGAGGCCATTGGAATGGCACACAGATACTATGCATATGCCACATTGCATTGCATTACCATGTCTCATGTGCATTGAGGGGTCACAGTGTAGGTGGTGCAACAGGATATGTAGCAGGTATACTTCATGGTGGAGTCAGGCCAGAGGGATTTTGGTAAGTTGCAGCTCCACATTGGACTGATAGGGCTGTGGACTAGCAGGGGCTGCCTGATGGTTGGGGTGGAGGTCAGTGGTGTGGAGGGAGTAGCAGGACTTGAGGGGGCTGCCTCGGGGCTGCCTGGGATAGTGGGTATAGGTCAGTATGGGTGGTGGGAGTTGTCAGGACTTGAGGGGGCTGCCTGGGGTAGTGGGTAGAGGTCAGGGGTGTGGTGGGAGGTGTGAGGACTTGAGAAGGCTGCCTGGGGTTGGGGCATAGGTCATTGGAGATGGTGGGAGGTGTGAGGACTTGAGGGAGCTGCCACAGGTAGTGGGTGGAGGTCAGTTGCAGTGGGTGGAGTTGCATGAGTTTGAGGGGGCTGCCTAGGGTAGTGGGTGGAGGTCAGTGGGGGAGGTGGGAGCTGTCAGGACTTGAGGGGGCTGCTGGGGTGTTGGGTTGGAGGTCAGCGGGGGTGATGGGAGGTATGAGGAATTGAAGACCTGCCTTTGGTATTTTCATTTAATTTATTTATTTATGTACTTATTTTATTTGAGTAGTGGGTGGAGATCAGTGGGGGTTGTCCGGATTGGTGGGGTCTGCCTGGGCTAATGGGTGGGTTTCAGTGGGGTGGTGGGAGTTTTCAGGACTTGAAGGTGCAGCCTCGGGTAGTGGGCGGAGGTCAGTGGGGGTGTTATGAGGTGTGAGGACTTGAAGGGACTGCTACGACTTAGGGGTGAATGCCCGCAATTTGGGTGCAGGTTGAATTTAGGGAGGACAGTTTGCAGTTTTGCTGGTGTGCTGGCTTGAGTTGCTGGGGATGGTACGCAATTTCACTGAGGTGCTGCCTTGCGTTACGGGGAACGGTTTGCAGTTTTGCCACGGCGCTGGATGGTGGTGCAAAGGCAGGTAAAAAGGTTGTGTGTATGTGTTAGTTTTGGTTTGATGTGTGCGTGCTGTGAGCGTTCCAGGCGCAACTCGGATTTGTCTCCGCTACGGGTTACTTTGCAGTTTTTAATCCATGAATCAGTGAACAGAGCTAATCTATTTGCATGCACAAGTGGGCACACTGTTATTTATGGCATAACATAGTTTGCATGGACGTCGGGCATTTTCTATGTATTTTGCCCAAAATGTGAAAGAGGAAGTACACAGATTAGAAATGCCCTAAATGTGCCCAATGAGTGCCCCCACTTGCAGACGTGAAGCCAAGCCAGAGCCTTGTGTGCCACGCTCCAGCAATACCACTCACACTAGCATGCACCAATGTACAAGTCTGCTCACAGAGCTACTTATCTGCCCCCTGGTATTGTGGATACGAGCTGCTGTCCACAGCACACGCAATAAAACAGCAAAACATCTTGAATAAAAAGACAAAACAAAAGAAAAGTAAACAGGAATACAGATCACCATTAACAATTCAGTCTAAAACTAACTTCAGTTCCCTTAAACACCTTACAACCTCAATTGATAAGGCCGACTCATTTCCAAAAGATAGTCTTGCCCAAAACTCTTTGGAATTAATATAAGGCTTATCATAAACAAATCTATTAAAGAGACCGGCCCTAATGCTCCAGGTCCCAGAGCAACTAGATAACAAATGCCTGGTAGTCTGGAGATCACTACTAGGGCACCTATCACAAATCGGTACAATCACTCCTTCCTTATCTCTAATAGCTAACAACTCTAAGGTAGGAATTAAATTTAAACGAAACCTCAAGAAAGTAGATCTAAACCGAGGATTTGGGGACTTCTTTAAGTAAGCCGGCACGGTTGAAAGGCGTTTATCTAATAGTGACAGGCAAGCTGATCTTTTCATTTTTCGCATATCATTGATGGTGTCTATCCAATCAATCAATTTCATTTTTTCTTTGACTTTCAAAGGGTTCTGTAAGAGGAATTCTGCATCACAATCACAGCCAGAAAGGAGTTCTAAACATTTTTGCCCCAATCTACATAGGAAAACATTGTTCCCTAATTGGTACTCTATAGCGATTTCCTCAAATAAGGAATTCTTTGGAGGATCTAAGATTAGTCTGTACAGAGTCATCCACTTCCATTCAAGCCATGATCTAAGTGATGAAAGACCTAGTTCATAGCGCAAACTAACAATTGGAGTACAAACCGGCAGGCCTAAAGTACTTTTCCAAATCCTAGACTCTATTATATCCCAATCTATCGCCAAAGCTATAATGCTATAATCCAATCCATAAAGAATTATGGGAACTACCTTCCCTATGTAGATTCTTATAAGTGGGAGGATAGAGAATTTGCCGAACTTAGAATTAATGTTTTTCATCTGAGCACATCCTTTCACTACTTTTAGATCAATAGATGACTCTTGAATAATAGGATCTTAGATTTTGAAGGGTTAATATTAAGTGTATTGCTCCTTGCATAGGATTCTAAGGCGGTTAGCAGACGTTGTAGCCCCACTTGAGAGTAATCCAGGACTACTATGTCATCCGCATAAGCTAACCAATTTATTTTAGTGTTACCGATATAAGGAGATATTAGACCAATATCATGCAACCAATTAGTTAGATCTGCCATAAAGAGAATAAAAAGCAAAGGAGCAAGCAAACAACCTTGTCGAACCCCTCTAGTTATCCTAATTGAATTAGAAGGTAGGCCCGATCTGCCTAATCTAACCTGCATATAGTTGTTAGAATGCAGCTCTCTCAATATAGAAAGTAAACCAGGAGGAATACCCCAAGCATCGAGTTTTTTCCAAAGTAAATTCCTATCAACCAAGTCAAAAGCCTGGGAAAGGTCAATCCAGGCTCCAAAAAGGGTAGGGCCATCCTTGGTAGATGACTTTACAGCTAAACAATTTAGAACTAGCCCATTCAATGAAGTAGATAGACCCTTCCTGAAGCCGGATTGCTGCTTTGGTATAATTCCCTTGGTTTTAGCCCAGGCTTCCAATTCCCCTAGGATGATGCCAAAAAGATTTGACTACCTGCATCTAACAAAGAGATAGGAGGGTAATTAGAGGCCAATGACCTATCACCCTTTTTGTAGATATGAATAACTATGGAATATTTCCAGGTATCTGGAAAAATCTTCTGTCTAATGACATTATCAAAGAGTATTTTTAGAACTTTCGCCCAGGTGATTGGATCCTTTTTCAGAATTGAATTACTCAAACCATTCGGACCAGATGCTCTAGAGGCTGAAGATTTCTTAATTAATAATTCTAGGTCCATGACATTAAAGACTAGATCCCAATTAGATGTTGGGGCCTTCAACCCACACTCTGGAGCCTCTGAATCATAAACCATAGTAAAATGATCAAGCCACACCCCCTCCTGAATTACTGAGTCTTGTTTCTGATGGTTAGCTACCACATTCATTCCCACCATTGACCAGAAATTACGCAAATTTCTGTGAGAGAGAGCAGAAAGCATTATCTCAGCATCCTGTTGCACCACCAGATGCTTATGGGCACGAAGCCAATTCCTATAGTTGTTCTTTAACTTTGCTACTTCTGCCCTATAGACTTCCAAACATAAGCCTGAATTCTTTAGGGCAGATCTTTGATACCTTAACTCTAATTTATGGGTTCTGATTTGATCATGAAAAGAATGTTTATCAATCTTATGGGGTTTCTGTGATACAGACACTACTGGAGTCAAATCAGATAATAAAAATTCAAAAAGAGCCCTGGCATACACAACTTGGATAATTGCAGAGACGATAGATCATTCACCCTGTTTATCAAGTCCTCATTTAGTAATTGACCCCCTTTTGGAAACGTTCAAATTACATTCCACGTGTTGTTAATGAGCAGCTCTTGGTCATAGCGGGGGACCTCCAGAGCACTCTCATAACAAAGGGCCACCTTCAACATAGCATGATCATCATTATTACCATCCCCAACATTCAAACTACGACAGCTCTCAAAAATATTTTTCGATGCAAAAAGATAATCAATCGTAGAGAAGGAGGAGCCTCTATGCCAGGTAGCAGAATTTGGAATATCCCCCCTAATGTTACCATTCAACATAGAAAGGTTCCAATCCTTCATAAACTATGACCATATTTTGCCATTACTGGACTTTCGTTTACACTTTCCCGACCTGGGATCCACTGTAGAGATACATTGGGAATTAAGGTTCCCGGCAATGAAAATATCATCTACTGGGAATCTTAGGGAGCACTCCACTAAACCATCAGACAGAGCATGCAGAAACTCTGGTAGCGGACAGGCATCATGATTCCAATATAAATTTACAACTATCCAATTTGAACAATCTGAGGAACTTCTTCTTGTCAATCTCACTATTAAGATCCCCTGGTAACTGTTTACAATAATAACAGAGGATTTAAACACTTCATTGCTAGAAGCCACTAAAAGACCGCCCCCCCCCCTTGGTCTGCCTGCCCCTGTACCCACAACCAACTGTTGAAGAATAGAGAAGCCATCTAAACCCATCTTACAAGTTAACCATGTTTCTTGAAAAATAATTAAATCAAAAGAATCAAACATTTCAGACTTTCTGGGCTCCTCACAAAATGAGGCATAACCTCTAGTATTCCAAGATAGAACATTAATCTTGGTTACCCCTAAAGCATCGGTTGGGTCATCCCCATTTTAGAAAATACTTGTGAAATAACTTCGGGGAGCATATCCCACATATTCAATTGAGTAACGGCAGGAACTGCCTTAAATGTGGCTCCCCTTACTTGTTCAAGATTCGCTGCCTGATGTAAGTGGCCAGAGACAGGTACCGGACAAGATAGAGAGAGCTTCAAGCCCCTCTGGTCCCAGGCCATCTCTTCACTCATAATTGTATCTAAACCCAATCTAAACTTCAAAACTATTGCAGCCGTATTCGTGTCAGGGCTAAACGGAAAACTCACAGCCTCAATGTCATTTGATGAAAAATACTTCAGAGCAGGAATAGACTTCATTTCCGAAAGAATAGCATATCGATTTAAGGGTGAGTCATTTCTTATAGACGGAATATGTCTTGACAAAAAGATTCTCAAGTCAGGATTCAGCTTATACAAATTACTAGCTATGCACTTTTCAGATTAGAGATACAAAGGAATTGATTTTCCTAATACAAGTTTCCAAAAAGGGATTTCCAATTCTATGGATGCTTGCATTTACATGCGTATACACAACAATACCAATAAACATAGAACAATGATTTCTGTTGATGGCAGTGGGCCGAGGTCCCTTGTCCATGTCTATAGGTGTTTTTACATTCTGACACACTATCTTGCACATACTTTTGGCATGTTGCAGGTATTTGCTGGGTTTTTTGGGCATATGTAAGTAATCATTGTGACTTGACAGCACGTTTTGAGAATTTGGTATTTACATTCCAAAATGTGTTGGAAAGTCACCTTAATTACTTACATAGGTCCTACATACCCAGCAATATTCTGCAAATGCCAAAGGGTAGTGTAAAATACAGTTTACATACATTCAACAGCACTATTAGACAGAGAAATCATGGACTATTAGAAATGTTCGGTATGCAAGACATATAGGCCCTCATTACGAACCTGGCCTTGGACCACGGTGCTAATAGCACCATGGTCCATGCCGGTAACTTACCGACTCCGCCATGGCGGAATGGGGAATTACCGCCCCATTCCGAGGTTGGCGGGGCAGTAATTCCCCATGTCGCAATGGCCCTTCCCCATTCCCATTTTTGCCCCATAGGGCTCAATGGGAATGGGGAAGGCGCTAAGTACGGTGCCGCAAATTGTGGCACCGTACTTAGCACCAAGGTCCCTTTGCGGGTTGGTTTTAAACACCTGCAAAAAGCAGGCGTTAAAATCTCCAACCCGCAAAGGGACCGCGTAATCAGGCAATAAGGGGTTAACGGCGCCGCCACCTTTTACGGCACCGTTAACCCCTTAACGCCAGGGTTGTAATGAGGGCCATATTGTGGAAGCCATAAACAGTAATGATAACAGTTACCCAATGTGTAGAAACCATATCAATGTAACAAGCAAGAGAGAAACAACACACTGAAAAACATAATTGACCAATTTTCTCTCCAACTTAGTCAGTTCCACCGTTCCTTACACAATAGTTGCTGCTGTAATAGAGCTTTCAGCAGGAGGTATTGGTTATGCACGATGGAGCAGCTGACTGACACCAATGTCCCTATTCTTTGTATCCTCTTTGGCAGCCAGTACACGCTCGGCCCAGCCAAACCTAACAATGCAAAAGAAAAGGCAACAATGCAGTGACTTTATCAAACCAAGGACACCAACCATTGACAAAGATGATGCATCTGCAGTTAGCCAACCAGCGTCGGAAATCATGGGAGCTAGTGACTAATGAGTTCCTCTTATTACTTATATATATATATGGCTCTGTTCATTTTACACTCAGAGGCCTCATCGGAATACTCGATCTCAGGCCTCCTCCCTCCTCTTTGGGGAGTTTTCAGTATATTGCCCAACATGTTTTTGCCAAACTTATTTCATAGCCCTCTCGCTTGAATAAGATGAGTGACCTGTGTGCTGTCTGGGAAATATAACGATGGAGCACATGACAAAACCTCCGTGGTCGATGGAAAAATTAGTAAAACCATCCGTTAAAAAAGGTTACAGAGTGATCAATAAAGTACTACACGTTATGTATAACGTTGCTACAAATGCCAAGTCCAACAGAATTAAGTTATAATGAAATGTGAATTTACATATCGCTCAGCTATAAATCTCAGTAAACCTTACATCACAGGCCTGTAGATATGTGTTCTCCAACTGATGGATGAACGTTTCCGGCCTTATATTTATATTCATTTGCCAGGTGTGTCATGCACAGATATTGTAATACCGCTGATCAATGTTATAGCAGGTTGGAGTTATGAAACATAATGCCTTGGCTCTGCAGTATCGAGCGGGGAATGCTGGAGCGAGCGGACGAACGATTTCCACATCAAGCTTTAAAAAGAGAACTGTTGAGACTCTCTGAGGTCGTTGTTGCCAACGCTTTATCCCCTTCACAAAGTCAATACAAACATGTGTGTTTGCCCGGCGACCTTTGATGACTGCCTGGAGAATGAAAGTGAAACCATTATGCGAGGAAAGATGCGCACTAGCAAACAATACAATTTGGCCTCATTACGAATATGGCGGTAAATGGTAAAATTGGCATTAACTCTGTTACGCCAGTTTTACCAGTGGGCCAAATCATAAGGTCGGGCTTGGAGTGCAGGATTTACCTGCAGCAAAATCCTGGAGGTAAATTCTACGGCTCGCCGCTGAAAAATCAGCAGAATCGTTTATACCACAAGGAATATTCTGCAGCCATAATTCTGGCAAAAAGCGGCATTGAGTCGAATGGACTCGGAAATACTGGGGAATTACACCACCACCGCTAATCCAGCAGTAGTTCCGCAGGACCAAGTGGCAGTAACAGTAATTCAGTTGGGCGGTGGTCCAGGGATTTACTGCCGGAATACCGCCCAACAAGTAATGAAGCTCATTAAACTGCTGTCAAACCAAAACCTTTTTTAATTTGCAAAGGAAGACATTTGCAAATAGAAAAGCTGAGGGGAAATGCCATGAAAGACACACACCACTCAGTTTCTTCTAAATAATACACTCAAATGTCCACTTCAGATTTCAGGTCGTTTTATATATGTATGTGTTTATTTTAACAGTATGGATGCGTTTAATTCCACAGTTATTTTTAAGGGTCTTGGGGCGATGGCATGGCACAGAGACTTCTTATAATACTGAAATGTTATTAAGTGAGAACTTGAAGAGCACTTTGCTTGGGGTGTAATGGTGGTGAGCAGCACATATGTTGCACTCTTGAGTAACTCATACTTTGTGTGCATGGATGCAGTACATGCGCAAGCTGTTGTCCTTGGCTGTGTCAATTGCAGTCTTTCTGCATGGTTGAAAACTTGATTCCAACACTACACTGTGCATATATGAATGAATGTATGTGAACACCTGTGTGCACGCATATAATTGGTAACCAGGAGTACATTTGTATAAGGTTTATTAATGCCATATCAACATAACGTCATACATGCATACTAGCAATACACATATGCACCTGTGATACATCGATACTTCCTTCACAATTCCATACAGATAAAATGCAGCTACAATATTTACGGATCTATACAAATAACTTCAAACTAAACACTCTTAAAAGCTCGTATATGCAAGCTAATGTGCTAGGTTCAGAAGAAACTAAAATAGTTGTGAGAAGTAAGTTACATTACATTCACAGTACTATCTTAATAAGCTTTCGCCTTCTTAGCCAGGCTCTTTATGAATGCGTAGCTACTACAAATACAGTAATTTCGTTGTTTGTTCTCCCATATAATAGCATGGCGTGTGGGACACTGCTTATACTAGAGAGCAGACATCTGGCTTTCAAGTAGTTTCCTGAGATGTAGGTAAGCTGGGAAAATTAACATACAAGTATGGTGGTAAGGCAACAATGGCACCGATATCCTACCGGCACCGATGCTACCGTACCGCCATACTAGAAGTTCTGCTCGTGGGTGCCCTTGCAGCCACCAGCTCAGACCTGGTGGCCGTACCAGCACCCACGAGCAGAACATGATGGTAGCACCGGTACCGTTATTAACGGTACCGGTGCTACCACCCTCCCCATTCCCATTGAGATTGAGCCCTATGGGGCTCAAATGGAAATGGGGATTTACCAGAGCTGGCACCCGCGAAAGGGCAATTACCAGGTCTGGCTGGGCCGGAATAGCCCGGTAATTGCCCATTCCCGGGTACTCGACCCAGATGCGAGTTTGGAGGTTGCTTTGCCAGTAAAGCCGGCAAGGCTACTTCAAACCTCATAATGAGGCCCAATGTATATATCTTTCGATTAGGGATTTACAGTTATCAGAGGCTCCATTATTTCATTTGGTCAGTTAGCCAGTTAGGTGTGGAATTCCTAATCTAAACCGAGCACTGTTTTCTTCATCTCGCGATGATGAAGTAGTGGCCAAAGATACTAACTTGATTATTACCTTGTTAATAAATAAAAAAAAAGGTTTTGGGGCTAATATGAGCAGTACATGGCAGGCGGGCAAATTGAGGTTACGTAGTTTACCATAAATGAAAATGTCTTTGTTTTTCAGATTTTGCCCTGCAACCATACCATCCCTTTAACAAAGATTATTCACTGAATTCCAAAGGTCTTTATTAGAGCAACGCCACCACAATTTCTCTTTTGTAAAGTTTGTTCGCATGGTTTTGGTTCCTAACTAAAGATATGTCATGCTGTTCACACACAAGATGTACATAATTTATAATTCCTCTTGTAACATGTATGAAATAACTATAATGTTTCTTTGGCCAACATATGTGCAAACTAGGAATGCAAGCTGTGGCTGAATTGCCTAGGGCATGGCTTAGACCCCCAAAGCCACCCACAATAGCCATAGGAGCCTGCCTGTGATCTGTCCCAGAGTCCACTATATCACCATAATGGGACCGTGGGCTAAAGTCCACAGCTTGAGGCCATGGTCAGTGGCCAGAATCCCTGGGTCACCGGCTTCAGGACCCAAAAAGCAACCCAGCATAGACCTAGGGCCTGGTCCATGGGCATGCCCACAGATCACTTTAACCCCATTGTCAGTCCATGATGGTCATGGCAAGTGGCCAGATTTTTGGAAATGTAAGCAAACAAACACATTGCTGGACTATATTAGTGGAAATACGACCAGTGTTTTGGGATGTAGATGCAACACAAATCTGTTATATTCCAAATCATTCAGGATTTCACAAAGGTTGGGTTCATCTGTAACTTTGTCCCCTCTTGATGAAACTGTGAGCACCTTCCCCCAAACGATTCTACGTAAGGTCTATATTTCTTTAGGAAGTTTCACATAGATTCATGCCACCCAAAATGTATTTTTCCTATGAGGAGTGCAACTGTACCATAAACATTTTTAAAAACATGAAAGTCCTCGAACATTTCACAAGTTTGCGACCATCACAACAATGTTCCTGAACATCTAAGACATTGGCCAAAACAGCACCTCTTTGCCATTTATGGACCTATTACACCTAATCCTTATCACTCCTCATGTCTCCAGAGGTTGTTTCACCGTAAAACACATGTACATTTTCTTACTGCAGTTTGTGGATCCAACATCGTGTCCATTTCAAAACTTTTGACATTCCTCAAATTTGTAAATTGACCAATCAACACCATTAAAAGATGTCTGGGAAAGTGTTGCTACTTCCTGATTGGTCCAGAAAGGATCATGTACACCAAATCAGGAAATAAGTCTGTGGACTGGATCATTTCACTATTTCTTTTTACCATATATTTTGTCGATTTTTAAAGACTCTGCTGGATGGAATAACACTACATTTGCAGTTCCGAGGTTCAGACCAGGGAAATGATATCTTTGTTGCAAGGACCTGATTCTTATCCTACATTGACTTTTTAAAGTGCACAAAAATAATTATACAAACTGATGTATTGAGTCCCCCAGGGCGGCCTGCCTGTCGCCTCTATTCTTTAACATACATATTCAGCCTTTATGCCAGGAGCTGGAGAGACTAGGTTTCTTTTTCTCCAATTATGTAGACGACTTTAGGCTCACAATGGAGTTGAGTGGAAGCTATAGCGAGGATCAAGAGAAACTTAAAGACATTTACAGGGAAATCAGGAACTGGATGTCTAAAAATTGGTTATGTTTGAATGCAGCAAAAACCGAATTAATGATCTGTGGCAACAAACATGCAATGAATAGGTTAGGATGTGACTCTGAAAGCTTTTTCATAGAGGAAAATCAAATTTCAGCAACAACCAAGGTCAAGATTCTAGACATCTACATGGAGGCAAACCGTAAAGCTGATACTCATGTTCAGTGGATTGTGAGAAATGCTAACCATTATCTTAGAGTTCTATGGCTGGTTAGACCATTAACATGAAAGAGAACGGTGCTAAACTGGCGAGGGTGGTCAGTCTTTCATGTTTGGATTACTGTAACGCCCTTCTGGGAGCGGCACGCAAAAAGGCCATACAAACACTACAGGAAACCCAGAATGCAGCTATATGTATTTTCGTACATCCTAACACGGAAAAACCCAATATCTGGGGCCAGGAAAGAGCTACACTGGCTGCCTGCGACTGCCAGAGTTGTGTTTAAGATATTGACTGTCGCTCACAAATGTATATTGGGGAAAGCTCCACAGTACCTCAGATAAAGTTTGGAATTATACTAACCCACGAGAAATTTACGATCAGAAAAAGCACTTCTTCTGAAAACTGAATGCATAACAAATTTAGGGAAGAGGTTGATCGTTTCTGGTATTGGCAGCTCGAGCGTGGAACAAACTACCTGAAACCATGCGAAAAGAGGACTACTTGATGTACAGGAAGTTTTAGAAAACTAGGTTATGTAATGTTGAGAATATAGGAGTTCTGCCCATTCCTTCTGTTATGGTTAGTGCCTGGACCCCAGAGGGCTTGGCGTGTTATAAATAATTTAACATAACATAGCAAGGGTGAGTGTGTGGAATTGCCATCTGGCAAGAGTGAAAAGCTCTGTTTTCTACATGTTTTACATGCATGTTTTATTAATACATTAAATGATGAGAGTAATTCCATCTCCAAAAGGATAATCTGCTAACCAGATTCCCCTTTTTCCATCCACTCCATGTCCAAAGCATAGTATACGTTTGCCCTCCTGCATTTGTAGCAGTGCAGGGACTGCATTTAAGATATGCCCTCCTGTACCAAAACTACGATTATCATAAGTAACCCATGATGGCAGCAAGTCTCTAAAGTAAAGATATGCCCGAGTTGAGGCATAGTGCATGGCACTACTTATGATTATGGCTGCCACATCCCAACTGATATCATACATGTGTCAGCTCCTGTGAGTCAGCTCTGCTGTGGAAGGTGATGTGTATTCTGGTCAGCCAGGTTGAGACTGCCAAATGGCAGGCCAGGAACATGGAGGACCAGGCTCTTATTTGTTCTCTTTGAGGGGTTAGGTAACACCCTCCATCAGAGGCAGCCGCACAGCAGGAAGATGTCCTGGGCCCGGGCATCAAAGGAGCACACCCATTCAAAAGGAGTAGCCTCAAACAAGATTGCTCTATCGCTGAAGGTCTTTGGTTTTAGCAAGAAGGGAAGGGGTGGGATTAGAGTAGGGAGGAGTGCTCTGGTCGATGGAAGTAGACTTCCACTGTTTTGTTTCTCTCTGTCTCTCTTTCTCCATACTGTTGACTCTGAACTGACCTCTCCATCCAGTGGGACAATAGAGACTGGCTGGGTCACCTCAGCAGCTTCCTTCACCTAAGACATATCCTTTTGTGGTTGGTATTTGTACTCACGCTCAGAGGGCTACATTTTCCAGCCTATTGCATCCTACCATACGGGTTGGATTTGTGTACAGTGTTTTTATTCAATTCTATTGCAGACAGTGTTTTAAATAAAGCATATATATTTGTATATAAACTTGATTGGAGATTCACATTATTTTTGAGTGTGTTACTTTGTTGTTTGGGTCATTACTAGCTCAGATTTGCACCCCTCTTAAGTGCACAGCACTCCCTTGGTTCATGTTATGTGTGATATAATAATGGGCCCTGATAACACAGAGAGCCCACCCCAATCAAAAGTGCCAAACCAAGATACCTGTATGTTCTATCGAACTGTCTGTGACTCATCTAGAACAATTGAATCGCTGCCCCTTTTACAATGATAGGCCAAGAACCAGGCCGCTGCATAGAAAGAATATACTTGCATTCATTATTATGAAGACATTCATATTTACACTACTTCTGACACGCCACATTCTCTCTGGCACCAAAACAAAGATTCAATACATATAATTCAGCTTTTGGCAATACAAAGTAACAAACGTTCTGAAATTACACCACATGTGTGTTTTTGCTTTTCGCCTCCAGTAAATAGAATACAAGTAAAATGAACATCTCAAAACTGTTATCACACACAAATCCCTGAATGCAAAATGATGCAGCTCTTTAAAACATAAAATACTAATCTAACTACACCATATACTAGGCATGAGGTTCACTTTTCACAAAGTTTAATTTAAATAAAAGCCTCTCTTTACTATTGGCAAAAATGAAATTTGACATGTGCAGCACTCTTTATTTTAATCTCCATGCGCACTTTGCAATACTCACAATGTCATAGCACAACAAACCTTTCAAAACAAACACTTTCATTTTTTTTTTAGAAGAACTTTTTCATCCCCATTCTTCAATGCAAAATCTCCCTTCTCTCAGTGAGCACTTTCCCACTTTCTGTAGAAAGTGTGCTTTTCAAATCAGGGACTTTATTCTGTTGAACTTTGGGAAGACACATGTTTTGTACCAGCACAAAAACCCAGTCATTCAGTTAATCATATGGGAACCTTCTGCCTTAATGCAGGGTTCAAGGGAAGCAGAAAACAGTATGGAATTTCTTTTTTAATCACCCCTCCTTTTAGGGAGTTGTGGGGTTAGCAAAAAGAATAGGAATACCCAGTTACTTTATAGGCTATCATTTTATGGTACAACGTCCTTTCGTCGCGGGATGTTTTTTCGCTGGGTTTTTTACCGCGATTTTTTTTTCGAAAAAAAAACATGGCATTTTTTTTAGATGGAACCCCCCCTAAAAAAAAAGTGCTGTTTTTTGGAGAAAAAAAATCACGGTAAAAAACCTCTGCAAAAAAACATCCCGCGATGAAATGACATGGAACCCATTTTGTATTCACACTAGAAACAATGGCCCTCATTACAAGTCAGGCGTTAAGGGGTTAACGGCACGTTAAAGAGCGTCGGCGCCGTTAAACCCTTAACGCCTGATTCACACTTTAACGCCTGCTTTTTGCAGGAGTTAAAGTCCAAGGCGCTAAGCGACCTTGGTGCTAATTACGGCACCGTAATTTACGCTGCCGTAATTAGCGCCTTCCCCATCCCCATTATGCCCTATGGGGCAAAAATGGGAATGGGGAAGGGCAAATGGTGAATGGGGAATTACCGCCCCACTCACCTTGGAATGGGGCTGTAATTCCGCCATCCACCATGGCGGAATCTGGCATGGACCATGGTGCTAATAGCACCATGGTCCACCACCTGACTTGTAATGTGGGCCAATGTTGTTGATTTTAAACTTCAGCACAATTTCTTAGTGTACTAATTGGGCTATATGGGAATAATAAATAATTGTTTTAAAAAAACTGCTAAGTGTCTACTGTCAGTCCCCCACCCACTAATTAAGGGAAAGGTATGAACTCAAGCAGATCCCCACACGATTAGGTTTAGTCGGACAAGTTGGTGGACAAGTTAATTTACATAATCACCTTTGGGTTTGCTCATGGGAAAGCACAGACAGGTCATCTTTCAGATACAGGACACGAATCTGGTCAGAAATCCAACATCAGTCATGGATATTCTCCAGTCTCCATTCTGTTTTGCCTCCTTTGGTCTAAGATCCTCAGCCACTGTCAATTTGTATGGTTAGCTGTCCCTTTTTGTGGTCAGCAGTTCCAACAAGATCATTTCAGTCAATCCTTCTTCTTCATTTCCCAGGCAGTTCTCCTTGAGTTCCCTTTTGCGTCTCCTTATGAATCGTTTACCACCCACCAAAAAATGTCTAAATTATCATATGCCAGTTTATTGGTCATGCGTTTTGATTGGATAATTAATTTCCATCCCCTTCTTCAAGGGGATGGCCTCTTTTCTGTGATTTGCCTCTTCAATTTACCATGGTCAAATTGGGAGGGTATCAGTCCACCCACTTGCTGTTATTTATTTTTTACACATTTCAATATTTACACTTAAAAAGTCACTATGTCAGCTGTTGTGAATTTTTAGTTAAGCATAATAATATTCAGATTACTAAAATGGTCTGCCCATGGTGGTTCTGATTAAACGTTTCTCATCTGAGCATGATGTTGGACATGCACATGTTTTTATTGTGATTAATTCAAAAATTATAACAGGAATCAATGTGAAATCTTCTATACAGACATCTAGTTTATTAAGCTTTCAATTCCCTGAATCTTCTTTTTTGACATTTTCTGTTGATCTAAAAACACAATTTATGCTGTGAAACATGTTCCCAAGGCCCTAAGGTTCCTGAGAAAAGCCATAGAGTAAGCCGCTGAATGTAAATGGCACTTTAGGTTTAATTTCTTGAAACTGGACAATTGTGTCCGGCCATCTGCTTTCTTGCATAGTCAATGGCCAGTCTTAATGGATGCTGAAGCGATCTTATCTCTCTGACCAGATGGCTCTCTAGCATCAAGTGACAGTCTTGACTGCAGGTGTATCTGATTAAATGTTTCTCATTTCAGCACGATGTTGGACATACACTAGAGTGAGCGGGGGTTTCGAGGGACAACCCCCCCCCAGTCCTCCCAGCCAAAAGAAGAAAAAAAAAGCCAGGACTGTGGTGGTGTCCCCCCGCAATACCCTGCTCTCTATGCTATACAGTGTAATGAGTGGGGTGTTGCGGGGGAAAACCCTGCAGCTTCCGAAAAAAGAAAAAAAAATGATAAGGCCCCTGCGGAGCCAGTTCCCGATCATGGAAGTGAAAGGGAACTGGCGCCACAGGGACACAGCGTGAAGGAAAGGTAAGTAGGGTTTAGTTATGTCGGGGGTGTGGGTGGAGGGGTGTTAATTGTGTGGGTTGGAGTTAGTTGTGGGTGTTGGTGGGTGTGTGGGTTTGTAGGGGGTTTAAATGCGTGTTTGCATGGGAAATGTACAAACATTTTGTGGTTCGCACATTTCTCATGCAAACTTTTCCGTTGCTGACTTTTCCGCTATGCAAAAAAATCACGCAGATCCATCAATTCCAGACACTGTTTAGTGCAGTATTTGCCAATGTATTTACTACATTAATTAATTGAATCCCTATTCATGTATAACTATTATTGTATAAACATGGTGTTGAATTATTTATTTTATTTAAAAAACAGCACCTGATTTTCAAGTATTTTTATTGTCTAAAAAATGTGTTAGAATGCACTACAGTAAATATCCTGCTAGTAAACATCTGACTTCACTCTATTCCCATTTGCACAATATGGTTATATAGTTGGAGAATACTACATGAAAACACGATTGTGACATAGAAACATGTATTTTTTTTTAAAACAGAATACTCCATGATCTGTATTTTGATGGCTGATAGCTTTATAATTGTCATTGTATAACTGCAGTACAATGCCCAGAAAGCCACTGTTTTTCAGAGGGTGTTTTCCTTGCTCTGCCAATGAAATCATTTTCAGTGAGCAAATCAATGAGTTACACAAGGTAGACACCCAAGAGAAAGCATAGAACAATCCATACATACATTAATTAATGCTGGTGTGAATTTTTGAAGTCTTAGAGCAGTTCCATACCCCTGAGAAGAGGAGTGGGTGGAGCTTAGGGAATCACAGGAACCAAGCAGGGAGCACAATGAATTAATGATCCATGGGAAAGAGGTGGATAAAGATAAGACAATTGGAAATATGGACACATGGCTAGAGAGAAGTAGAATATCAACAAAAGAGAAGTCGAAATAGAGTGCCTGAAAGAAAGTGAGAGAGGAAACTAAAAGAACGGTTGAATACAAGAAAATGTGAAGTGAGAAAAATAGTGAAAGAAAATGATTGGAAAAAAGAGGGTTAGTTAATTAACAACAGAAACAAATGACTGATTGAAAAACCATAATATTTATTGTTACCCAGCAGGGTGGATGGCGGCCTCCCAGCCAATCAAGAGGCTCAGAACAGGGGCTTTACCACGTAGTAAAACCCTGCTCAGAGCCTCATCTGAAGCAGGATGCAGCCATCTTCCCCACCTGGAATCAGGTAAGTGGGCCTACGCTCCCTTTCCCCTTCTTCCCCCGCCCCATAACTCAATTTCCCCATACCCCATCCACCTCCCTCCCGACTTATCTTGCGCACATCAATCCCTCAACAATGCTGGGAACACTCATTGTTGCTAGAACATCTCCTTCCCAGATCTTGGTTTGTGGGTTTTTTCAAGTTGCGAAACGGTAAAAAAAAGTCAACTTGATAATGATATGATAAGGCATTTGTAACGCGCCTATACACAAGTGTTTCAAGGCGCGACGAGGCAGGGGGGGAACAAGGGGAGACAGACAACGATCTTACTAGGCCAGGTGTCATTCAGATCGCGCAAGTGCAAGGGTAGAGGGGAAGGGAAAAGTGCATGGGGGAAAGGGAGAGGGGAAAGTGCAGTACAGGGTTATTAGCATACAGCATACAGGATAATAACAAGGGCCAGCTGGTGGCAAGTGCGAGGTAAGTGCAGACAAGTGCTGGGAAGGGGGGCTGTATGGATACAGACACAGTCCCGTAGTGCAGGGGTTGCCGTGTAGGCAGTGCAGGGGAGAGTGGCTGGGCCGAGAACGGTGAATGGCCCAGTTGCAGATTCAGTGCAGTTTCAGTAGTATTAGCAGGGGAGAGGGGAAGAGAAAGCGGAGGCAAAGAGGAGGTTTTGAGGTGCTTCCGGAACCGGAGGTGGTTCTCCTCAAGTTTCAGGGAGGCAGGAAGGCTGTTCCAGAGGGAGGACCCTGCAGTGGAAAGAGATCTTGCCCCGTTGTTTGGAGAAGCGGCTGACCCTGAGGGAGTTGGAGGCGGATGAGCGAAGAGCTCAAGAAGGAAGATATTTAGGAAGAGAGAGTTGAAGGTATTTTGGCCCAAGGCCCCAGACGTCCTTGTGGACAATGCAGAGGGTTTTGAACTTGATCCTCGCAGTCACTGGGAGCCAGTGTAGTGATTTCAGTCCTGGAGAGATACGGTCCCTGGGCTTGAGGCCAAGGACAAGCCTTGCAGTCCTGTTCTGGATGAGTTGCAAAGGGCGGAGAGTAGAGGCGGGCAGATTTAGATAGAGGATGTTACAGTAGTCCAGCTTAGAGAGAACCAGGGCTCTAGAGACAGTGAGCTTCTGGGGGAAGGAGAGGAAAGGAAGGATACCTCTGAGGAGGTGTAGCTGGTAGTGTGACTTCCTAGATACATCGTATATGTGAGAAGAGAAGGAGAGTGTGGAGTCGAAGATGACCCCAAGGTTTTTTGCCTTGCAGGTAGGAGCAGGAAGAGGGCCTAGAGAGGCCGGCCAGAGAGCAGCAGGGAAGGAGGGAGTGGGAGTGCCGATGAGTAGAATCTCAGTCTTACTGGCATTAAGGCAGAGGTCGTTGGCGGCACATCATTCCTGGATAGCAGAAAGACAGTCAGAGATGAGGGAAGGAGAAGAGGAGGCCGAGGGTAGCCTGAAAATGAGCTGGGTATCATCCGCATAGCACTGAAAGTAGGGGCAGAGTGCGGCGATGTGGTGGACGAGAAGTGCCAGATACTGGTTGAACAGCCAGGGAGAGAAGTTAGATCCCTGGGGGACACCACAGGTAGAGAAGAAGATGTCAGAGAGGAAAGACCCCATTTGGACCTGGGAGGGTCGATTTGAGAGGAAAGAGGTCAGCCACGCCAGAGCCTGACCAGTGATACCGAGGTTATCACGGAGACGGTTGAGCAGGATGGTATGGTTGACAGTATCAAAGGCAGAAGAGAGATCAAGCAAAATGAGAACACATGGAATGTTAGAGTCAAGGTTCGAGAGCAGGTCCTCACAGATGTTCAGGAGAGCAGTTTCCATGAAAATAAACTATTAGTATGCCGGTTCAACATGCCGGGATACAAACACCTCTTGCTGTGGGGGCCTTACCAGGGCAGGTAATGCACCAGGGCAAATGTTAACTTATGCCATGACAATGCCTCCCCAACTTGGAATGTATTTCTTAAATAGAAGAGGAATACATAATGAGTTCAAGGAACACAAATTAAAACAAAGAAAAAAGAAGAGGGGATGAACAAATGAAAGAGAGAAAGCATGAGATAGAGAAAGCAAGAATGGAGAGAGTAAGAGAGCGTTAGAAGTAGCAAAAGAGAGCTAGAGAAAGGAAGTGAGAAAAAGGAAAAGCCAACAGGTAGCATGGGACGGAGACCACATCATGCAGCGGACAAATCTGTAGATAGATGGAAGAAAAATAATATCCACATCTAAGTGGACATTGATGTGAAAGCAGTGATAGGGCAAAAGGGAGTAGGAACACTTAAAAACATATACAGGAGTGAGGGAGAAGATTGGATTAAACAGACATGGGGAGAATCCTATGGTCAGAAAAATGTTTTTGAGGTATTCACATATAGACCTTTCATTTTACAACACATACACTAGAAAATGGAAAGGACTTTCTGTTTGTAATATTCTTCTCTACTTATTACTTTTAAGTACAAGTCAATAAAACATTATTTGATTTGAAATGCCTTGATGAAGGCGTGAAGGGAATACAGTGTGGGGTTTGTGGTTTCAGAGCGTGGACTGGGGGCACTTTATAGTGCAACCTGTGGATCTCGAGGTTTTTAAAACTACAACTTCGACTATCTTCAAGTATTAGTTTTGCTTAATGTCATGGAATTTGCAGTCTAAAATATATGGAGATCCAAAGGTTACAGATTGTGTGATATGTTTTTCCCTATGACACACAGGGTCAAATTCTTAAAACTAGCTAGCGCATCTCTTCACTTGCACCAACATTCAGATATCTTTTGTGAATTAGCTGGTATTTGTTGACCTGTGTTCATTCAGGTGCCTTTTTTTCCCTTTGCAAATTTGTGCAAATAAGGGAAAGTGCATTACAAATTCAGAAATGGGATGTGCTTTTAATGCCCCAAAATTAGGGTCATCCACTTGCATTTTTTCAAACATTTCTGACTGTGTCATGATTTTTTTTAAGCATGATAATTGTGGTTTAAACTCCACACTTGCATTTCGTTCTCCCAAACATTATTTAAAATCTCAGGCATTTCAACGAGACAGGACCTTTAATGGCCCATCTTGGTGAAATGCGCCCCCAACAGCCCAGTGGTTGCTGGGACCGTGTCACACATTAGTGTGGAGAGCATTAATGTAGGCAAGAGGGCTGGACAGCACATCTTTGTGCAATTGTGTTAGGCAGAATTGCATGCATTACCCTCTGGGACCACCACATACAATTAGGACTACAGGTGTAAGCTAAACCAACCTTTGATATAAGTCTGTACCACACAGTTTTTAGTGGCAAGTTGAGCAGACAGGCTTATCTCAAAAGTAAATGAGAGCAGTACAAGAGGCTCTGGTGCCTTCCTGCTTGCTGCTCTTTTTCTTACTTAAGGAGCCCTCCAGCCTCTTTTCCTTTGCAGATGGGGAGCAGGTGCAAGTGGATCTAGGTCACCTGGCCTAAGAACCACCCACCTTCTTAGCCCTGCCTATTCCTTCCTGCTCAAAACCATTAGATCAAGGGTGTCTATCGCCCGGGCGTCCAAAGCGATGGGCAGACGAAGAAAAGGGCAATTCCTGTTCGGAGCAGGAGGACCCAGGGCCCGACTCCCTGCTCAGACAGCAGGTAAGCATGCACCATCATGTGTTACCCCCTCTGTTCCCACAGGCCATCCCCAACCTCTCTTGTCTCCCTGTGATGTTCCCTTGTTCCTCCCCCTTCTCGCACACAGGTGTTGCCTGTTTTGCTTGATTCTTCTACCCTGCTCCCCCTCAACCTCCTTCAGCCTACTTCTGCAGGAGTCTGTCCTGATACATTCTGGTTTCACCATCACCGTCTTGTGACCAATGCTGGATTTGACTTTTATGGACTTCATTGATACACGGCGCGTCACTCTTTCTCAACTCTCATGCTGGACTTCCTTTGCATCTTGTACTCATGGTAGCCCTGAATCATGCTGTTCTCATCTTCATCTTGTATCCTGGCTTGCAACATTATGTGTTACTACTGACTTCTGCAATTGTATTCGCTCTCCACTCTTGCTTTTCCACTCTTTTTAACTGCTTACTCTCTGTTCTCTCCTCCATTCCTTTCTCCCTTTTCCTATCTCCTCTCCTTACTTTCTTCTATGCACTTACTCTATCAGAATTGTCCCTGGAACCAATATGATATCAACCTCGTCTGTTTCCTCCACCCTCCGATTACTGTTTTTTTCCTCCCCACGCCCCCTCCAGCACTATCTGAAATGCCATCAGGCCTAGTATGATAGTCGCTTGTTTTGTTCTTCCCCTCCCTTCCTGCACCCCTCTCTCGCACCTTTTGATTTCTCCGGCTCTACCAGAAATGTCATCAGGCATAGTACGGTAGTCACCTGTCTGTTTCCATTTCCTTCCCTCTCTCCCCCTCCCTTCCTTATCTATGTCATAGCTCTTGCACTATCTGAAATTTCGTCAGGCTGAGTACGATAGTTAATTTCACATCCTTACTGTTCATGGCCTGTAAGAATGTCATTGTATTTTCCTTTGTTCCCTCCCTTGCCTTGAAGTGTTTTGAAACACATTGTGTATAGGCGCTATATAAATAAACTATCATATCATATCATATCATACACAGAGGTCTTTAAATCACAGTGGTTCAAGTAGACATTTATACTCAAGGTTTCTTGGTATACTACTTATTAATTTATTACAAAATCATTTGGAAAACATTCACTAGAAGGAGGCAACTTAATAATATATGCAAACACACTTCAGTACTGAACCAATGAGTTTCTGAACAAATTAGGCTCCCCTGAAATAGGAGCAAAATAGTATTTCAGTTACTTTGAACGGGAGTTAAAGACACAAGTTTAGCAGAATAGATCATAATTTTCTAGCTTAGGCAGTGCAAATGGTTTCATTTCACAAGAGGACTCGATTCAGTTCACTAGGCCTAGGCCTAAGTCAATGGACTCGTGTCTTGGATAGGAAAGAGCAGTTCTTGTAGTAAACGGTAAAGTCTTTGCAAAAGCTCTCAGAAGCAGTTAATTGGAAAAATAATCATATGTTGGATCACAAGCTGATTAGGCCTGCAAGTTGGGAAAGTTTCACAAACTTTCACCACGAAAGGTAAGTGCTCTCAATCAGGTTGGCACAGTACCTTACTATGAAGAACCAAATGCAGCTGAAGACATTGGTTCCTGGCAGTTCCTGCAGATCTCGCTGATCCTGAGCCTCAGTCGTGGGGACAAGAGGGAGGACGTCAGGGGACTCCTGCACTGCACAGGATCGTCGGTAAACGCAGACAAGATGGAGTCACTTCAGTTCCAGTAGCTGTAATTTAAGCACACAAGCTGGTGTCCCTCTCCCTGGTTAATCCTAACCAGCCTTGAGAATGGTATCCAGGTGGCTCACCAGTTGATTGGTCCCACCAACTCAAAGGAAGAAGTCGTCCTTGAAGGGGCTTCTCTGTCGAGATGAACTTGGCAATTTGGACCTGCAGCAGGGCTTCACCAGGCAAACCAACAGTCCAGGAGTTGTAGCAGCCATCCTCTTCCAGCTTGTCTTTCGTTCTTTCTGTGGTCGCCTCTGCTTTCCAGTCCAAGAGACTCACCTTTTAAAAAGTTTTCTCGCTTTCATTCCAGCCTAGCTCTCACTCACCCAGCAGGGTTGTTCTCCTTGCCGGACAGTCAGTCAGCCAATCATGCCAGAGTGCATTTGAATGTTCTAGGAGACTAAGCACAGGGTGTTTCAGGCACCTCCCTCACTTCCTGCCCACACAGACACTCAAACGCAAGTGGCGGTCTTCAGTCCTGAATCCCGCCAAAGGCACACAAACAAAGGGACCAAACCTGGTTTGGCACACAGAGACAAACTCTAGAAGGACCTTTCCAAAAAGAAACAGTGAAAAAAGAAGACCGGGACCCGATTAAACAAAGGGGCTTAAGGCACCATCTTGAAAAACACGGCTCCCGTGATTTTTAGCTACCAATGTTCGCGGTCGGGAAAAATCATGGTAGTTTGTTGTAAAACCACTGCCAACAGCCTTTTCAATTGGAAAGGGTAGCATTTGACTGCTACATGAGTATTTAGACACAGGGGATACTATGTAACCCCTCTGGCACTCCATTTTAGGATGGTGTGTGCTTGGTCTAGGATTTTGGAAAGACTAGTAAAGTCAATTTCACTTTACATTCTCTGGGAAACAGTAGTTCATCCCAGAGAAGGTATTTAAACCTTTGGGAAGTCAAAAAGACATCTCTGTGTCACTGCACTGAAGGTGCTGCTGACACACATGAAAAGATGATGCCTATGGAGTTATCTAAAACTCCATCATCAAAAAACACAAGTGTAAAACACACATCAAAATACATGAACAGTGGGGAAAAAGGCTCATACTCCAGCAAAGTTGTTGTGGGTCTCTAAGGTGAAGGGAATTTGCACATTTTTGAGAATTCTCCCTAACAAATTGTCCAGAGCCTTCTGAAATGATCAGGTCACATTTGAGACTAAAGTGACCTGAGCAGTTTTGAAAGCAGCACCCAATAAACGAGCACATTCTCTGTGCTCCTTTCATTTGTGCTGCTTTTTTGAGAATCTGGCCTACAGTGTCCAGAACCTGCCCTGGACCTGCCAACAAGACCAGTCCAGCAGCAACAAGGCAGGTGATTATCCCGTGAAGAATACTACCAACAGCAACCCCAAGTATGTGTCTCTCCTTTCAGGATGTCATCAATGAGGTGTGACACTGGTGCAGAGAGAGCAATGGGTTCACGTCTTGATTCAAAAGGGTTGACATTCTAATAAACTGCAGAATGAACCAAGATGTTTGGAGTGACCATTTAAGTTACAGAGTAACTAACTAGCTTACCAACATCGGAAATGGATTTTGTATTATGATTCATGGGGTACCAAGCATATGGATAATTGATGCATTAGTTCCCCTCCCAATCCTATTATTTTCCTTTCCATACAATATTATGAAAATCGAATTAATTCCTTTTTGATAATGTGGGAGATGTTGGCACACAAATGAAAATGAACCAGTACATACCAGTAATAACCCCTTTCAAGATATCTGCTGTGTAATAACATGTCATTTCGCATTTGAAAGAATGGGCCCCGAGGAAACGCTTGAAGTGGGTCAACATTACTCTTCATCATAATGGTGCCCAAACATGCAGCCACATTGGTGTCTCGTAACATCTTTTTAACATTGTGTATTGCACATTTTGTATAAGCACTCCATAAATGGTTCCTTTTCTATTAGATTGCAGCAGTGTATCTTTTTTTTCATACATCCAAATATGTATCGACGGACATATAAAAAAAAGTGCGCAACGATTTGCACAATTTGTCATAATGACTGGATGTGTGCATTTGCATAAGTAAATGTGTAGTATGTGTGCTTGGTGAGACAAATATACGGAAAATGCACATACACCAAATTCACATGTTCTGTTGTGATGACGATAATTCGCTTGAATTGATGCATCCTCCACAGGTGGAGGATAGTCACTCTTGCGGTTTTTGCTGACTCCAATCATGAAATCAATATCAAAATAAAATTGCACTTCATAGATTCTTATGTTGGCGTGCTTTACCAGGGTATGTATCAGCCAATGAAATGACAACTTAAATAAGTGATGGATGAGCGCATCCGCTGATGCAAATATGTCCCGTTGGCAAGAGGTCATAGAAATAAAAGGGGTCATCCAAATAATGTCGTGGGAATAGTCGAGTGTTTTTGAAAAAGGGTGGGCACACACCAAAGAGCGAATATAAGAAAATGGATTACAAAAAACATGAAAAATAGCTGATAGGGTCCCCTAAACCTGAAACAACGAACACCAACGGATGTGACCATAATACTCCCGAGCAACCTTGTTGCTGTCACTGATTAGAATTGACTTAGCCTGCTACAGAATGCATGGAGTGATGGTGGCGCACGACATGATTACCTGCCTTCTTATAAACCTAATCATTCATACATTATGTAGAGGTTTATCGGATGGGAAACGTCTAATGATATCTGCGACTGCAATAGAAAGGCGTTGAGTGAAAAAGGGAAAGAAGGAAAAGGAAGGAAGGAAGGAAGGAAGGAAGGAAGGAAGGAAGGAAGGAAGGAAGGAAGGAAGGAAGGAAGGAAGGAAGGAAGGAAGGAAGGAAGGAAGGAAGGAAGGAAGGAAGGAAGGAAGGAAGGAAGGAAGGAAGGAAGGAAGGAAGGAAGGAAGGAAGGAAGGAAGGAAGGAAGGAAAAAGGAAGGAAGGAAGGAAGGAAGGGAGGGAGGGAGGGAGGGAGGGGGAGGGAGGGAGGGAGGGAGGGAGGGAGGGAGGGACATCTACATTGTAGTGATTTTTGATCTTCTGTGGCAACATTGTTAATGAAGGCAAGCACCAGCTGCCCTTCATTTAGTGATTTCCTTCACACAATGGGACTTATCTTTTTTGGTAAAGTGGAGGTATTACAAAATAAATACGACAGCATATTTCTCAAAGGGGGAATCAAACTTTAAGGAACTTCACAAAACAAACACAATGTGGAACAATGAAACAGAATTAAATGCTAAAAAAGACACATAACAAATGATCTCTATGGAAACTGCACAGGCTTTCTTGCTAACCTTGGATGGATTAGCTCTTCCCTCTCTCTAACATGCAAGCACAGCACACAGTGAAGCAGGAATAGAGCAGGGCCAACATCCCCAGCGATTTGAGGGCTGTCTTTGGCCTGGCAAATCTCCTGAAGAGCTTTGGTGGTTCTGATCAGCCAGATGAAATAGGGCTGACACTCAAATTTGGTGCAATCCCATAGGAAAACGTTCCATGAATCAGGCCCAAAATGTTCTTGCATGAGTTGTACCCTGATTTTGAGCTGCCAATTCAATTGATCCATTGACATTTCAGGAGACCCGCCAATCCTGAAAACAATATTTGAGTCATCCTCTATGATCAGCCAAACAGAATGTTGCCTAGTCTTAAAAATACTGTTAATCTCCAAAAAGAAACCTAGTTTTGTTTCCGTCAAATACTTATGAGTTTATTTGAAGGTCACACATGCATGCAGACGCCTCTTTGGCATGCTGTCACTCTAAAACCTTGCACATTTACACTGGACCTTTCTACAGTAGATCTCTAGTGCACCATATAGGAAGCCCTCTGCTGAAATACTTTTAGGTGTCTCCATCTGTGAAATGTTCTTCCACCATTTAATAAATACACTATAAGGAGTTCAAGAAATAGTTTCACTGATCATATTTCTCATCTTGGGTGTGTTCCTAACTAATATGTTAGATATCCAAGTGAGTCTTGGTTGGAAAGGGTATATGTCACATGTAAAACATATGTATTTATAATAGTGAACAACCAAATAGCGAGGACTCAGAATGTAAGAAACTGCATATTTTATAACATTAGACCTTAATGGTAATGTTATAGTCTCAAAGACAACAATGCATGTGTTAGCATTAGCCCGATGAACATGTTGACAGCTCATTTTGGGTCTTGGTTTACAGAAAGTAACCTTAGCTTGACCTAATTAGCTGAATCTGTTTTGCTGACAGCCAATACACTGACCTAGGAGGTCATTTACTTTGGGGGAACCTGAGCTTTTCTGCAATTCAGAAATACAAGCAAATGTGCAGTTACCTTTCGCTAATTCTTATTTTAAACATTTCCATTTTTTGACACACAATAATGATGTTTTTGAAGCACAGTGTTGACATGCATTGCAATAAAGGACTTTATTATTGTGAAATATGCGTTTAGCGTTTCTGATGTTGACTCTATATAACCTGGCATTTTTAAAACGAATGCACAGGCTACCACATTAACAGTATCGCCCCACGGACCATTAGAGATCATTCAAATAGCTGCATTGCGAAACAGGATTGTCTGAAAAGAAAAATACATATTCATGTCCTTGCAATGTGTACTGTGATTGCCGAAAACCTGTCTATTTGCAGTGGGAATTATAAAGTATGTAAAAGTGTCACCATTCCAGTAAAATATTAATAATCAGACACAGAGAAGTCAAATGGTTGGGCATGTTTCAAATATAAAAAATGTGTTCGCTCAGAAACACTTATCAGTTTTTCAAGCAATTGCTATCAATTGACAATAAAAAAACATTTCACATTGTCATACTTTGCCTGTCTATCCCGTTGATGACCCCACCTTTTCCCTGGGACACAGGTACCCGCACTTCACTCCCTCATCCAACAATCAACATCATCTCACAGCAGTTCAGCCGGAATGTTACACAGCACCAAAGTCAGAACATGCACACCCAACCTTAATTTGTTCCCAAATCCTTACACTTCTCTTAGCAACTCTATGCTGAATGTGTCCAAAATAAGATATACAAAGAAGGAAGGCAGAGGGAGTTCTCCTGTCTGAATGTCAGCACTCTCCGATTGTATGTCATCAGCACTACATCAGCTGCTCGTGGAGGAAAGACAACTCATTTTGGGAATGTGTATTTCAGCAAATCACAATTTTGCAAAAAACAAGCAGAATTGTACTGGATTGCTTCCTAGTGCATCACTTAATTTCCATATTTTCCAGAAGCAAGAGACTATTGCTGCTCCCAAACACCTCTAAACAGATGAAGGCATCTATTAACAGCCCCTTTACACAGCTTATATCCCCCTTAATCCACCATTCGTCAACATCGTGAATAGATAAGTTCCTAAGAGAACACAATCAGTCCTTTCTTCCTGCTGCTACCAGCAAAAACACAAGTGTTTTCTTTGCTTGTTATAGATGTTATGTTTTTACTGGATGTTCAGTGTGAATTCAAGTTCGGACATTCTGATGCACGGTGTTGATGTGGTCATTGAGGGTCTCCTTGTTTTGGATTTCTGCAGAAACTTAATACCAGGTTAAGGTTTTGTCCCTTGTGCTTTTGGGAAGTTGTGTTGTTTTCTTCAAAGCTCTAATTGCTTCCAGCTTTGTTGCCATTCAATAGTGTATCTACTGCATTTTGAGTGGGAGCCAGCCACACTTTAGAGGAAAGCCCATTTGTCTATTGCAGGGATTTGCAACAAACACCTCTCTAGATGTTTGTGACTGTAACTACCATGATACCTCACTGTTGACTGTGCTAGCTAAAGCTGATGGGGGCCGTAGTCCAACACATCTAAAGAGCCAAGGGATGAAGATTCGTGGTTAATTGGATAGGGTTTCTGAATGTGTAATTCTTAGTTTGTGGCGCCCACTTTAGAGGAACATGTATTTCTTTGATTGATGGAGCCATTTAATCTGAGAAGCTAAGAGAGGGGTGAATGTGTAGTAGTCCTTGATTCTACAGTGGCTGAGACAGCAGGGAAGAAACTAGCTCTGTCCATGTCTGGTTTATCTTTATCTATTGGAAAGTCACTGTCTGAAGATTTCTAGAAGGTTGCTAGATGTAGTCCCATTAAGCCTGTTAGAGAAATTAGAGACTCTATGATTGGCCTGAAGAAAGATTTGCATTCATCCTTGTATGAAAAAACACACAATACGATGTCAATCCATCGATGACACTTCTAAGGATTGGGGAGGAGGAGTGTTGAGAATGAATGAGAGGTGATCATGGAATATTACTATTTGAAATGCCTTCAGAGAAAGCTAACAAATTCACAACATGTAGCTGTGAACACTAGGGCTGAGGCAGTCATTTATATGCCAGGCAGAGTGACATCCCCCTGGCTAAGAGGCCTCTCCGAGGAAGTTCATGTTGGGAAATCTTTTGAGTTCCCCTCTTAGCCAGTCTGCCAGAGGGAGTAGTGAGAGCTAGGTCTGATGACACAATATATAGGGGACATAGCCAAAGAGCTCTGCTCTACTTGTGTCGGAGGGACGGATATCTTGAAATTGGAAAATGTTCAGAGGTGCCCTGCCCCTTCTATGAGGATAGGGCTTGGTATGAGTCAGCTGCAAGTCAGGCATAGCAAGATGTGGCTGACCTTTCCTAAGCCATATTGGCCTCATGCAAGGACTTTCTTATTTCAATATCTCTTGAATACCATTATATCTATTGTACACAACAGGTACAATAGATGCAAGAATTTGTATTTATGGACAGAAAGATAGCAATATAGTGTCGTGGTGTGGAGGGTTCAAGAGTGAGAGACATGCAACTCTACATTATGCATTGTTTCCACTATGCTGGTGGCAAGGAGGTGTGGAGGTATGGGCATGTGGATTGAGATTTGGTGTATTTGAACAACTGCTCAACAGCCAAGTAACTTCTTAGATCTTGCAGGGTTTGGGCAAATTCACTCACATGCTAGGCTTTCCAACCTTATCCACCTCTCTGGGGTGTCATCTCCCACATTTGGCATGTGGGGAAGCGAGTCCCCTTTTCAAAAATAGTAAGAATGATGAAGTCCTCATACCTCACACGTACCATTTACTTGTGCCCATCATGGGAGGACAGAGCTTATTTATATGTTAGCTGCAAGGAATGTTTAAAACGTAATTTCCACGTAGTAACACTTGCAACTCACAAGAGATTACAATGCATGTGATTCACAATGCCATTTGCAAACTGCAGTATCTCTTTTATGCAATGCCACTAATCTCTTCAAATTTGTGAAGCCTGCCACCTTAAAGTAATTTGTTTTGAATATGCAACATTCTTTTAGTCCCTGATGTTTTTTACTCGGGTGTGTTCTGGCTTATGTGCTTTAAGTAATGATCGTATATTGATTAACATGAAGAGAACCAAATGAAAAATGAGTCAGATTTTTAACATAGTGCCTTATTTTTGTAAGTGTGCTTTTTAAGTTTTAAACATTGTTAATTAAATAATAAATAAAGCAACAATCTGTTTTAGTATTCGGCTTCAGCTGAATTCTTGATGAACTATTCAGTATTCAGTCATTCTATTCTAGTAGACAGCTAATCCCCCTTAAGAGTTTGAGATACAATTAGAAGTGTAGCCTCATTAATTCAGGACTCCACCGATAGGGTGAACTCCAGGATGCCCTGGATACTCTTAATTTTATTTCAATGTTGTGATCTTAAGTTCTGTCATGAGCACTGATCATGCAGCTGCACCGGGCAGAACTGAACTGCAGCCAAGATTAGACAAATGAAGCAGCAACACCATGAGAAGCCTTGTGGCTGTGAAGTAAATCCATCCATGGGGCATATGCAATCCCAGTGACGTGTTGTAATGGACATGTCACATGTGAGGGAGCAGCATCCTTTCCTTAGAACCAGAATAGGAGTCACGTAGGCCTTGGTTCATTACATATGATGGAGAGATCCTAGACTATGGGCCTCATTCCGAGTATGGCGGTAAGGGATAGCGGCCACCGGTAACGAGACCGGTGGCGGTGATCCCTTACCGCCATACTCCGAGTTCCCTTTGCGCCCTCGCCTTTAACGCCTGCTTTGAGCAGGTGTTAAAGTCGAGGGCGCAAAGGGGCCTCCAAGCCAATAACGGTGACCGTAATGAACGGTCACCGTTATTTGCATCTTCCCCATTCCCATTGAGCCCTATGGGGACTCATTTGGGAATGGGGAAGAGCCTTGGTGAATGGGGAATTACCGCCCCACCAACCTTGGAATGGGGCGGTAATTCCGCCATCCACCAAGGCGCTGCCGGTCCGGGTACGGCGTCAACCAAGGCGTTAATAGCGCCATTGGTTAGCGCCGTACTCGGAATGAGGCCCTATGTTACATGTTACATGGTAGACAGAAGTATACGAGCATAACATGGAGCTGTTGCCTATGCTTCACAAGGTCGAAGGATGTTCCATTAGGAAGTGTATTTTTTAAATGTCACTGACTATATGTATATTATTGTTTTATGTGTGATTCAAACTTTGGACAATGCTATGAAAACTCTGATTCTCACGGGCCCTTTTCTTGGGATAGGGATAAACTGTCAGTTTTCCTCTCGCTTTCTCTGCAGCTGTAAATAAATGCAAGCTGACTCTGATGCTGCTCTCCTGGTACTCATATAGGAATTATTGGGTGGGTTAGAAAAAGATGTTCAATATATCCTGCATGTCTATCTCATCTTTTGAATGCAACAGTGCAGTGAGTTACAAAGAAAGCAGCGATTCAATAAGAGCATACTAACGCCAGTCGTGCATCATGCGACAACTGGATTGCAAGTAATGCTCTCCAGATGATAGAGAATACACATGTTGAGTGTGTAATCAGATTGGGTTGCAATTTGCCTTAAAACATGCATACTAGGGAGAGTACACTGTTAACATTTGTGAAGAGTAAACTTAACTTTGGGAGAAGTTGTGTTATTTTGATGTGGGATTCAGATTGTTTTAATGATGTGTGAATGGAATGAAAATTTAAGTGTCACACGTGATAAAGGATACCATGATTTCAGCAGTCATTTAATATTGACGCCTGGTTCCACTAATATCACAGTACATTGAGCCAATATAAAACTTAAACTACTTTCTAGTAATATCATGCTATGTTAGAAACGTGAACACAGAGCACAATTGTATGATCCTTGTGTGACGCAGCGTTTCGGGAAAGAAAAAAATGTTTTTAGTGCCCCGGTCACGCACTTACTGTGGGCCGGGTTACTAATAGCAATATGACCCTCGCGGCGGGGGCATTACCGACTCAGGTAATGCCCCGGGGCCTTCGTTAGGGCCCTCGCTTGGGCTATGTTATAGGCCTGAGTCGGTAATGCCCCCGCCGCTCGGGTCATATTGCTTAAGTATTCAATGGGTTGTTGGCTGAAATAATAACAAACAATGTAATCTCAAAATAGTTTGAACTTAATAAAGGAACATACAGGGATGCCAAGTCACACAAAAATAAAATTGGGGAAAAATGGCCAGATTATTGAACATTACCTTGTAAGCCTTGACTTTGTAAATCTGCAAGTTAGTAGAAATGCTTAGACCTGGGTAAGGCATCATTTCCATTGGATTCAAGAGAGTAGGCCTCTGGAGTGGATACAGGGTAAGTTAATATACATGACTTCAATGGGGTTGCATATTATACAATTGCAGATATGAAGAACATCACTTCATTACATGTGACATGTGAGAGGTTTGTGTGTGTGTGTGTTTGTGTGTGATGAACCCACACAATCTCCAAATGGTTTGTTATGTGTTGATACTGCAGGACGTGTCCTGCTTGAGTAGTTACTATTGATCTCACCATCATTAGTTACATTAGTTACTATGGCAAAGATACCCAAGCCGGCGGGCAGGATCATGCAGTAAGTTATATACTTAAACATGGGTCCGAGAGCCTTCACCGCCCATCCAGCCTGCTGGCGAGGGTATTATTGCTATTATCACCAAAGATTTACAATCAGGGGTGCTGATAGAAATCAATGTGTTGAATGAACGGGTCACACACTCGCTGCAACCACCTATGATGGTCACCATGGAACTAAAAGGTCTCTTCTATTTCCAATACAGCCCAGGATATAGGAGAAGAGGTGGCAGCTGTGGTGCTGCCAGCGGAATCAGGTAATTTAGGTGGGGTGGGTGGAAATGAGTGGATTCAGAGGGAAAGATGGCGGAGGGCAGATGGTGGGGCAAACATTCAGGGGGTAATTCATAGAATTCAGCGCACAAGTGGCGCAAGCGGCTGGCGCACAGTGTGCGCGTGCGAATCCCTGCGCCAGCCGAGTGCTCTAAAATCCATTTCCACGCACAGCGTATTCATGGATTCCAGCCACCAAAACCAGCCGTGGCGCACAGTGGCGCAGCGACTCTGCAGCAGCGCCAGTTACGCCCCCAAGAACACCTCTCGCGCAGGGAAAAGCCATCAATATACCCAATCCAGCGCAAAGGGCTGCGCTAACCCTGTACCAGCACAGCAAGCGGGCTACGTGTATCACTGGGGTGCGCGGGAAGTACCTCACGATATTGGCCCCGTGCGAGCAGGGTACGCGTATTTCAGGGGTGCGCGGGAAGTTCCACACGCGATTTCATCATGGTAAGTGTATTTCAGGGGTGCGCGGGAATTTCCACACGCGATTGGGCCCGTGCGAGCAGGGTACGCGTATCTCAGGGGTGCGCGGGAAGTTCCACACGCGATTCCATCAGGGTACGTGTATTTCGGGGTGCGCGTGAAGTTCCACACGCGATATCAGCAGGGTACGTGTATTTGAGGGTGCAGGGGAAGTTACACACGCGATTTCCGCATGGTACGTGTATTTCAGGGGTGCGCGTGAAGTTCCACACGCGATATCAGCAGGGTACGTGTATTTCAGGGTGCAGGGGAAGTTACACACGCGATTTCAGCAGGGTACGTGTATTTCAGGGGTGCGCGGGAATTTCCACACGCGATTGTGCCCGTGCGAGCAGAGTACGCGTATCTCAGGGGTGCGCGGGAAGTTCCACACGCGATTCCATCAGGGTACGTGTATTTCAGGGTGCGGGGGAAGTTTCACACGCGAAATCAGCAGGGTATGTGTATTCCAGGGGTGTGCGGGAAGTTCCACACGCGATTCCATCAGGGTACGTGTATTACAGGGGTGCGTGGGAATTTCCACAGGAGATTCGGCCCGTGCGAGCAGGGTACGCATATCTCAGGGGTGCGCTGGAAGTTCCACACGCGATTCCATCAGGGTACGTGTATTTCGGGGTGCACGTGAAGTTCCACACGCGATATCAGCAGGGTACTTGTATTTCAGGGTGCAGGGGAAGTTACAC
This sequence comes from Ambystoma mexicanum, assembly GCF_040938575.1. Taxonomy (NCBI): domain Eukaryota; kingdom Metazoa; phylum Chordata; class Amphibia; order Caudata; family Ambystomatidae; genus Ambystoma; species Ambystoma mexicanum. Next base: position 557,733,187 of record NC_090939.1, read on the forward strand.
ACGTGACTTCCGCAGGGTACGTGTATTTCAGGGGTGCGCGTGAAGTTCCACACTCGATATCAGCAGGGTACGTGTATTTCAGGGTGCAGGGGAAGTTACAAACGCGATTTCAGCAGGGTACGTGTATTTCAGGGGTGCGCAGGAATTTCCACAACACGCGATTGGGCCCGTGCGAGCAGGGTACGCGATTCTCAGGGGTGCGTGGGAAGTCCACACGTGATTCCATCAGGGTACGTGTATTTCAGGTTGCGGGGGAAGTTTCACACGCAAAATCAGCAGGGTACGTGTATTCCAGGGGTGCGCGGGAAGTACCTCACGCGATTGGCCCCGTGCGAGCATGGTACGCGTATTTCAGGGGTGCGCGGGAAGTTCCACACACGATTTCCGTAGGGTACGCGATTCTCAGGGGTGCGTGGGAATTTCCACACGCGATTGGGCCCATGCGAGCAGGGTATGCGTATCTCAGGGGTGCGCAGGAAGTGCCACAAGCGATTTCAGCAGGGTACGTGTATTTCAGGGGTGCGCAGGAATTTACACACGCGATTGGGGGTACGCATATCTCAGGGGTGCGCAGGAAGTGCCACACGCGATTTCAGCAGGGTACGTGTATTTCAGGGGTGCGCGGGAATTTCCACACGCGATTGGGGGTACGCGTATCTCAGGGGTGCGAGGGAATTTCCACACGCGATTGGGCCCGTGCGAGCAGGGTACGCGTATTTCAGGGGTGCGCAGGAAGTGCCACACGCGATTTCAGCAGGGTACATGTATTCCAGGGGTGCGCGGGAAGTTCCACACGTGATTCCATCAGGGTACGTGTATTACAGGGGTGCGCGGGGAGCACCACACGTGAATTGCACGTGTGGGTCCTCCCAGGTGTTCCCTCTACACCCTCCACGGCCCCTGCAGGTGGCTCACACCACAGGGTCCTACCCTGCACATGTCCTGCAGGCACACCATCCACCATGACCATGACCCCCAGCCAACCCACATGTCAACTTGCACTACTGCCCACCAACGCATGTCCCCCTGCACCCCCAGTCAACAGGGGCACCCTCCACCAGGCCCCACCCATGTCTCCCAGCACCCCCACCCCCCAGCAGTGCAGGGGCACCCACCACCAGGCCCCCACCCGTGTCTCCCACCACCCCCACCCCCCAGCCACCAGGGGCACCCACTAACAGGCCCCCACCCATGTCTCCCAGCACCCCCATCCCCCAGCAGTGCAGGGGCAGCCTCCACCAGGCCCCCAACCATGTCCAACTCATGTCTCCCACCACCCCCACCCCCCAGCACTGTGGGGCACCTGCCAGCAGGCCCCCACCCATGTCCAACTCATGTTCCCCACCACCCCCACCCCCCAGTACTGTGGGGCACCTGCCAGCAGGCCCCACCCATGTCTCCCAGCACCCCCACCCCCCAGCAGTGCAGGGGCACCCACCACCAGGCCCCCACCTATGTCTCCCAGCACCCCCACCCCCCAGCCACCAGGGGCAGCCTCCACCAGGCCCCCACCCATGTCTCCCTCCACCCCCACCCCCCCAGTCACCAGGGGCAGCCTCCACCAGGCCCCCACTCAGGTCTCCCACCACCCCCGCCCCACCAGTAACCAGGGGCAGCCTCCACCAGGCCCCCACCCATGTCTCCCAGCACCCCCACCCCCCCAGTCACCAGGGTCAGCCTCCACCAGGCCCCCACCCATGTCTCCCACCACCCCCACCCCCCCAGTCACCAGGGGCAGCCTCCACCAGGCCCCCACCCATGTCTCACACCACCCCCACTCCCCAGCCACCAGGGGCAGCCTCCACCAGGCCCCCACCCATGTCTCCCACCACCCCCACCCCCCCAGTCACTAGGGGCAGCCTCCACCAGGCCCCCACCCATGTCTCCCACCACCCCCACCCCCCAGCAGTGCAGGGGCACCCACCACCAGGCCCCCACCCATGTCTCCCACCACCCCCACCCCCTAGCACTGTGGGGCACCTGCCAGCAGGCCCCCACCCATGTCCAACTCATGTCTCCCACCACCCCCACCCCCCAGCATTGTGGGGCACCTGCCAGCAGGCCCCACCCATGTCCAACGCATGTTCCCCACCACCCCACCCCCCAGCAGTGCAGGGGCAGCCACCACCAGGCCACCCATGTCTCACAGCACCCCCACCCTCCCCAGTCACCAGGGGCAGCCTCCTCCAGGCCCCCACCCATGTCTCCCACCACCCCCACCCCCCAGCAGTGCAGGGGCAGCCTCCACCAGGCCCCCACCCATGTCTCCCACCACCCCCACCCCCCAGCAGTGCAGGGGCAGCCTCCACCAGGCCCCCACCCATGTCTCACACCACCCCCACCCTCCAGCACTGTGGGGCACCTGCCAGCAGGCCCCCACCCATGTCCAACTCATGTCTCCCACCACCCCCACCCCCCAGCACTGTGGGGCACCTGCCAGCAGGCCCCCATCCATGTCCAACGCATGTTCCCCACCACCCCCACCCCCCAGCAGTGCAGGGGCAGCCACCACCAGGCACCCACCCATGTCTCCCACCACCCCCACCCCCCAGCCACCAGGGGCAGCCTCCACCAGGCCCCCACCCATGTCTCCCAGCACCCCCACCCCCCAGTCACCAGGGGCAGCCTCCACCAGGCCCCCACCCATGTATCCCACCACCCACACCCCCAGCCACCAGGGGCACCCACTACCAGGCCCCCACCCATGTCTCCCAGCACCCCCACCCCCCAGCAGTGCAGGGGCAGCCTCCACCAGGCCCCCACCCATGTCCAACTCATGTCTCCCACCACCCCCACCCCCCAGCACTGTGGGGCACCTGCCAGCAGGCCCCCACCCATGTCCAACTCATGTTCCCCACCACCCCCACCCCCCGCACTGTGGGGCACCTGCCAGCAGGCCCCCACCCATGTCCAACACATGTTCCCCACCACCCCCACCCCCCATCAGTGCAGGGGCAGCCACCACCAGGCCCCCACCCATGTCTCCTAGCATCCCCACCCCCCAGCCACCAGGAGCAGTGTGAGAGAACGGATCTCGACGACCGGTGGGGGGTGTCTGTACTCCCACTCCCTATATGGTGGAGGAGAGGCACAGGAGACCCCAGCCAAGATTCTCTATTCGGTCTAACTCCCTAGCTTCACAAGCACTCTGGAGAGCCTCCAAGCTCATCCGAGTTAATTTGCCATTCGCAATAGACTCCATTGTTTGTAATGCAGTTACCTTGTACACAACTAAACTTCAATTCAATAAAGGGCAAATATCCTTTGTAAGTGGCACGGTTATACACTGATTCTTAAAACCATAAGCATCCCACCGCTGCCACCAGTGTGAGAGAACGGATCTCGACGACCGGTGGGGGGGGGTCTGTACTCCCACTCCCTATATGGTGGAGGAGAGGCACAGGAGACCCCAGCCAAGATTCTCTATTCGGTAGCAATGGTCGAGCAATCAAGGCCTAGCTTCTCAGGAGGTGATGCAGGCTGGTTCTTAAGTACAGTGTATCCCCAAGCCCCCCACAAAGGAATATCCACACTCTGTATTGGTTAGAACACAGTCTTTATATAATCAAAAGTTAAGGTTATGTACATTTATCATGATAACTCACTTTGTACTCTGGCAAAATCTACAATGACAAATATTTACAATTCTAAAGTGGTACCACCCTAGATCTCATTGAAGTGCATGAACAATACTGTACAATATCACACAGACCAATAGAGTGAAACCAGCAATAGAGAGAGGAGAGAAAATAAGATGGTTGAGCAATAGGCAGAATACTGACCCCTACCACTAGGCACAGTTCTGTGTGGAGATCCCCCCACCTGGGCAACCTGTAAAGAAAGATATAGCACAAGCCCAGTCCATATATTGCTCTGCAAGTCTTATTTTCCTCTATAATGTTTTTACCCCCCCAATGTACCTGGTGGAGTCGAGTTCCTCGAAGAAAGCGTCGACAAACGTCGAGGGACTCGCTGTTTGGCGACGGGAATCGACGGCCCTTCTTGAATGCCTTCCCTTTCAAGCGGGAGGCACGGGGCGTCGAACGTCCGTCGACAAACGAGGCAGAACGATGTCGAAGAGGCGGCAGCTTCGTCCGAGCGGTGCTCGTCGGCGTCGGGGCGTCGGCGTCCTGCAAGGCGGAGGTGTGCAGGGCACCTCGATGACAATAGTTCTGGACCGCAAAGATTGTAGAGACGGGAGCCCAGCAAGGGCGTCGAGTCGTCCGAGTCTTTGAGGTCGTCGGGTGGCGGGAAACCCACCGGCAGGTTTCTCCTCGGCGCGTTGGTCGTCCTCAACTTTCTCCGGCAGGATAAGTGGTCGACGAGGCGGTCGAGAGAGTCCTTCGATTGGATGTTCTTAGGCAAAGGAGCGGACTGCTCCGGTTGTCAGCGGCACGGCGTCAAGTGGTTCCCACGGCTGGGCAACACAACTTCGACGGGCCTCCAGCGGTTCCACAAACCTGCGAACCCTGGTCGACGGCAATGGACTTCGACGGCATCGATGTCCGGGTGCTTCACTTCGATCTCCTCGGCGGTCCCGTCTCGGGTCGACAGCCTTTCGAGGATCTGTCTTCCAGGGCGCTTCGGCGAAGATGGAGCGGTGCTCGATGGTCCCTCGGAGCACGGGAAGAGGGCGCCTTACCAGGTCCTCTCTCGGGTCAGCCCTCGACGAATTCGACAGCCTTCGGATCGGTCGAAGCAAATGCCACAGCAAGTCTTCTTCTTCCAGCTGGACGTCGAGGATCAGCAGTTCCAGTTACTCTTGAGTGGAGACTCAGCTTCTGAACGCTTCTGAACTGAACACTCTCCAGTGGTGAGAGGTCCCCAGATATACTATCCTCACTCTCATCCACGCTGCTGGCACACACTCAGCAGCCAATCATACTGCAGGCCATTCATGCAGTCAGTCAGCCAATAAGGCACACAGTGCATTCAGGCCACACTCCTCCCTTCCAGACACTCACAACAAGGAATGTGGATTGGGACAAGTACCCAGCCATTCAACACTACACACTGCATTCAGGCCAGTTTCGGGCAGGGCTGTCTCAGTCTTTGTCTCACATGCCAGAAACCAGACAACCACAACAGGGAGTGCATATTGGTCACCCACTCCATTCACCCAGGTCCCACCCACAGGAGGTACCCACAACATACAGACACTGGGAAGTCTCCAGCCAGTCTAGCTGGGCCTTCACCACAATACCATACATGGAACTTCCACCCAACAGCCAGTCAGGGGGAAGGGACAGAGACAGGGCTTCCCAGGACTTTGGGAAAAACAAGACAACAGGCAATAGAAAGCAAGAGGCCACAGGGGCCATCTTGTTTTCTATCAGGAATCAACTGATCCCAATGGCAGGGCCTGGGTGTCCCAAAATGGAGGACACTCAGAGCACCTGGCAGATTCAGCATGGAGCTGCCACCAGCCCATACCCTGCTCTGTGGGCCACCCACAGGTGCCCAAAAACATACACTAGGGGCACAGGGTTGTACCCCTACCCATGGGTGCCATAAGGGTATCCCATGGGTCTGTTCACCAAACCAAAAGAGAGAGCTGCACTGCCAGGAGTCCCACATGGACTCCGGGGCAGAAAACATAACAGAACACACGGTAGAAACAGAAAAAGGACAAGGATTCAGAGGCCCTGCCACTCAGATGCATTTCCAGCATCACAGTCGCCCCCCCCAGACTGAGGTGGAGGGTGTCTAATCTCCCATGGGATAGACACCCTCATCCAGACGGTCAACATACCTTCTGGAAAGGCCATCTGCATTATCGTGACTCTTCCCTGGTCTGTGCTCTATGGTGAAGTCTAGTCCTTGCAGGCTAATGGACCACCTGAGCAATTTCGGGTTCTCACCCTTCATCTGCATAAGCCACTTCAGGGGCTTATGATCGGTTTGGACCTTGAAGGTAGACCCCGTAAGGTAGGGCCTAAAACGCCTTAGGCTCCAAACTATACTAAAACACTCCTTTTCAACAGTAGCCCACCTAAGTTCTCTACCCTTGAGTTGTCTACTGATGAATATGATAGGGTGTTCTCTCCCTTTGTCATCTAACTGGGACAAGACAGCTCCAATTCCAGTGTCGCAGGCATCCGTCTGGACGATAAAGGGTCGGCTGTAGTCAGGCGCACTCAACACAGGTGCCCTACACAGACTTTCTTTCAAGCCATCAAAGGCCCTCTGACAGTCTTCGGTCCAAGTAACCTTCCTAGGCTGCTTGGGTGACGTTAGAGCTGTCAGAGGTGCAGCTATGGTCCCATAGTCTGCCATGAAATTGCGATAGTACCCAGTGAGACCCAAAAAGGCCCTCACCTGGGTTTGAGTAGTGGGAGTCTCCCAGTTCTGTACATCCTGTACTTTACTGGCGAGAGGTTGGATTTGACCCCCTCCTACCTCATGACCAAGATAGGTAACTTTCCCCTGAGCTATCTGGCACTTGGTAGCCTTGATAGTGAGGTTAGCCCTTTTCAAGGCCTGCAACACCCTATCCAGATGTGTCAAATGCTCTTCCCAGGTGGAACTGTAGACGGCAATGTCGTCTAAGTAAGCCACACAAAAGGCTTCCAGCCCACTGAGCGCATGATTGACCAATCTCTGGAAGGTGGCAGGGGCATTCTTCAACCCAAAAGGCATGACCCTAAACTGGTAGAGTCCCTCAGGTGTTGAGAAGGCCGTCTTTTCCTTGGCATGGTCCGTCAGAGCTATTTGCCAATAGCCTGAGGTAAGGTCAAAGGTGCTCACAAACTTGGCAGCACCTATGGTGTCCACGAGCTCATCAGCCCGGGGCAATGGGGGCGCGTCAGTTTTGGTGACGGCATTGACTCCTCGGTAGTCCACACAGAACCTCCAATCCTTGGTACCCGCCTGGGAACCTGCCTTGGGGACAAGGACCACTGGACTGGACCAGGGACTGGTTGAGGGTTCAATAACACCCAGATCCAACATCTTGGCGACCTCAGCCTGGATGTGGTTCTTAACGGTATCTGACATACGGTAGCACCTGCTTTTGACAGGTACACTGTCACCAGTGTCAATTTCGTGCTTACACCACGGTGTAAGGCCTGGCTTCAGTGAAAACAGAGAGGCATACTGTTGGAGCAAAGCCCTACAGGCCCTCTGTTGCTCTGTTGTCAAATCTGGAGAGAGATGTACTCCCTCCACTGAGCCATCCTGAGGGTTGCTATGCAGCAAATCAGGAAGGGGCTCACTCTCATCCTCTTCTTGCCCAGATGCTAGCAAGAGACATGAGACTTCCGCTCGCCTGTGGAAAGGCTTGAGCCTGTTGACATGGAATAGCTGAGGAGCTACCCCAGGGGCTCCCATGTCAACCAGATAGTTGACTTCGCACATCTTGGAGATGATCCTGAAGGGTCCAGTCCACTTGTCTGCCAAAGCCCTAGGCTTGGTAGGCTCCATCACAAGGATTTCCTGTCCCGGAGTCCAATCCACTTGCGAGGCTTTAAGGTCATGCCAGTACTTATTCAATTCCTGGCTGGCCTTGAGATTTGCTGTTGCCTGACCCATCATCTGTGTCATCCTCCGTCTGAGGCCTAACACATAGTCCCCCACTTGCTTGGTGGGACCCGGAGGGGTGGCTTCCAAGCCTTCTCTGATCAAGGCGAGGGGCCCACTTACGGGATGTCCAAAGAGTAACTCAAAGGGGCTGAAACCAACACCCTCTTGCGGTACCTCCCTGTAAGCAAACAGCAGGCATGGCAGGAGGAGATCCCATTTTCTCCTTAGGGGTTCTTCCAAAGCCCCTAGCATTCCCTTGAGAGTTTTATTTAATCTCTCAACCAGACCATTGGTCTGGGGGTGGTAAGAGGTGGAGAACTTGTAGGTTACCCCGCACTCTTTCCACATGGTTTTCATGTAACTCGACATGAAGTTGGATCCTCTGTCAGAGACAACCTCCTTGGGGAATCCAACACGGGTGAAAATGCCCAGGAGAGCCCGGGCAACCACCTTGGCCGTGACCGTCCGAAGGGGTATCGCCTCAGGGTACCTGGTGGCATGATCTACCAAGACCAGGATGAACCGATGTCCACCTGAAGTGGGAGGGTCAAGGGGACCGACGATGTCGATGCCCACCCTCTCAAATGGGGTGCCAACCACTGGCAACGGCTGCAGTGGGGCAATGACACTGCCTCCAGTCTTGCTAGACAACTGACAAGTTGGGCAGGTCCTGCAGTGGGACTCCACCTCTACTCCCATCCGTGGCCAGTAGAAATGGGCAGAGAGCCTCTGCTTAGTCTTCTTGGTCCCAAGATGACCAGCCAAGGGCACCTCATGCGCCAACTGCAGTAGGAAGGGCCTTTAAACCTGGGGTACCACCAACCTCTTGCGGGCACCAGGTTCAGGCTTAGTGGGCTCACTAACAAGGAGCTCACCCTCCCAATAAATCCGGAAATTCCTAGGCACCTCTCCTTGTGCCTGGGCCAGGGCCTGTTTCCTCAGTCCCTCGAGAGAGTGGCACTCTCTCTCTGTCCCTTACAGAAGTCCGCCCGGGAGGGTCCCCCTTCAGCTAACAAGCATTGAAGGTCGGGATGATCCTCCGGGTTAAGAACCTCTCCCACAGGAGAGTCTTCTGCCTCTTCTCCCAAAGGAGTTGAGTTTGGGTTTTCCACTGGACCCAGCCCGTCCGGAGCATGGATCCCAATGGGTGCGGCAGGAAGAGAAGGTGCTCCCTCCACAGGGGTGGCCTTCTTGGTCTTCCTCCTTCTCGCCTTAGGCCTCGCCTTTGGCTCGGGTATCTGACCCACAGCCAGACCCGATGTCACCTGTGATCTAGTGACGGCAGCAGCAGTCATGGGAAGACCATCCGAGATCAACCCCAACTCTATTAGATCATTCCCTAACAAAATGTTAGCAGGGACATTGTCCTGAACCAGGACAGGAAGCTTCGCTGTCTTGTCTCCAATCATGAGTGTGACTAAGGCTACAGGTGATAATTTGGGAGGCCCACCAGCTAACCTGGTGGTTTGCAGAGGAGCACCTTCATAGTCCTCTGGCCTGAGCAGGGTCCTGTCCACCACTGTCATGCTTGCCCCAGTGTCTCTCAAACCAGTAGAAGGCTGGCCATTCAAGAGGACACTTCTCAAAAACCTACGGGTGTTCTGTGGGATAGTCGCCAGTACTTCCGCGTACTGGTCCCAGGCCCCAAGGGACACTAAGGAAATCTCCACCGGAGCACCAAATGTGATCCCGGCAGAGGAGGGGAGGACAGTGGCCTCCACCTCAGACACGGGGTAAGGGTAGGTCAGGCTGACAGCCTGTACTCCAAGTGCCTTACCTTTACACTTGGGGTCACCCCTTTTGTGATCCAGAGCTCCACAGTCCCAACAAGTGCTAGGAGTGCGGGGTACGGTACTGGAACCACTGGGAGCCTGCTTTGCAGCAGGTGGACCACTACTCTTATTCCCACCGCCAGATGACTTATCCCCACTAGATTTTTGGGTCTTAGGAGAGGAAGGTTTTGGTTTACCCGACTGTGGCTGCTTGGGGGACTCCTCAGCTTTCTGAGAGGCCCCCTTCTCTTTATCCTTGTCCTTCCCACTGGAGTCCTTAGGGGACACCCGGTGGGAGACCCACTTGTCAGCCAACCTAGCCAGCTTAAAGGGGTCCAAAATGTTCTGGTCAGCCACATACTGACGCAGCTCTGGTGAACAGGCTTCAGAGAAATGCTCAAAAAACAAGAGGTGGGACAATTCAACAAAAGTCTTAACCTTGTATCCATCGATCCACCCCATCATGTTCATGTGCGCAGCACTCACCCAGTCAACCCAAGACATATTCTCCTTTTTCTTAAAATCCCTGAACCTTCTAAGGTATTGGGTAGGTGTCTTGCCGAACTTGGCAATCAAAGCAGACTTCATACACTCGTACTGGCCCCTTTCTTCCACACTCAGCTTCAGAATACAGTCATACCCAGTTTGAGGCACTCTGCTTAACAAACACTTCGCCCAATCTCTTTTATCCACATCATGAATTTCACAAGCCATTTCAAACGCTTCAATCCATTGGAGGATATCCGAACCCTCCACAAATACACCAACCAAATCTTTCATAAACTTGGTGGCTGGGGACCTGACACTCTCACTGGATCTAGCTGAAGTCTCCACTCTAGCTTTCTCTAGCTGGATCCTCTGACATTCAGTGTCCTGGCTCTTGAGTTCAAGGTCCTTATTTTTGAGTTCAAGATCCCTATTCTTGAGCTCCACTTGTTGAGCCAATTCCTCTTTCTTCAGCTCAGCATCTATTTCCAACTTGCGGTATTCAAAGGCCAATTTCATCCTTAATAACTCAAGCTCCAAGGAATTGCTGGGGTTTGGAACAGAGGCAGCAGGAATGGTGGCATTCCCAGAAACAGATTCAGCTGAAACCCCAGGGGCAGAGTCCTCATTGGTTGCATTCCCCCCCTCATCAAGAGTTTCACTATCAGTCTGGTAGTCCACCAGGGCAGCTATCAGCTCAGCCCTAGACTTATCCACAAAGTCTAACTCCCTAGCTTCACAAGCACTCTGGAGAGCCTCCAAGCTCATCCGAGTTAATTTGCCATTCGCAATAGACTCCATTGTTTGTAATGCAGTTACCTTGTACACAACTAAACTTCAATTCAATAAAGGGCAAATATCCTTTGTAAGTGGCACGGTTATACACTGATTCTTAAAACCATAAGCATCCCACCGCTGCCACCAGTGTGAGAGAACGGATCTCGACGACCGGTGGGGGGTGTCTGTACTCCCACTCCCTATATGGTGGAGGAGAGGCACAGGAGACCCCAGCCAAGATTCTCTATTCGGTAGCAATGGTCGAGCAATCAAGGCCTAGCTTCTCAGGAGGTGATGCAGGCTGGTTCTTAAGTACAGTGTATCCCCAAGCCCCCCACAAAGGAATATCCACACTCTGTATTGGTTAGAACACAGTCTTTATATAATCAAAAGTTAAGGTTATGTACATTTATCATGATCACTCACTTTGTACTCTGGCAAAATCTACAATGACAAATATTTACAATTCTAAAGTGGTACCACCCTAGATCTCATTGAAGTGCATGAACAATACTGTACAATATCACACAGACCAATAGAGTGAAACCAGCAATAGAGAGAGGAGAGAAAATAAGATGGTTGAGCAATAGGCAGAATACTGACCCCTACCACTAGGCACAGTTCTGTGTGGAGATCCCCCCACCTGGGCAACCTGTAAAGAAAGATATAGCACAAGCCCAGTCCATATATTGCTCTGCAAGTCTTATTTTCCTCTATAATGTTTTTACCCCCCCAATGTACCTGGTGGAGTCGAGTTCCTCGAAGAAAGCGTCGACAAACGTCGAGGGACTCGCTGTTCGGCGACGGGGAATCGACGGCCCTTCTTGAATGCCTTCCCTTTCAAGCGGGAGGCACGGGGCGTCGAACGTCCGTCGACAAACGAGGCAGAACGATGTCGAAGAGGCGGCAGCTTCGTCCGAGCGGTGCTCGTCGGCGTCGGGGCGTCGGCGTCCTGCAAGGCGGAGGTGTGCGGGGCACCTCGATGACAATAGTTCTGGACCGCAAAGATTGTAGAGACGGGAGCCCAGCAAGGGCGTCGAGTCGTCCGAGTCTTTGAGGTCGTCGGGTGGCGGGAAACCCACCGGCAGGTTTCTCCTCGGCGCGTTGGTCGTCCTCAACTTTCTCCGGCAGGATAAGTGGTCGACGAGGCGGTCGAGAGAGTCCTTCGATTGGATGTTCTTAGGCAAAGGAGCGGACTGCTCCGGTTGTCGGCGGCACGGCGTCAAGTGGTTCCCACGGCTGGGCAACACAACTTCGACGGGCCTCCAGCGGTTCCACAAACCTGCGAACCCTGGTCGACGGCAATGGACTTCGACGGCGTCGATGTCCGGGTGCTTCACTTCGATCTCCTCGGCGGTCCCGTCTCGGGTCGACAGCCTTTCGAGGATCTGTCTTCCAGGGCGCTTCGGCGAAGATGGAGCGGTGCTCGATGGTCCCTCGGAGCACGGGAAGAGGGCGCCTTACCAGGTCCTCTCTCGGGTCAGCCCTCGACGAATTCGACAGCCTTCGGATCGGTCGAAGCAAATGCCACAGCAAGTCTTCTTCTTCCAGCTGGACGTCGAGGATCAGCAGTTCCAGTTACTCTTGAGTGGAGACTCAGCTTCTGAACGCTTCTGAACTGAACACTCTCCAGTGGTGAGAGGTCCCCAGATATACTATCCTCACTCTCATCCACGCTGCTGGCACACACTCAGCAGCCAATCATACTGCAGGCCATTCATGCAGTCAGTCAGCCAATCAGGCACACAGTGCATTCAGGCCACACTCCTCCCTTCCAGACACTCACAACAAGGAATGTGGATTGGGACAAGTACTCAGCCATTCAACACTACACACTGCATTCAGGCCAGTTTCGGGCACGGCTGTCTCAGTCTTTGTCTCACATGCCAGAAACCAGACAACTACAACAGGGAGTGCATATTGGTCACCCACTCCATTCACCCAGGTCCCACCCACAGGAGGTACCCACAACATACAGACACTGGGAAGGCTCCAGCCAGTCTAGCTGGGCCTTCACCACAATACCATACATGGAACTTCCACCCAACAGCCAGTCAGGGGGAAGGGACAGAGACAGGGCTTCCCAGGACTTTGGGAAAAACAAGACAACAGGCAATAGAAAGCAAGAGGCCACAGGGGCCATCTTGTTTTCTATCAGGAATCAACTGATCCCAATGGCAGGGCCTGGGTGTCCCAAAATGGAGGACACTCAGAGCACCTGGCAGATTCAGCATGGAGCTGCCACCAGCCCATACCCTGCTCTGTGGGCCACCCACAGGTGCCCAAAAACATACACTAGGGGCACAGGGTTGTACCCCTACCCATGGGTGCCATAAGGGTATCCCATGGGTCTGTTCACCAAAACAAAAGAGAGAGCTGCACTGCCAGGAGTCCCACATGGACTCCGGGGCAGAAAACATAACAGAACACACGGTAGAAACAGAAAAAGGACAAGGATTCAGAGGCCCTGTCCCTCAGATGCATTTCCAGCATCACAAGCAGCCTCCACCAGGCCCCCACCCATGTCTCACACCACCCCCACCTGCCCAGTCACCAGGGGCAGCCTCCACCAGGCCCCCACCCATGTCTCCCACCACCCCCTCCCCCCAGCACTGTGGGGCACCTGCCAGCAGGCCCCCACCCATGTCCAACTCATGTCTCCCACCACCCCCACCCCCCAGCACTGTGGGGCACCTGCCAGCAGGCCCCACCCATGTCCAACGCATGTTCCCCACCACCCCCACCCCCCAGCAGTGCAGGGGCAGCCACCACCAGGCCCCCACCCATGTCTCCCAGCACCCCCACCCCCCCTGTCACCAGGGGCAGCCTCCACCAGGCCCCCACCCATGTCTCCCACCCCCCCCACCCCCCAGCAGTGCAGGGGCAGCCTCCACCAGGCCCCCACCCATGTCTCCCACCAACCCCACCCCCCAGCAGTGCAGGGGCAGCCTCCACCAGGCCCCCACCCATGTCTCACACCACCCCCACCCCCCAGCACTGGGGGGCACCTGCCAGCAGGCCCCCACCCTTCTCCAACTCATGTCTCCCACCACCCCCACCCCCCAGCAGTGCAGGGGCACCCACCACCAGGCCCCCACCCATGTCTCCCAGCACCCCCACCCCCCAGCCACCAGGGGCAGCCTCCACCAGGCCCCCACCCATGTCTCCCACCACCCCCACCCCCCCAGTCACCAGGGGCAGCCTCCACCAGGCCCCCACTCAGGTCTCCCACCACCCCCGCCCCACCAGTAACCAGGGGCAGCCTCCACCAGGCCCCCACCCATGTCTCCCAGCACCCCCACCCCCCCAGTCACCAGGGTCAGCCTCCACCAGGCCCCCACCCATGTCTCCCACCACCCCCACCCCCCCAGTCACCAGGGGCAGCCTCCACCAGGCCCCCACAAAAATGTCTCACACCACCCCCACCCCCCAGCCACCAGGGGCAGCCTCCACCAGGCCCCCACCCATGTCTCCCACCACCCCCACCCCCCCAGTCACTAGGGGCAGCCTCCACCAGGCCCCCACCCATGTCTCCCACCACCCCCACCCCCCAGCAGTGCAGGGGCACCCACCACCAGGCCCCCACCCATGTCTCCCACCACCCCCACCCCCTAGCACTGTGGGGCACCTGCCAGCAGGCCCCCACCCATGTCCAACTCATGTCTCCCACCACCCCCACCCCCCAGCACTGTGGGGCACCTGCCAGCAGGTCCCACCCATGTCCAACACATGTTCCCCACCACCCCACCCCCCAGCAGTGCAGGGGCAGCCACCACCAGGCCACCCATGTCTCACAGCACCCCCACCCCCCCAGTCACCAGGGGCAGCCTCCTCCAGGCCCCCACCCATGTCTCCCACCACCCCCACCCCCCAGCAGTGCAGGGGCAGCCTCCACCAGGCCCCCACCCATGTCTCCCACCACCCCCACCCCCCAGCAGTGCAGGGGCAGCCTCCACCAGGCCCCCACCCATGTCTCACACCACCCCCACCCTCCAGCACTGTGGGGCACCTGCCAGCAGGCCCCCACCCATGTCCAACTCATGTCTCCCACCACCCCCACCCCCCAGCACTGTGGGGCACCTGCCAGCAGGCCCCCACCCATGTCCAACGCATGTTCCCCACCACCCCCACCCCCCAGCAGTGCAGGGGCAGCCACCACCAGGCACCCACCCATGTCTCCCACCACCCCCACCCCCCAGCCACCAGGGGCAGCCTCCACCAGGCCCCCACCCATGTCTCCCAGCACCCCCACCCCCCAGTCACCAGGGGCAGCCTCCACCAGGCCCCCACCCATGTATCCCACCACCCACACCCCCAGCCACCAGGGGCACCCACTACCAGGCCCCCACCCATGTCTCCCAGCACCCCCACCCCCCAGCAGTGCAGGGGCAGCCTCCACCAGGCCCCCACCCATGTCCAACTCATGTCTCCCACCACCCCCACCCCCCAGCACTGTGGGGCACCTGCCAGCAGGCCCCCACCCATGTCCAACTCATGTTCCCCACCACCCCCACCCCCCGCACTGTGGGGCACCTGCCAGCAGGCCCCCACCCATGTCCAACACATGTTCCCCACCACCCCCACCCCCCAGCAGTGCAGGGGCAGCCACCACCAGGCCCTCACCCATGTCTCCTAGCATCCCCACCCCCCAGCCACCAGGAGCAGCCTCCACCAGGCCCCCACCCATGTCTCACACCACCCCAACCTGCCCAGTCACCAGGGGCAGCCTCCACCAGGCCCCCACCCATGTCTCCCACCACCCCCTCCCCCCAGCACTGTGGGGCACCTGCCAGCAGGCCCCCACCCATGTCCAACTCATGTCTCCCACCACCCCCACCCCCCAGCACTGTGGGGCACCTGCCAGCAGGCCCCACCCATGTCCAACGCATGTTCCCCACCACCCCCACCCCCCAGCAGTGCAGGGGCAGCCACCACCAGGCCCCCACCCATGTCTCCCAGCACCCCCACCCCCCCTGTCACCAGGGGCAGCCTCCACCAGGCCCCCACACATGTCTCCCACCACGCCCACCCCCAGCAGTGCAGGGGCAGCCTCCACAAGGCCCCCACCCATGTCTCCCACCACCCCCACCCCCCAGCAGTGCAGGGGCAGCCACCACCAGGCCCCCACCCATGTCTCTCAGCACCCCCACCCCCCCAGTCACCAGGGGCAGCCTCCACCAGGCCCCCACCCATGTCTCCCACCACCCCCACCCCCCAGCAGTGCAGGGGCAGCCTCCACCAGGCCCCCACCCATGTCTCCCACCACCCCCACCCCCCAGCAGTGCAGGGGCAGCCTCCACCAGGCCCCCACCCATGTCTCACACCACCCCCACCCCCCAGCACTGGGGGGCACCTGCCAGCAGGCCCCCACCCTTCTCCAACTCATGTCTCCCACCACCCCCACCCCCCAGCACTGTGGGGCACCTGCCAGCAGGCCCCCACCCATGCCCAACTCATGTACCCACCACCCCCACCCCCAGCACTGTGGGGCACCTGCCAGCAGGCCCCCACCCATGTCTCCCACCACCCCCACCCCCCGCAGTGCAGGGGTAGCCTCCACCAGGCCCCCACCCATGTCTCACACCACCCCCACCCCCCAGCACTGTGGGGCAACTGCCAACAGGCACCCACCCATGTCCAACTCATGTCTCCCACCACCCCCACCCCCCAGCACTGTGGGGCACCTGCCAGCAGGCCCCCACCCACATCCAACGCATGTTCCCCACCACCCCCACCCCCCAGCAGTGCAGGGGCAGCCACCACCAGGCCCCCACCCATGTCTCCCACCACCCCCACCCCCCAGCCACCAGGGACAGCCTCCACCAGACCCCCACCCATGTCTCCCACCACCCCCACCCCCCAGCAGTGCAGGGGCAGCCTCCACCAGGCCCCCACCCATGTCTCCCACCACCCCCACCCCCCAGCAGTGCAGGGGCAGCCTCCACCAGGCCCCCACCCATGTCTCACACCACCCCCACCCCCCAGCACTGTGGGGCACCTGCCAGCAGGCCCCCACCCATGTCCAACTCATGTTCCCCACCACCCCCACCCCCCAGCACTGTGGGGCACGTGCCAGCAGGCCCCCACCCATGTCCAACTCATGTTCCCAACCACCCCCACCCCCCAGCACTGTGGGGCACCTGCCAGCAGGCCCCCACCCATGTGCAATTCATGTTCCCCAGCCAACATGTCATCACAATCTAGATCCCTGGTCCCTATGGTCAGCCTCCAAATGCAAAACATCCACCCGAGTATTGCATCCGCCCACTCATAATTTGCAATTACATCACAGAACACCAATTGCAAGTTCCGAAACAAACACATTTCCCTCACATACACCCAATGGGTGTCAGTGAATCTCAAAACACATATCATGAAATGCATGAAACCAATGAGATACCACACATTGAAGTGCACCAAAAAAATATGTATTAAAGGAAACATAAATAGAATAAAAAATGGAGAAACAGAAATGTGAATGTACAAAAATGAAAAGAAGCATGTCCTTTAAAAAAAGCAAAACCAAAAATAAAATTCCAAAGTAATGTTGTCCAAAGTCAATGTCCACAAAACAAAATCCAATGGGAAATAAAAAAGAAAGCCATTGCTCCATGGTTAAAAAGTGAAAACAAAATACAATCCAATTGTGAACTAGGTACATGGGAACAAGCCAGGGTCCATTATCCCAACAAAATAAAGGAAACCTATTTAACTACACTAAATAATAAAATAAACTATATACAAAAATGTGGCCAATGTCCGAAAGGTCCAAATAAAATAAAAACAAAAATGAAACCTAACACTACCTACATAACTTTGTACAAGGGCAGCGGGCTAGTTTCACGGCTCACTTGTGGATGTCCCGGGCCAGGGCATCATCGAACTCCTCCTCAATGTCCCGGAGGCGGTCCTCCTCCATGGCCCCGAGGGTCCGCAGGGCCGTCGACGTCTCCACCTCCAAACCCCTGCGGATTGCCTCGAGGCACTCGGCCCGCCTCAGGGCCCTCCGCATGGAGTTCTCCGCCCTGACCATTGTGAGCCGTGCCTCTTCCGCCCGCTGCCGCTCCGCATCTATGCCGTGGCCCAACCGCTGCCACACGGAAGACACTCTCTGTCCTGGGTCCTCCTGCCCTCCGGCCGATGCCTGCCCCTCCGATGTTGAAGGCCCCGAGCCTTCATGGCTCCCACCACGTTGCTGTTGCTGCTGTGCCTCTGCCCGTGCACTGCCTCCTGCTGCCTGCACATCCACCGCCGGCTGGGGTGCAGTCGTAGATGTGGCCACCCCTGCTGGACGTCCGACTCCCGACTGTGGCAGGGATGCCTCCTCCACCAGCCTGGCCGCACCGTCAGAGGCAGCTCCACAGGGCACCCAGGTGACTGATGGGTGGGAAGATGGCACAGAGGACGACTGGCGCGTAGGTGGTCCAGTTGAGGAGGGGGTCGGAGCAAGCCCCATCAGACGGAGGAATCCGGCCTGGGTGACCTGTCCCAGCAGGCTGACGTGGTCAATGAGCCATTCGAGATGACATGCAGTCTCTTCATGAAAACACTGCAAGTCACCTCGCATGGCCCGTTGACGCAACGCCACACCAGCCAGGACAGGCTCAACCTGGACCTGGATAGCCACGTCCGCAGGCAGAGGAAGGCCAGTTGACGTGAGCTCATCCCCTGCCTGAAAACGGGTCTGGACATAGGCATCCCAGCTGGTGCAAGATGATGCAGGGACAGGATCAGGGACAGGAGTGAACACAGGCACCTCCACGGCGGCCTGTGCTGCCTCCTGTCCCTGGTCCTGCACTGCACCACTAGCACCAGTGGGATCCTCACCTCCAGACCCCGTCTCTGGTGCTTGCACGGCCTCCTCCTCCACCAAACCCCCCACCAACCTGGATGAATCCATGCCATCTTCCCCTGTTGGGCCCTGTGGGGTCCCAGCTGCCCCTTCTGCTTCCGAGGAGTCCAACTCCAACCTCCGCCTCTTGGACCTCCCCCCGGCAGCTGCGGCCTGGGACGCGGCACCGGACTCCTCACTCCCCGACGAGATCACAACATGGGAGGGGAGCCGGGCCTTGCGTCTCCGGCTGGCGGTGGGATCCCTGCCACTGTGCTCCACAGCACCTTCTCCGCCCTCTTCATCAGTTGACGCTGCAGACAGGGAGAAACAAAACACAGGCATCAGGGCACTGTACAATGGACACATACACACATGACAGTTGTACATGAGTGGCATTGGCAAACCTCAGACATGTCATCACAATCCCCAACACACATGTCATTACAACTCGCATACATGAGCCATACCACAGCCATATAGCAACTGCCACCACCATCCATACACATACAACAGCATGAGCAGCCAAAGGTGAGCCAGACATCACATGCAACACAGGAAGTGCACCACACATGTACACACACCACCACACTTGCATGCATGTGTACACCTCTGCCAAGTGTCGCAGTGTTCAGACGGGCATCCATGTCACATCTGCCAATCAGGCTTCCATATACCGCTGTCACATGCATCCATGTTGCATCACTGTTGCACTCTTGTCAAATACACACACATGCACATGTACACAGTGCTGATACATGCAGCCAAAAACAACATACATGCGTGACATCACAGACATGTCTACTTACATACACATTCATCTAAACATGTGTGCCCACACAACTGCATTTGGCATGCAAGCCTACACACACAAGCACCATCCATGTCTCACACATTAGAGCCCTCGCATGTGTCAGCCCCACGGCCCTGTACACCCCCACCCATACTCGACCACATACAAACAGATGTGCAACCTGCACACTACTGAATAATCACCACACGCACTGCTCACAATCAGGATGCATGTACACTCACCGCTCGACTCCAGACGGGTCTGCTTCTCAAGGACCTGGACGTGGAGCGCTGGGGATATGCGTTCCAGGACCCTCATCTGTTCTTCCGACAAGTGGCCCTGGCGCCCCTTGGCATCCGCTGCCTTCAAGAGGCGCCGGGCCTTGTTCAGGGTCCTGGACCTGAAGTCCTCCCAGCGCTTCTTGACATGTTGTAAGTCGCGGACTGCCACCCCCTCCGCGTTGATGGCAGTCACGATGTCAGTCCAGATCCGAGTCCGTCCTTCCTTGTCGGCGCAGGAACTTCCGAAGAGGGCATCATACTGCCCCAGGACTTGCTCCACCAGGACACCAACTTCGGTGGCACTGAAGCTGGTGCCCCTCTGCCTCTCTGGCCGAGGTTGTCAGTGGTCCCAGATGGTGTTTGCCCCGACATGACAACCCCAGAGGCAGGAGTGGGTGGGTCAACTGGGTCCTGGGGCTGGGCTGTGGAGTGATGGAATCCCAGTCGGGAGTCTTCGGTTCCAGCAGGGGTGGTCACAGCAACAGCACCCCTGGCTGATGTGCAGGCAGCAAATGGCAGGGCACGTGGGCAGCAGGCAGTCAGGCAGCAGCAGATGGCAGGTGGGGCTCTGGGGGGGCAGTAGTTCGGCCTTCTGGGCAGGAGCGTGGTCTTCCGTGTGCTCACGCCTGGCCAGCTTGATACGGAGTGATTTGGCACGTGAAAAATCTGCACGTCAGCGTGTAATTCGAGGAAAGGCCCTTAGCGCATAAGCACGTCTGCACGCATACGCATTTTCATTGGACAGAAGGCCCCTCAAGCACAAGCGCCCCTGTGACGTGATGCGTACAGACGTGCATGGGCATTTCAGCGCGTGTGAAAAACTGCACGTCCGCGTGTAATTCGAGGAAAGGGCCCATGCGCGTAAGCGTGCGTGGAAAACTGCACGTCCGCGTGTAATACAAGGAAAGGGCCCAGGTGCGTAAGCGCGCGTGAAAAACTGCACGTCCGCATGTAATACGAGGAAAGGGCCCATGCGCGTAAGTGACGTGACACGCGCGTGCGTTTCCCTCAGCACGGGTTAAAGGTGAGCGGGCCCAGCAGTTCGCTGTACGTGCCTTTCGTGGAGACCGACGTGTGTTGCTGCTTCCTGTTGTTTCTCGTGCCATCACAACTTCACAGCTATCAAGGACGTATCTCTTCTTTTGGTGGGGGTATTGGCTACGCCTGTTTTTCTGCATCACGCTAGTCAGACGGTGAGTCGCACATGCTCTTTTTCCCACTGCGGGTGCCCCTGTGTATCGCACACATTTTCGATGTCATAGTAGCCTGCGTGTCCCACACGTACGCGTTATTCGTTTTACTGGGTGCCACCGCGTACTGCGGGAGGTTGAATCCACGCACGTAGGCTGCAGGGTTGCGTGCACGGTTTTACTGCAGTTTTAGGGTGCCTGAGCGTTGCGTGACCCGTCACCACATCACCGGGGTCACATACAGCCTTGCAGGTGCAGGGGGGCTGTTAACATCTTGCTTCCCACCCCCTTCACCCCAATTGCCCAGGTCAATTGTGGTGTACACCTCCCATTGGCACCACTCCATCTGTGCCAGCACTACTACATCTGTGCCATGGTTGGGAGGCCACCAAAGGTGAGGGGCGCCTCAGCTGGGCGTACTCCTCGTGGCGGGCGTGGTCGGGGACGTGGCCGTGGTGACCAGGGAGTTAGGGGACTCCAGGGTGTCCATGCAGCCACAGAGGGGGAAGAGGCAGGGGTGCACCACTTGAGCACAATGTTGTGCCATGTGTCGGTGCAGCCATGCCACCATCCCCTGTGGTTCCGGGGGATGCAGCTCCTGCATCTGGCACTGGCACCCATATGACCCGGCAGTCTGTTCCATCGACTGCCACGGGCCCAAGGGTAGTGGTAGCTGCAGGTGCAGCTGTGGACACCGCCACCCAGGCTCAGGGTCTGCCAGCGCAGGCTGCGTTGGCACTTGAAGAGCCCTTGGTAGATCTCCAACAGGCCAGGGGGGAAACCATAGGGGCAGGCCGGGCTGCTCAGACCAAGACACGTGTCCCTGGGGCAGTCATGTCATCTTCTGCCCCGAACAGCCGGGTGTTGGCAAGTGCAGGGGCAGATGCACCCAACAGCACCCTGGTTGTGAGCCTGCCAACCAGGACCGTTGCGGTCAATGACCCTGCCACAGCTGATGTTGTTGCGCAGGGTCCATTAGTGGGCACCCAGCTGCCACTGACACAAGTCAGGCCTTTGGTCATCCCTCCACCTGCCACTCCCTTGGCTCAATCCACCGACCCCACTGGCCATACTGGTCAGGGTGGCATTAGCCAGCCAGGGTCTGCGCCACAGTCCAAGAGGAGGAAGGTTGCACCTTCAGCACAGGCTGGGACCCAACACACAGCCACGACCTCCTGCACGTCGAGGAAGAAGCCTTCCTGTAAGCAGGAACTGGACTTCCTCGTGGACTACGTGCGGGGCCACAGCCGTGACATGCTAGTGGGTGCCAATAGTCAGACTACGGCTGCCCAACGTGACACCCACTGGAAGCATGTTGCGGAACATGTCAGTTCATTATGCCATGAGGTGTGCACGGCGCAGGAGTGCAAAAAGCTTTGGAATGACATCAAGCGCAGCACTAAGGCCAAGCGTGCCTCAAATTACATTTTGACTCTGGTGACTGGCGGTGGGCCTGCACCAGAAGAGGAAGAACTCACTCCGCATGAGGCTCTCGTTGCGGAGTTCATACCACCTGAATTGGTCGAAGGAGTGTGAGAGATGCTGGACTTTGATGCCCAGTCCAGTGAGTGTTGATTCGTGTTTGTTGAGGACGTGTGTGTTTCACTTGTGGGATGTGTTGTGCATGATTGCTGCTACATGTGACGTGTACATGGTTCTGATATGTAAGTAATGCAATGCTACCGTCATGCATGTCTCCTCTGCCTGCATGCAGAACTCCATGTAGGCATGCTCACTTTCCCCTCCTCCGCCACTATGCACCCCAGTTCCACCTTTGCACTGGTCTGCTTCAATCTTGCCAATGTGTACTTTCTTGTTCATGTGTCCTGTGTAGATGCTAACGTCCAGCGTAGAATCTGCCAGACATATGCCGTGTGGTACAGCCTTAGTACTCGATGCAGGGTATCTCACTTGTACTGTGCATGGGTCAGATGTCCCGCAGGGACATGAGTGCCCATTCATGCTCCATGTGCATTGCACGCATGCCCCAATGTGTCCTTAACTGGATGATCACTGTAATATAAGTCCTTGGTTACATACATTGCCTGCCATCTCATCAGTCTTCCCATGTCAACTGTGGCTCAGTCCTGCGTTGCACACATGTTTAGGCTCTAACAATCTGTGTGGCTCACAGGCCTCAGCCTGTTCAATGGCCAATGACTCTGTCCAACTCTTGTTGTGTCTTCTTCACACGTGGGCGGCTTCCGGAGTTTCCATCATGTGTCCTGCCCACTGTCCCAGCATCATTTGCAGTGTTGTAATTTGAATCACATTAAGCTGTTGATGCCAGTCAACACTCCCTGTCAATACACAGGTCTATGGTCAGCCTTTTGATACCATGCTAGGCATCCCTGCTTTGGTACTGGGGTGGAGGGGTGCTTGGCTTCTAGACATGGTACACATTGAATGCACAATGCACGTGATGTCTGAATTTGACATTGCACTGCCTTCACATTTCCTGGCACACACCATGTAGTGCTTGTACATGTAGGTAGTGAGTGGCGTACACATTTTCTGCACTGCATAGACCCACTTCCATGGAAACTGCCACCTTTCAACAGGTCTGATCACAGAAGCTATTCAAAGTAGACCCAGCATGCAAGCCAGGTCATATGTTGTGTGTCACATGTCTGCCGGATGCCTTTGCTGTCGGTGTGTGTGTGTGTCGTGTGCTTCTGACATGTGTATTGACCTTTTTCTCTCTATTTTTCAGGTGATGACGCAATGGAGGCGGAGGATGGTGTTGTCATGCCAGACACAGGGTTGGTAACACCACATCAACCCAGCACTAGAGGGGGTCGTGGGCTGGTAGGCCACGAAAACCCCCAGTGCTGCAGTCCATCTTGTCTCTGGCTGCCTATGAGTCCAGCCTTGATGACGACTCTGACGTCCATGTTGAGTTGGATGAGCATCAAGTCCATGTGTCAGGGGTGAGTGATTCTGATGTGGACACTCCTCTGTCTGCGACACCTGCACTGAGAGATCAGACAGTCTTGCTTCCTCCGCCCGTGGTGGATCGGGATGCAGGTCACCCTCCACACCAGTCACTGATGTGCCTGGGACATCACGTCGACGGGGGCATGTAGTCGTGCAGCCGCAGGCGGTGCCAACACAGAGAGGACCCCCGGTCCTTGGGTCCCGCAGGGGTCAAGCCCGGCAACGCGGTCGCTGCGCGCAACCGCTGTATACTGAGTGGGAGCAAGACATGACTGTCAATTCCGAACGGCAGGGGGCAGCAATGGAGAACATCGCTGAGAGCATGGAGCGTGTGGCCCGATCTGTGCTCCCCACTGCTAGGCAGGTGCTTCTCCAGCAGCAGGCGGCACGGTCCACGGCCCGCTCGCTCAGGCTGGGCATGGCGGCCTCAGACAGGGCACGCCAGGCTGAAATGTCGTCTCTGCGTCAAGAAATTGCTGCTCACGCAGAGGCGCACATGGATGCCCTGAGGGAGGAGTATGCTTCCCTCAGATCCACTCTGGGTGTCCTTATGATGTCCCAGAGGCAGCAGGCAGAGGAGAGGTTTGCACAGCTGGAGCGTACCATCTCGGCTGAGCTACAGGCTTGCCGGGAGGTGCAGCGGTTGTCCAGCCAGGCCTTGCAGGAGGAACTCCGTGTTACACGTGCTACCTTGTAAGAGGAAGCACGTGTATCACGTGAGGTTCTGCATGCAGACCTACGTCACATCGCCACACAGAACCAGGCTCACCCGTCCAGCAGACTTGCTGCTGACGAGGGGCATGCTGCGGCTAGGCGTGGCCAGGCTACTGTGCCACGTCCTCCTTTCCCACATCCTAGAACTGCTGACATGTTCCAAGGAACTCCAGGCAAGGTGAGCATCACAGGGGGGCCACGACACAGCAAAGCTTGTACCAGGCGAGTTGCACATGCAGGCTTAGCCACAGCACTGAGGGTGAGCTTAGACGAATATTGGTGTTGAAGCACACAATGCAGCTCAGATGTGTTTGTGGACTGATGGCTGTTGATAGTAGGGTTGTCTGGGACACATGCAGGGGCAGTGGCACATACCCTCCGGTACACCAAGGTCCATTGAGCCACTTGTATCAACCATGTAGCCTTCCGAGACATGGAAAGGGGCAGCTCACAGGGACATACAGCAAGGGACATACTCGGTGCAGTGCATGTCTTTTCCACGTACTTCATGATAAATGCACTGCCAACTTTGTTTCGGTCATGGTGGTATGCAACTTGCTCTGTAGTCATGGCTTGCTATATGGGTCTGTCTGCTTACCCAGGAAACATTGCATGTTGTGTGAATTGTGACACATTGGTGTTCCATTTGCCACGTACCCACCAGCGACTGACTTACTGCATTGACTGTGCATGACCCGTCACAGGGGTGATGTTATATATGGGTACGAAGCATCAACCACAGATTGTCTGTTTGTAGAGTAGTTTGTTGCTATGGGGCATGTTTGGTGTTGTGTTTTTGCGTAATTGGCACGCACAGGTTGTTGACTGTGGCTCTCTTTGCAGCATTGCAGTGCTCCTGTAACCAGACCTGAGAGAGCGCAGGCAGGAGGCCAGCACTCAAAACCAGAGGTAAGTGTCTTGTTGTTTTTCTTACAAACTGCTCTGCATAGGCTTGCTGGGGAGTGTACTGATGCATGAATGTCTGTGTGGTTCAATTTGGTATGTTTTTTTCTCCCTAATCACCCGTGATCCTATGCAATTTTGAAACCTGTACCCTCTACCCGGTGTTCCTGCTTCCCGTGCCTATCCAAGCAACGTTCTCTGACCCTCTTTCCCCACTGGGGTTGCGGATGCCTGTGTAAGCCCCGAACTTGCAGGCACCAAAACCCTAGAGGGGGTGGTTGGTTCGTACCACTCCTGAGCCTGGACTACAGAAGGCCATGACAATGATGTCCAAGTTTGTTTGGATTGTGTATGTGTTCATGCAGGTTGTACATTTTCGTGCATTCCCTAGTTTCATGTGTCATTCCTCCTCCCCTCTCCTGCCACTCATTCCAGTCATCCAGTGTGTCAACACCTGTCCCGACTGCATATCCCTGAACCTCATTCCCCACCAGGGTCTCAGGGGCCTGTGTGAGTTTGACCTTGCAGGCACCCGGGACATGGTGGGGGTGGTTGTTTCGTGACACTCCCGGGCCTGTACAGGGGACATGTGACAATACACATCCATTCATGGTGCATCATCATATGTCATGTACCACACATGTCTCACATCCTGTCGTGACATTGTTTTGCTGTGCTACCTTGGTTGTTGCATCATTGTGGTAGTACTTGGCCTTTGTGAGGTACTGCTACGTCAAGTCATCTACTGGAGGGTGTTCGGGTTCGTTTTTATGCCTTGGATTTTGTGATTTTGGAAATGATTGTGGATTCTGAGGGTTCAGGCATCTTTTTACACACAAGGTGGGAGATGGTGACGAAGGGTAAAGGTGATCCTGTGGCCAGGTGGAATTGAGGTTTGGAGGCTCCATGACCCAGGTGCAGTTGTTCAGTGGGTCATGGTCGTTTGTGAGGGGGGGGTGGTTGTTGTTGATAGTTGCCTTGCCCTGCAGTGTGATGGGAACTCTGACATAGTAATGGTGGTATCCTATGCACATGTTGTGTTCTGCTGATCAATGCCTGTTCATGTGTTGTGTTTTCCTTTCAGGTGCGAGGGGATAGTTGTGGTTTGACATGCTGGGGTGTACACATGGTGGATGTTCACATGTGATGTGTAGGGAACACTGATGGTCACTTGAGTGCACATGCATATGTGGAGTGCATGTCCTTGCAGAACCACACACTTGCACTCTGATGCACTACATGTACTCCCACCCTTGCATATCCACGTGTACACTGTTTGCCTTCTGGTGCCCACTGTGTCCTGGGTAGCTAGCTGAATGTTGGAGCACCAAGTTTTGTCTTTGATGCAAGTGTCCGGAATGGGGATGGGTGACTCTAGTTCTTTGAGGATGGTGAAGAGTTCCCTCATGCTTGAGTTGGCGTTGGAGATCCGCTTATTAAAGGAGTTCTGTTTGGCCAGATGGATTTCTTTTTTGCATTGGGAGGAGATTTCTGTTAGTTTCATTTTATGGTCTACTGAAGGAAAGAGCGCCAATCAGGATTCCGTCCACAACATGGTACAGAGACTGCCCTTATTGACCTAAAGGCACAAATAGATGAAATAAGAGATAAAGGTAAAATGGCTCTCCTCTTGCTGCTGGACCTCTCGGCGGCATTCAACCTTGTAGACCATGGAGTACTTTGTAGCCATTTAGACTCAGCCGCACATTTTTCCAAGGAGGCCATATCTTGGATTGAATCCTTCCTCAGTGATAGGACCATGAGGGTGTTCTCCCCTTCGGCAGCGGCGGACCCAATCCCCATCCATTGTGGAGTCCCTCAGGGCTCATGCGTCTCCCCGACTCTCTACAACATATTCACTAAGCCCCTTTTTGACGTTCTGGACCATCTTGGTATCACCTACACCAACTATGCAGATGATACCCAGATTCTCCTCCCACTTTCCGGGGACTACAACAAGGATTTGGCCTTGGTGAATAGGGTGTATTTCATCGTCCAGGCATGGATGGCAACCCACGGTCTATGCCTGAACGATGACAAAACAGAGTTGCTCATCCTAGGGACACATTCTAACATACAGAAACTCAGTCAGGACTATACCTCATTTGAAATTGCCGGGAACATTATCAAGGTTTCTAAAGCTGTGAAGACACTTGGCTTCTATATGGATGCCACCCTCTCTTTTGACAAGCAGGTGAAGTCATTGGCATCTGCCACCGCCTACACATGCAAGCTCATTAGAGCAGGCAAGCACTTTCTCTCCGATAACAACTGCCTTATCCTAGCGAGAGCATTAATCCTTTCGAGGCTTGATTATTGTAATGCCCTCTACATTGGAGCTAATAAATCCATTATCCACCGACTGCAAATTCTTCAAAACAATGCCCTACGAGCCGCCTTTGGTGTACCTAAAAGATCACATATTTCTAACATCAGGCGTCAAAACAACTGGTTGTCCTCCCAAAACAAAATCCACCTTAAAGTTGCATCCCTAGTTCATAAAGCCCTGAACAATGCAGCACCAAGCTATCTCCGCAATAAACTTACAATAAGACATCACTCGCGCCCTGCCAGAACTGCAAATGCCAACAGCCTCATCACTCCGAGATTCAGGTTATCTAAGGCGTGGGGTAGTAGCTTCCCGGTGCAAGCAGCTCAATTATGGAACTCATTGCCTAATCCTCTACGCGAGGCACAGCCCTTCCCTAAATTCAGAAATAACTACATCAATCTGCTAAGGACTGCCAATGAATAGCCTACTGGCACCCACTTATCCTTCACCCCACCCTAGAACATACATTTCATCATGATCTTATGGTCCCACCCACTTTGCCCACCTGACCGTTGAGCTTTCGCCCACACAGTACCTGTACATAGACTGTCTTGATCACATTTTGTATTTATTCCGCATGTAAACCGCAATTGCTGATTTACCGTGATATTTTGCATTCTATATTTGTATTTTGTATTTGTACAGTGTATATATCCCATGAACCCACCCTGCAACCTAAGCTTCGCATTTTCTGTACTGCTGCGCCCGGTTACCTTCGGGTCTGGTGCGCATTATAAGTGAATAAACAAACAAACAAACAAACAGTCGGGAGTCGGACGTCCAGCAGGGGTGGCCACATCTACGACTGCACCCCAGCCGGCGGAGGATGTGCAGGCAGCAGGAGGCAGTGCACGGGCAGAGGCACAGCAGCAGCAGCAACGTGGTGGGAGCCATGAAGGCTCGGGGCCTTCAACATCAGAGGGGCAGGCAGCGGCCGGAGGGCAGGAGGACCCAGGACAGCGAGTGTCTTATGTGTGGCAGCGGTTGGGCCACGCCATAGATGCGGAGCGGCAGCGGGCGGAAGAGGCACGGCTCACAATGGTCAGGGCGGAGAACTCCATGCGGAGGGCCCTGAGGCGGGCCGAGTGCCTCGAGGCAATCCGCAGGGGTTTGGAGGTGGAGACGTCGATGGCCCTGCGGACCCTCGGGGCCATGGAGGAGGACTGCCTCCGGGACATTGAGGAGGAGTTCGATGATGCCCTGGCCCGGGACATCCACAAGTGAGCCGTGAAACTAGCCCGCTGCCCTTGTACATAGTTATGTAGGTAGTGTTAGGTTTCATTTTTGTTTTTATTTTATTTGGACCTTTCAGACATTGGCCACATTTTTGTATATAGTTTATTTTATTAGTTAGTGTAGTTAGATAGGTTTCCTTTATTTTGTTGGGATAATGGACCCTGGCTTGTTCCCATGTACATAGTTCACAGTTGGATTGTATTTTGTTTTCACTTTTTAACCATGGAGCAAAGGCTTTCTTTTTTATTTCCCATTGGATTTTGTTTTGTGGACATTGACTTTGGACAACATTACTTTGGAATTTTATTTTTGGTTTTGCTTTTTTAACGGACATGCTTCTTTTCATTTTTGTACATTCACATTTCTGTTTCTTCATTTTTTATTCTATTTATGTTTCCTTTAATACATATTATTTTTGGTGAACTTCAATATGTGGTATCTCATTGGTTTCATGCATTTCATGATATGTGTTTTGAGATTCACTGACACCCATTGGGTGTATGTGAGGGAATTGTGTTTGTTCGGAACTTGCAATTGGTGTTCTGTGATGTAATTGCAAATTATGAGTGGGTGGATGCAATACTCGGGTGGGTGTTTTGCATTTGGAGGCTGACCATAGGGACCAGGGATCTAGATTGTGATGACATGTTGGCTGGGGAACATGAGTTGCACATGGGTGGGGGCCTGCTGGCAGGTGCCCCACAGTACTGGGGGGTGGGGGTGGTGGGGATCATGAGTTGGACATGGGTGGGGGCCTGCTGGCAGTTGCCCCACAGTGCTGGGGGTGGGGGTGGTGGGAAACATGAGTTGGACATGGGTGGGGGCCTGCTGGCATGTGCCCCACAGTGCTGGGGGGTGGGGGTGGTGGGAGACATGGGTGGGGGCCTGGTGGTGGGTGCCCTGCACTGCTGGGCGGTGGGGGTGTTGGGAGACATGGGTGGGGGCCTGCTGGCAGGTGCCCCACAGTGCTGGGGGGGTGGGGGTGGTGTGAGACATGGGTGGGGGCCTGGTGGAGGCTGCCCCTGCACTGCTGGGGGGTGGGGGTGGTGGGAGACATGGGTGGGGGCCTGGTGGAGGCTGCCCCTGCACTGCTGGGGGGTGGGGGTGGTGGGAGACATGGGTGGGGGCCTGGTGGAGGCTGCCCCTGGTGACTGGGGGGGTGGGGGTGCTGGGAGACATGGGTGGGGGCCTGGTGGTGGCTGCCCCTGCACTGCTGGGGGGTGGGGGTGGTGGGGAACATGCGTTGGACATGGGTGGGTCCTGCTGGCAGGTGCCCCACAGTGCTGGGGGGTGGGGGTGGTGGGAGACATGAGTTGGACATGGGTGGGGGCCTGCTGGCAGGTGCCCCACAGTGCTGGGGGGTGGGGGTGGTGTGAGACATGGGTGGGGCCTGGTGGAGGCTGCCCCTGCACTGCTGGGGGGTGGGGGTGGTGGGAGACATGGGTGGGGGCCTGGTGGAGGCTGCCCCTGCACTGCTGGGGGGTGGGGGTGGTGGGAGACATGGGTGGGGGCCTGGTGGAGGCTGCCCCTGGTGACTGGGGGGGTGGGGGTGCTGGGAGACATGGGTGGGGGCCTGGTGGTGGCTGCCCCTGCACTGCTGGGGGGTGGGGGTGGTGGGGAACATGCGTTGGACATGGGTGGGGCCTGCTGGCAGGTGCCCCACAGTGCTGGGGGGTGGGGGTGGTGGGAGACATGGGTGAGGGCCTGGTGGTGGGTGCCCCTGCACTGCTGGGGGGTGGGGGTGGTGGGAGACATGGGTCGGGGCCTGCTGGCAGGTGCCCCACAGTGCTGGGGGGTGGGGGTGGTGGGGAACATGAGTTGGACATGGGTGGGGGCCTGCTGGCAGGTGCCCCACAGTGCTGGGGGGTGGGGGTGGTGGGAGACATGGGTGGGGGCCTGGTGGAGGATGTGCTGGGGGGTGGGGGTGGTAGGAGACATGGGTGGGGGCCTGGTGGTGGGTGCCCCTGCACTGCTGGGGGGTGGGGGTGGTGGGAGACATGGTTGGGGGCCTGGTGGAGGCTGCCCCTGGTGACTGGCGGGGTGAGGGTGGTGGGAGACATGGGTGGGGGCCTGGTGGAGGCTGCCCCTGGTGGCTGGAGGGTGGGGGTGGTGTGAGACATGGGTGGGGGCCTGGTGGAGGCTGCCCCTGGTGGCTGGGGGGTGGGGGTGGTGGGAGACATGGGTGGGGGCCTGGTGGAGGCTGCCCCTGCACTGCTGGGGGTGGGG
The DNA here is from genome assembly GCF_040938575.1 of Ambystoma mexicanum. Taxonomy (NCBI): domain Eukaryota; kingdom Metazoa; phylum Chordata; class Amphibia; order Caudata; family Ambystomatidae; genus Ambystoma; species Ambystoma mexicanum. The sequence goes on from NC_090939.1 coordinate 557,764,186, forward strand.
GTGGTGGGAGACATGGGTGGGGGCCTGGTGGAGGCTGCCCCTGCACTGCTGGGGGGTGGGGGTGGTGGGAGACATGGGTGGGGGCCTGGTGGAGGCTGCCCCTGGTGACTGGGGGGGGTGGCGGTGCTGGGAGACATGGGTGTGGGCCCTGGTGGTGGCTGCCCCTGCACTGCTGGGGGGTGGGGGTGGTGGGAACATGCGTTGGGCATGGGTGGGGCCTGCTGGCAGGTGCCCCACAGTGCTGGGGGGTGGGGGTGGTGGGAGACATGAGTTGGACATGGGTGGGGGCCTGCTGGCAGGTGCCCCACAGTGCTGGGGGGTGGGGGTGGTGTGAGACATGAGTGGGGCCTGGTGGAGGCTGCCCCTGCACTGCTGGGGGGTGGGGGTGGTGGGAGACATGGGTGGGGGCCTGGTGGAGGCTGCCCCTGCACTGCTGGGGGGTGGGGGTGGTGGGAGACATGGGTGGGGACCTGGTGGAGGCTGCCCCTGGTGACTGGGGGGGTGGGGGTGCTGGGAGACATGGGTGGGGGCCTGGTGGTGGCTGCCCCTGCACTGCTGGGGGGTGGGGGTGGTGGAGAACATGCGTTGGACATGGGTGGGGCCTGCTGGCAGGTGCCCCACAGTGCTGGGGGGTGGGGGTGGTGGGAGACATGGGTTAGGGCCTGGTGGTGGGTGCCCCTGCACTGCTAGGGGGTGGGGGTGGTGGGAGACATGGGTGGGGGCCTGCTGGCAGGTGCCCCACAGTGCTGGGGGGTGGGGGGGTGGGGAACATGAGTTGGACATGGGTGGGGGCCTGCTGGCAGGTGCCCCACAGTGCTGGGGGGTGGGGGTGGTGTGAGACATGGGTGGGGGCCTGGTGGAGGCTGCCCCTGCACTGCTGGGGGGTGGGGGTGGTGGGAGACATGGGTGGGTGCCTGGTGGAGGCTGCCCCTGCACTGCTGGGGGGTGGGGGTGGTGGGAGACATGGGTGGGGGCCTGGTGGAGGCTGCCCCTGGTGACTGGGTGGGTGGGGGTGCTGGGAGACATGGGTGGGGGCCTGGTGGTGGCTGTCCCTGCACTGCTGGGGGGTGGGGGTGGTGGGGAACATGCGTTGGACATGGGTGGGGCCTGCTGGCAGGTGCCCCACAGTGCTGGGGGGTGGAGGTGGTGGGAGACATGAGTTGCACATGGGTGGGGGCCTGCTGGCAGGTGCCCCACAGTGCTGGGGGGTGGGGGTGGTGTGAGACATAGGTGGGGCCTGGTGGAGGCTGCCCCTACACTGGTGGGGGGTGGGGTGGTGGGAGACATGTTGTGGGGGCCTGGTGGAGGCTGCCCCTGCACTGCTAGGGGGTGGGGGTGGTGGGAGACATGGGTGGGGGCCTGGTGAAGGCTGCCCCTGGTGACTGGGGGGGTGGGGGTGCTGGGAGACATGGGTGGGGGGCTGGTGGTGGCTTCTCCTGCACTGCTGAGGGGTGGGGGTGGTGGGGAACATGCGTTGGACATGGGTGGGGCCTGCTGGCAGGTGCCCCACAGTGATGGGGGGTGGGGGTGGTGGGAGACATGGGTGAGGGCCTGGTGGTGGGTGCCCCTGCACTGCTGGGGGGTGGGGGTGGTGGGAGACATGGGTGGGGGCCTGCTGGCTCGTGCCCCACAGTGCTGGGGGGTGGGGGTGGTGGGGAACATGAGTTGGACATGGGTGGGGGCCTGCTGGCAGGTGCCCCACAGTGCTGGGGGGTGGGGGTGGTGGGAGACATGGGTGGGGGCCTGGTGGAGGCTGCCCCTGCACTGCTGGGGGGTTGCGGTGGTGGGAGACATGGGTGGGGGCATGGTGGTGGGTGCCCCTGCACTGCTGGGGGGTGGGGGTGGTGGGAGACATGGTTGGGGGCCTGGTGGAGGCTGCCCCTGGTGACTGTGGGGGTGGGGGTGGTGGGAGACATGGGTGGGGGCCTGGTGGAGGCTGCCCCTGGTGGCTGGGGGGTGGGGGTGGTGTGAGACATGGGTGGAGGCCTGGCGGAGGCTGACCCTGGTGGCTGGGGGGTGGGGGTGGTGGGAGACATGGGTGGGGGCCTGGTGGAGGCTGCCCCTGCACTGCTGGGGGATGGGGGTGGTGGTCGACATGGGTGGGGGCCTGGTGGAGGCTGCCCCTGGTGGCTGGAGGGTGGGGGTGCTGGGAGACATGGGTGGGGGCCTGGTGGAGGCTGCCCCTGGTGACTGGGGGGTGGGGGTGCTGGGAGACATGGGTGGGGGTTTGGTGGTGGCTGTCCCTGCACTGCTGGGGGGTGGGGGTGGTGGGGAACATGCGTTGGACATGGGTGGGGCCTGCTGGCAGGTGCCCCACAGTGCTGGGGGGTGGAGGTGGTGGGAGACATGAGTTGGACATGGGTGGGGGCCTGCTGGCAGGTGCCCCACAGTGCTGGGGGGTGGGGGTGGTGTGAGACATAGGTGGGGCCTGGTGGAGGCTGCCCCTACACTGGTGGGGGGTGGGGGTGGTGGGAGACATGGGTGGGGGCCTGGTGGAGGCTGCCCCTGCACTGCTAGGGGGTGGGGGTGGTGGGAGACATGGGTGGGGGCCTGGTGGAGGCTGCCCCTGGTGACTGGGGGGGTGGGGGTGCTGGGAGACATGGGTGGGGGGCTGGTGGTGGCTTCTCCTGCACTGCTGAGGGGTGGGGGTGGTGGGGAACATGCGTTGGACATGGGTGGGGCCTGCTGGCAGGTGCCCCACAGTGCTGGGGGGTGGGGCTGGTGGGAGACATGGGTGAGGGCCTGGTGGTGGGTGCCCCTGCACTGCTGGGGGGTGGGGGTGGTGGGAGACATGGGTGGGGGCCTGCTGGCAGGTGCCCCACAGTGCTGGGGGGTGGGGGTGGTGGGGAACATGAGTTGGACATGGGTGGGGGCCTGCTGGCAGGTGCCCCACAGTGCTGGGGGGTGGGGGTGGTGGGAGACATGGGTGGGGGCCTGGTGGAGGCTGCCCCTGCACTGCTGGGGGGTGGGGGTGGTGGGAGACATGGGTGGGGGCATGGTGGTGGGTGCCCCTGCACTGCTGGGGGGTGGGGGTGGTGGGAGACATGGTTGGGGGCCTGGTGGAGGCTGCCCCTGGTGACTGTGGGGGTGGGGGTGGTGGGAGACATAGGTGGGGGCCTGGTGGAGGCTGCCCCTGGTGGCTGGGGGGTGGGGGTGGTGTGAGACATGGGTGGAGGCCTGGTGGAGGCTGACCCTGGTGGCTGGCGGGTGGGGGTGGTGGGAGACATGGGTGGGGGCCTGGTGGAGGCTGCCCCTGCACTCCTGGGGGATGGGGTGGTGGTCGACATGGGTGGGGGCCTGGTGGAGGCTGCCCCTGGTGGCTGAGGGGTGGGGATGCTGGGTGACATGGGTGGGGGCCTGGTGGAGGCTGCCCCTGCACTGTTGGGGGGTGGGTGGGGTGGGAGACATGGGTTGGGTCCTGGTGGAGGCTGCCCTTGGGGAGTGGGGGGTGGGGGTGCTGGGAGACATGGTTGGGGGCCTGGTGGAGGCTGCCCCTGGTGACTGGGGGGGTGGGGGTGGTGGGAGACATGGGTGGGGGCCTGGTGGAGGCTGCCCCTGCACTGCTAGGGGGTGGGGGTGGTGGTCGACATGGGTGGGAGCCTGGTGGATGCTGGCCCTGGTGGCTGGGGGGTGGGGGTGCTGGGAGACATGGGTGGGGGCCTGGTGGTGGGTGCCCCTGCACTGCTGGCGGGTGGGGGTGGTGGGGAACATGAGTTGGACATGGGTGGGGGCCTGCTGGCAGGTGCCCCACAGTGCTGGGGTATGGGGGTGGTGGGGAACATGAGTTGGACATGGGTGGGGGCCTGCTGGCAGGTGCCCCACAGTGCTGGGGGGTGGGGGTGGTGGGAGACATGGGTGGGGGCCTGGTGGAGGCTGCCCCTGCACTGCTGGGGGGTGGGGGTGGTGGGAGACATGGGTGGGGTCCTGGTGGAGGCTGCCCCTGGTGGCTGGGGGGTGGGGGTGCTGGGAGACATGGGTGGGGCCTGGTGGATGCTGCCCCTGGTGGCTGGGGGTTGGGGGTGGTGGGAGACATGTGTGGGGGCCTGGTGGTGGGTGCCCCTGCACTGCTGGGGGGTGGGGGTGGTGGGGAACATGCGTTGGACATGGGTGGGGGCCTGCTGGCAGGTGCCCCACAGTGCTGGGGGGTGGGGGTGGTGGGGAACATGAGTTGGACATTGGTGGGGGCCTTCTGGCAGGTGCCCCACAGTGTTGGGGGGTGGGGGTGGTGGGATACATGGGTGGGGGCCTGGTGGTGGGTGCCCCTGCACTGCTGGGGGGTGGGGGTGGTAGGAGACATGGGTGGGGGCCTGGTGGAGGCTGCCCCTTGTGGCTGGAGGGTGGGGGTGGTGTGAGACATGGGTGGGGGCCTGGTGGAGGCTGCCCCTGGTGGCTGGGGGTTGGGGGTGGTGGGAGACATGGGTGGGGGCCTGGTGGAGGCTGCCCCTGCACTGCTGGGGGATGGGGGTGGTGGGAGACATGGGTGGGGGCCTGGTGGAGGCTGCCCCTGCACTGCTGGGGGGTGGGGGTGGTGGGAGACATGGGTGGGGGCCTGGTGGAGGCAGCCCCTGGTGACTGGGTGGGTGGGGGTGCTGGGAGACATGGGTGGGGGCCTAGTAGTGGCTGCCCCTGCACTGCTGGGGGGTGGGGGTGGTGGGGAACATGCGTTGGACATGGGTGGGGTCTGCTGGCAGATGCCCCACAGTGCTGGGGGGTGGGGGTGGTGGGAGACATGAGTTGGACATGGGTGGGGGCCTGCTGGCTGGTGCCCCACAGTGCTGGGGGGTGGGGGTGGTGTGAGACATGGGTGGGGCCTGGTGGAGGCTGCCCCTGCACTGCTGGGGGTGGGGGTGGTGGGAGACATGGGTGGCGGCCTGGTGGAGGCTGCCCCTGGTGACTGGGGGGGTGGGGGTGCTGGGAGACATGGGTGGGGGCCTGGTGGTGGCTGCCCCTGCACTGCTGGGGGGTGGGGGTGGTGGGAGACATGGGTGGGGGCCTGCTGGCAGGTGCCCCACAGTGCTGGGGGGTGGGGGTGATGGGGAACATGAGTTGGGCATGGGTGGGGGCCTGCTGGCAGGTGCCCCACAGTGCTGGGGGGTGGGGGTGGTGTGAGACATGGGTGGGGGCCTGGTGAAGGCTGCCCCTGCACTGCTGGCGGGTGGGGGTGGTGGGAGACATAGGTGGGGGCCTGGTGGAGGCTGCCCCTGCACTGCTGGGGGTTGGGGGTGGTGGGAGACATGGGTGGGGGCCTGGTGGAGGCTGCCCCTGGTGACTGGGGGGTGGGGGTGCTGGGAGACATGGGTGGGGGCCTGGTGGTGGCTGCCCCTGCACTGCTGGGGGGTGGGGGTGGTGGGGAACATGCGTTGGACATGGGTGGGGCCTGCTGGCAGGTGCCCCACAGTGCTGGGGGGTGGGGGTGGTGGGAGACATGAGTTGGACATGGGTGGGGGCCTGCTGGCAGGTGCCCCACAGTGCTGGGGGGTGGGGGTGGTGTGAGACATGGGTGGGGCCTGGTGGAGGCTGCCCCTACACTGGTGGGGGGTGGGGGTGGTGGGAGACATGGGTGGGGGCCTGGTGGAGGCTGCCCCTGCACTGCTAGGGGGTGGGGGTGGTGGGAGACATGGGTGGGGGCCTGGTGGAGGCTGCCCCTTGTGACTGGGGGGGTGGGGGTGCTGGGAGACATGGGTGGGGGGCTGGTGGTGGCTTCTCCTGCACTGCTGAGGGGTGGGGGTGGTGGGGAACATGCGTTGGACATGGGTGGGGCCTGCTGGCAGGTGCCCCACAGTGCTGGGGGGTGAGGGTGGTGGGAGACATGGGTGGGGGCCTGCTGGCAGGTGCCCCACAGTGCTGGGGGTGGGGGTGGTGTGGAACATGAGTTGGACATGGGTGGGGGCCTGCTGGCAGGTGCCCCACAGTGCTGGGGGGTGGGGGTGGTGGGAGACATGGGTGGGGGCCTGGTGGAGGCTGCCCCTGCACTGCTGGGGGGTGGGGGTGGTGGGAGACATGGGTGGGGGCCTGGTGGTGGGTGCCCCTGCACTGCTGGGGGGTGGGGGTGGTGGGACACATGGTTGGGGGCCTGGTGGAGGCTGCCCCTGGTGACTGGGGGGTGGGGGTGGTGGGAGACATGGGTGGGGGCCTGGTGGAGGCTGCCCCTGGTGGCTGGGGGGTGGGGGTGGTGTGAGACATGGGTGGAGGCCTGGTGGAGGCTGACCCTGGTGGCTGGGGGGTGGGGGTGGTGGGAGACATGGGTGGGGGCCTGGTGGAGCCTGCCCCTGCACTGCTGGGGGGTGGGGGTGGTGGTCGACATGGGTGGGGGCCTGGTGGAGGCTACCCCTGGTGGATGGGGGGTGGGTGTGCTGGGTGACATGGGTGGGGGCCTGGTGGAGGCTGCCCCTGCACTGCTGGGGGGTGGGTGGGGTGGGAGACATGGGTGGGGGCCTGGTGGAGGCTGCCCTTGGGGAGTGGGGGGTGGGGGTGCTGGGAGACATGGGTGGGGGCCTGGTGGAGGCTGCCCCTGGTGACTGGGGGGTGGGGGTGGTGGGAGACATGGGTGGGGGCCTGGTGGAGGCTGCCCCTGCACTGCTAGGGGGTGGGGGTGGTGGTCGACATGGGTGGGAGCCTGGTGGATGCTGGCCCTGGTGGCTGGGGGTGGGGGTGGTGGGAGACATGGGTGGGAGCCTGGTGGTGGGTGCCCCTGCACTGCTGGGGGTGGGGGTGGTGGGGAACATGAGTTGGACATGGGTGGGGGCCTGCTGGCAGGTGCCCCACAGTGCTGGTGGGTGGGGGTGGTGGGGAACACGAGTTGGACATGGGTGGGGGCCTACTGGCAGGTGCCCCACAGTGCAGGGGGTTGGGGGTGGTGGGGAACATGAGTTGGACATTGGTGGGGTCCTGCTGGCAGATGCCCCACAGTGCTGGGGGGTGGGGGTGGTGGGAGACATGGGTGGGGGCCTGGTGGAGGCTGCCCCTGCACTGCTGGGGGGGTGGGGGTGGTGGGAGACATGGGTGGGGGCCTGGTGGAGGCTGCCCCTGCACTGCTGGGGGGTGGGGTGGTGGGAGACATGGGTGGGGTCCTGGTGGAGGCTGCCCCTGGTGGCTGGGGGGTGGGGGTGCTGGGAGACATGGGTGGGGGCCTGGTGGATGCTGCCCCTGGTGGCTGGGGGTGGGGGTGGTGGGAGACATGGGTGGGGGCCTGGTGGTGGGTGCCCCACAGTGCTGGGGGGTGGGGGTGGTGGGGAACATGAGTTGGACATGGGTGGGGGCCTGCTGGCAGGTGCCCCACAGTGCTGGGGGGTGGGGGTGGTGGGATACATGGGTGGGGGCCTGGTGGTGGGTGCCCCTGCACTACTGGGGGGTGGGGGTGGTGGGGAACATGAGTTGGACATGGGTGGGGGCCTGCTGGCAGGTGCCCCACAGTGCTGGGGGGTGGGGGTGGTGGGATACATGGGTGGGGGCCTGGTGGTGGGTGCCCCTGCACTACTGGGGGGTGGGGGTGGTGGGGAACATGAGTTGGACATGGATGGGGCCTGCTGGCAGGTGCCCCACAGTGCTGTGGGGTGGGGGTGGTGGAAGACATGGGTGGGGGCCTGGTGGTGGGTGCCCCTGCACTGCTGGGGGGTGGGGGTGGTGGGAGACATGGGTAGGGGCCTGGTGGTGGGTGCCCCTGCACTGCTGGGTGGTGGGGGTGGTGTTGAACATGAGTTGGACATAGGTGGGGGCCTGGTGGTGGGTGCCCCTGGTGGCTGGGGGTTCAGGGGGACATGCGTTGGTGGGCAGTAGTGCAAGTTGACATGTGGGTTGGCTGGTGGGCATGGCCATGGTGGATGGGGTGCCTGCAGGACATGTGCTGGGTAGGCCCCTGTGGTGTGAGCCACCTGCAGGGGGCGTGGAGGGTGTAGAGGGAACGCCTGGGAGGACCCACACGTGCAATTCACGTGTGCTGCTCCCGGCGTACCCCTGTAATACACGTACCCTGATGAGATTGCGTGTGGAACTTCCCGCGCACCCCTGGAATACACGTACCCCGCTCAAGCGCGTGTGTAACTTCCCGCACACCCCCGAAATACACGTACCCCGCTCAATCGCGTGTGTAACTTCCCGCGCGCCCCCGAAATACACGTACCCCACTCAATCGCGTGTGTGACTTCCCGCTCACCCCCGAAATACACGTACCCCGCTCAATCGCGTGTGTAACTTCCTGCGCGACCCCGAAATACACGTACCTCGCTCAATCGCGTGTGTAACTTCCCGCGCGCCCCCGAAATACACGTACCCCGCTCAATCGCGTGTGTGACTTCCCGCGCACCCCCGAAATACACGTACCCCGCTCAATCGCGTGTGTAACTTCCCGCGTGCCCCCGAAATACACGTACCCCGCTCAATCGCGTGTGTAACTTCCCGCGCACCCCCGAAATACACATACCCCGCTCAATCGCGTGTGTAACTTCTTGCGCGCCCCCGAAATACACGTACCCCGCTCGCACAGGCCCAAATGCTGTATGTTGCCACTTTTGTGATGCGCTGGGACTCTACCGCCTGCCTTCGTGTGGCGGACGTGTTTCAGCTTGTGCGTGTCTTTGGCTGTGCGTGGCTTTGCCCTATTCGATTCCATGAATACGTGTGGTTCGAGTGCGTGTGGGCGTTCCGGCTGCTTCCCTGCAGTACACCCCCAGTTACGCCCTTATTTTCATGCGTTGTTCCCCATTCCGCGCGTTACGCCCCGTGTCCTGCCCACATTCTGGTGTATGTGCCGAGGTTGTGCGCTTTCACTGTGCGCGTCGCGCACGCCTTTCGGGATGTTGCAGTGACTTGTGCACCATGCACGGGTTTGGTGCACATCCCGAGGTGTACACGCGCAGGGACTTCCATGAATCGCACTGTTTTTTTCCGCTTGCGCCTGCTTGCGCCTGCTTGCGCGAAGATTTTCAGTGCACGTTTGTTCCATGAATCGGCCCCTCAGAGTTTCCAGCTTGTTTGGAACACAGGCTTGAATGGTGGGATTCAGCCTGTGATCCAAGCAAGATGATTGGCCATGGCCCATGGGCCTGGTTCTAATTAAAATTACAGCCCATCTGCATTATCATTATTACTTCTCTGGATACAATGGGTGTAATTTCTCACAATGGTGTAATCACTTCACTTTTCTTACATCTCTTAGGAAATAAAGATATTTAACTATGCAAAAATACCTAACAGAAATGCCCATAATCCAAGGTTCAGCCGAAAATAGTAGATGAATCGTATTCAACCGTTACTATTTGCTAAATTGACAGAAACTACTTTGTTCAATAATCTAACTGAAATATGCTTAAATGTAGTTCTTTTTAAATCCCAGGTACACACAATACAACTATAAAAACATTTATTTGGGATTCAAGGCGCCATATAATCAAAACATGAAAAGTACTATAAGCGTGCTTATATCTATGCCTTTACTGGTAATCGGGCTACTGCGTTTATTTGTACTAATATGAGGACAATTATTTCCTCAGGTCCAAGCTCTTTTTTCAAATAATTAGCCACTGCAAATACAATGTTTCCATGCTGGGAAGCTTGCCAGACAAGCACTTCCTTCATAAACCTGGATCCCACAGCAATCAAAAAAGGCTTTACCCAGACATTGTGAATAAACATGTATAAAGGGCAAACACAAAATGAACAACATCTTTCTTTACTATATGACAAAGGGACTAGAGATCAGTTCAATGAGGTTTCCGAGATGCCGCAAATGTACAAAAAGTTAATATCTGTAGGTTTAACCTTTTGCAGAGTCCCTTAACAAAATAAATTTAAAGGTTATATGTTATCACGAAAAGCTTCAAACCCTACTTGAAAGGTATAGAGTAAACATATGTTTGCTAGCATAATTTCTAGTTCACTCATCAAAATCGATTCCATGATATTTATTTTTTATTATAAAGTATAATACAATCAATACTTGTTTTATATATACACACTAAACGTCAGAAAATAAAACAGGCATCAAGTGCATCATAAAGATAGGTAAAATAAATATAATTATAACATTAATAGACTGAACACATTCCTCATAAACATCCAGTGTTTAGACAGTGATAGATTAGTCCCAGGCCATTACCATGAAAGACAGCCTCCCAAGTCAATTTGTTTGAGTTAGTAAAGAAATTGGCTTTAGCGTAAGCTAAAGCAGAAGTTCTACATATATGTGCTAAGCTCTCACATTCAAGTATGATATGTTTTAGGGTTTCTAACATGCATGAGCCTCAGATCCTACAAGTGTGATCAGTTATTGCGATTTTTAGCTCAGACCCTATAACTCTCTAAGTGTCTATGAGGTTAAACTTCATTGTAAAATATTTAAGAACAAGCAATTATTGGGGAAGGTATCTAAAAATATAAAAGGCCAGATGTATGTTTGTCCTGTATGTTTGTCTGGCGCTGTAACTTTCGCCTGTTTTCACCGCTAGAGGGAGCTGTAGGCTATGGATATATATATATATATATATATATATTCAGTGAAAAAACTTTGTTAAAGGGACGTTATGGTAAAGGTGCGTTACTAAAAACCTATGAAATTCAGTGAAAAAACTTTGTTAAAGGGACGTTATGACGTTATGGTTCCAAGTAAGACCGAAAAACCCTTGAAATTCGCCAGTTATGGTAAGCTAAGCAACTATAACTCGCGCCACCACCGTGCACTGCTAAGACTAACACCCACAACATCAAAGATGACATCACAAATGCCATTGATGACATCACTGATGACATCACATGTGTATGTGCTTTTCATGAAATATGTGTACAAGGGATTCTTATTATAATGTTGCGAAAAAAGTGTCAAGGATCATTGCAATAAATATCATACCCTAATTAGTGCATTGAACGATGCATTGATATAAATTGCATTCTATTATGGGGTTCTATCTAGTATACTAAGCTACTGCAGAAACATAGCATTGAGTGCAGCATACAAGATGAAAGTATAATATTCGTAATGTTAATATGTTGAATAATTAAATGATAATTGTTTTCTTAATAGATTTTTGTGTACTGTGAAAAATGTAATAAGTAGCTAATAAAACCCATGTATTACATAATTGCATTACTATAGACAAAACACAAAGAGACAAGAACACATACCAATATGGGCATATACAGGGAAAGTGAAGTTAGCAAAAAAGCACAAGTAGTAGCAGAAACAATTCATAACCTAACTGATTATTTTCATGCAGATAAATGATTGCTGTTTCAAAGCTACTATTTATTCTATGTATATGTATAACTTGATGTGATTGGACCCTAAGGAAAGTAGTGTGAGTACAATGTATACAAATATGACCATATACAGGGAAAGTACAGCCATAAAAAACAACAGAACTATCAGAAAGTGCCGATAAGTCTATTGATTATCTTTATGCACAAAAAGGATTGCTGTCTTTCAAGCTTGTGTCTTCCCCTATGTATATGTTTCATATGATGTGACTGGACTCTAAGGGAATTACTGTAATAACCTACTTGAAGGATACCACTACAAATAAAATACATTTTTTAGTTTCTGACTGTTACTGAAGAAAACCATGTGGCCTAGATATGTCAGCAAAAGAAAAAAGAGTGAGCCAGACATGTGATGTCATCAGTGATGTCATCAATGACATTTGTGATGTCATCTTTGATGTCGTGGGTGTTAGTCTTAGCAGTGCACGGTGGTGGCGCGAGTTATAGTTGCTTAGCTTACCATAACTGGCGAATTTCAAGGGTTTTTCAGTTTTACTTGGAATCATAACATCCCTTTAACAAAGTTTTTTTACTGAATTTCATAGGTTTTTAGTAGCGCAACTTAATCATAACGTCCCTTTAACAAAGTTTTTTCACTGAATTTCATAGGTTTTTAGTAGCGCAACTTAACCATGACGTTCCTTTAACAAAGTATTTTCATTGAATTTCATAGGTTTTTATTAGTGCAACTTAACCATAACGTCCCTTTAACAAAGTTTTTTCATTGAATTTCATAGGATTTTATTACTGCAACTTAACCATAACGTCCCTGTAACGCAATTTTTTTTTACTGCATTTCATAGGTTTTTATTAGTGCAACGTCACCATAACATCCTTTTCAATAGATGAAGACCACTAGCATCTTAGGTCCTCAAAGTGGGAACCCCAGGTGGTAGGAAGGAAAATCTTTTACCAAGATGGCCACCATGGAAAGGGAAGGCAGGGTGTATAAAGAGAACACAACAGGGCATGAGCGGGGGGTGGGGGGGAACAGGAGAGAGACACAGGGCATGAGTGGGGGGTGGGGGGCAACAGCAGGAAGACATGGGGCATGAGCGGGGGTGGGGGGAACACGAGGGAGACATGGGGCATGAGAGGGGGGTTGGGGGCAACAGGAGAGAGACACGGGGCATGAGAGGGGGGTGGAGGTAACAGGAGAGAGACACAGGCCATGAGCGGGGGTGGGGGGAAACAGCAGGGAGACATTGGCATGATCGGGGTGGGGCAACAGGAGAGAGACACGGGGCATGAGAGGGGGTGAGGGTAACAGGAGAGAGACACGGGGCATGAGAGAGGGGTGGGGGTAATAGGAGAGAGAGACACGGGTCATGAGCAGGGGGTGGGGGCAACAGCAGGGAGACATGGGTTATGACCGGGGGTGGGGGTAACAGGAGAGAGACACAGGGCATGAGAGGGGGTGGGGGGTACCAGGAGAGAGATACGGGGCATGAGCGGGGGGTGGGGGCAACACCAGGGAGACACAGGGCATGACTGGGGGGTGGGGGTAACAGGAGAGAGACACGGGGCATGAGAGGGGGCAACAGCAGGGAGACACGGGACATGACCGAGGGTGGGGGGCAACAGGAGAGAGACACAGGGCATGAGCGGGAGTGGGGGGAACAGGAGAGAGACACGGGGCAAGACCGGGGGATGGGGGGCAACAGCAGGGAGACACGGGGCATGACCGGGGGTGGGGGGCAACAGGAGAGAGACACGGGGCATGAGAGGGGGGTGGGGGGTAACAGGAGAGAGACACAGGGCATGGGCGGGGGGTGGGGGGCAACAGCAGGGAGACACAGGGCATGAGCGGGGATGGGAGGTAACAGGAGAGAGACAAGGGTCATGAGAGGGGGTGGGGGGTAACAGGAGACAGACACGGGGCATGAGAGGGGGTGGGGGGTAAAAGGAGACAGACACGGGGTATGAGAGGGGGTTGGGGTCAACAGCAGGGAGACACAGGGCATGAGAGGGGGGTGGGGTGTAACAGGAGAGAGACACGGGGCATTAGAGGGGGGTGGGGGGTAACAGGAGAGAGACACAGGGCATGAGAGGGGGTGGGGGGTAACAGTAGACAGACACGGGAATGAGCGGAGGCAACAGTAGGGATACACGGGGCATGAGAGGGGGGTGGGGGGCAACAGCAGGGAGACACGGGGCATGGCCGGGGGGTGAGGGGAACAGGAGAGAGACAAGGGGCATGAGAGTCGGGTGGGGGTTAACAGGAGAGAGACACAAGGCATGAGAGGGGGTTGGGGGCAACAGCAGGGAGACACGGGGCATGAGTGGGGGGTAACAGGGGAGAGACACGGGGCATGAGCGGAGGGTGGGGGCAACAGCAGGGAGACACAGGGCATGAGAGGGGGGTGCGGGGTAACAGGAGAGAGACACGGGGCATGAGAGGGGGTGGGGGGGTAACAGGAGACAGACACGGGGCATGAGAGGGGGTGGGGGGTAACAGGAGACAGACACGGGGCATGAGCGGGGGCAACAGCAGGGATACACGGGGCATGAGCGGGGGGTGCGGGGCAACAGCAGGGAGACACGGGGCATGAGCGGGGGATGGGGGCAACAGGAGAGACACACAGGACATGAGCGGGGGTGGGAGGAACAGGAGAGAGACACGGGCATGAGCGGGGGTGGGGGGTAACAGCAGGGAGACACAGGGCATGACCGTGGGGTGGGGGGCAACAGGAGAGAGACACGGGGCATTAGAGGGGGTGGGGGGTAACAGGAGAGAGACACGGGGCATGAGCCGGGGGTGGGGGGCAATAGCAGGGAGAGATGGGGCATGAACAGGGGGTGGGGGTAACAGGAGAGAGACACGGGGCATGAGAGGGGGTGGGGGGTAACAGGAGAGAGACACAGGGCATGAGATGGGGTGGGGGACGAACAGCAGGAAGACACGGGGCATGAGCGGGGGGTGGGGGGAACAGGGGAGACACGGGGCATGAGCGTGTGGTGGGGGGAACAGGGAAAACACGGGGCATGAGTGGTTGGATGGGGAGAAAAGGAGGGAGACACAGCATTAGCGGGGGTGGGGTGAAACAGGGGAGACACGGGGCATGAGCGAGGGATGGGCGGCAACAGCAGGGAGACACGGGGCATGAGCGGGGGGTGGGGGCAACAGCAGGGAGACACGGGGCATGAGAGGGGAGTGGGGGGTAACAGGAGAGAGACACGGGGCATGAGAGTGGGGTGGGAGGGCAACAGCAGGGAGACACGGGACATGACCGGGGGGTGGGGGGCAACAGAAGGGAGACACGGGACATGACCGGGGGTGGGGGGCAACAGGAGAGAGACACGGGGCATGAGCTGGGTGTGGGGGGTAACAGGAGACAGACACGGAGCATGAGTGGGGGGTGGGGGGGCAACAGCAGGGAGACACGGGGCATGAGCGGGGGGTAGGGGGCAACAGGAGAGAGACACAGGGCATGAGCGTGGGGTGGGGAGAACAGGAGAGAGACACGGGGCAAGACCGGGGGGTGGGGGGCAACAGCAGGGAGACACGAGGCATGACCGGGGGGAGGAGGGCAACAGGAGAGAGACACAGGGCATGAGAGGGGGGTGGGGGGTAACAGGAGAGAGACACAGGGCATGAGCGGGGGGTGGGGGGCAACAGCAGGGAGACACAGGGCATGAGCGGGGGGTGGGAGGTAACAGGAGAGAGACAAGGGGCATGAGTGGGGGGCAACAGCAGGGAGACACGGGGCATGACCGGGGGGTAAGGGGAAAAGGAGAGAGACAAGGGGCATGAGAGGGGGGTGGGGGGTAACAGGAGAGAGACACAAGGCATGAGAGGGGGTTGGGGGGCAACAGCAGGGAGACACGGGGCATGAGCGGGGGGTGGGGGTAACAGGGGAGAGACACGGGGCATGAGCGGGGGGTGGGGGGCAACAGCAGGGAGACACGGGGCATGAGCGGGGGGTGGGGGGTAACAGGAGAGAGACACGGGGCATGAGAGGGGGTGGGGGTAACAGGAGAGAGACACAGGGCATGAGAGGGGGGTGGGGGGCAACAGCAGGGAGACACGGGACATGAGCGGGGGGTGGGGGGAACAGGGGAGACACGGGGCATGAGCGTGTGGTGGGGGAACAGGGAAAACACGGGGCATGAGCGGGGGGATGGGGGAGAAAAGGAAGGGGACACGGCATTAGCGGGGGGTGGGGTGGAACAGGGGAGACACGGGCATGAGCGGGGGGTGGGCGGCAACAGCAGGGAGACACAGGGCATGAGCGGGGGGTGGGGGGCAACAGCAGGGAGACACGAGGCATGAGAGGGGAGTGGGGGGTAACAGGAGAGAGACACGGGGCATGAGAGGGGGGTGGGAGGGCAACAGCAGGGAGACACGGGACATGACAGGGGGTGGGGGGCAACAGAAGGGAGACACGGGACATGACCGGGGTGGGGGGCAACAGGAGAGAGACACGGGGCATGAGCTGGGTGTGGGGGGTAACAGGAGACAGACATGGAGCATGAGTGGGGGTTGGGGGGCAACAGCAGGGAGACACGGGGAATGAGTGGGGGGCGGGCGGAAAACGAGGGAGACACAGGGCATTGGAGGGGGTGGGGGTAACAGAAGAGAGACACGGGGCATGAGCGGGGTGTGAGGGGCAACAGGAGGGAGACACAGGGCATGAACAGGGGATGGGGGGCAACAGGAGAGAGACATGGGGCATGAGCGGGGGTGGGGGGTAACATGAGAGAGACACGGGGCATGAGCGGGGGCATCAGCAGGGAGACACGGGGCATGAGTGGGGGGTGGGGGAACACGAAGGAGGCACGGGACATGAGAGGGGTGTGGGGTGTAACAGGCGAGAGACAAGGGGCATGACCAGGGGGTGGGGGGCAACAGCAGAGAGACACGGGGCATGACCGGGGGGGCAACAGAAGGGAGACATGGGGCATGACCGGGGATGGGGGGCAACAGGAGAGAGACACGGGGCATGAGAGGGGGTGGGGGGTAACAGGAGAGAGACACAGGGCATGAGAGGGGGGTGGGGTAACAGGAGAGAGACACGGGGCATGAGAGGGGGGTGGGGGGAAACAGCAGGGAGACACAGGGCATGATTGGGGGGTGGGGGGCAACAGGAGAGAGACACGGGGATGAGAGGTGGTGGGGTAACAGGAGAGAGACACGGCGCGTGAGAGGGGTGTGGGGGGTAACAGGAGAGAGACACAGGGCATGAGAGGGGGGTGGGGGGTAACAGGAGAGAGAGACACAGGGCATGAGCAGGGGGTGGGGGGCAACAGCAGGGAGACACAGGGCATGAGCGGGGGGTGGGGGGCAACAGCAGAGAGACACACGTGGCATGAACGGTGGGTGGGCGGGAGGGGATAGAGACACACGGGGCATGTGCGGGGGGTGGGGGCGAGGGGTCGAGACACAAGGGGCATGAGCAGGGGTGGGCGGGAGGGGATAGACAGACGGGGCATGAGCGGGGGGTGGGCGGGAAGGGATAGACACACGGGGCATGAACGGGGGGGTGGGAGAGCTAGAGACACACCGGGCATGAGCGGGGGTTGGTTAGGAGGGATAGAGACACACAGGGCATGAGCGGGGGGTGGGTGGGAGGGATAGAGACACACGGGGCAGGAGCAGGGGTTGGGTGGGAGGGATACAGACACACGGGGCATGAGCGGTGGGTGGGAGGGATACAGACACACGGGGCATGAGCGATGGGCGGGTGGGAGGTATACAGACACACGGGGCATGAGCGGGGGGTGGGGGACAGGGCTAGAGACACACAGGGCATGAGCGGGGGGTGGGTGGGAGGGATACAGACACACGGGGCATGAGCGGTGGGTGGGAGGGATACAGACACACGGGGCATGAGCGATGGGCGGGTGGGAGGTATACAGACACACGGGGCATGAGCGGGGGGTGGGGGACAGGGCTAGAGACACACACGGCATGAGCGGGAGGTGGGTGGGAGGGATAGAGACACACAGGGCATGAGCGGGGCGTGGGTGGGAGGGCTAGAGACACACGAGGCATGAGCGGGGGGTGGGCGGGAGGGATAGAGACACACGGGGCATGAGCAGGGGGTAGGGGGGAGAGATACACGAGGCGTGAGCAGGTGGTGGGGAGGGATAGAGACATACACGGGGCATGAGCAGCGGTGGGGGGGAAAGAAGCACACGGGGCATGAGCGGGGGGCGGTGTGTGCGGGTTCTAGAGACACACGGGGCATGAGTGGGGGGTAGGTGGGAGGGCTAGAGACACACAGGGCATGTGCCGGGGGTTGGTGGGAGGGCTAGAGACACACGCGGCATGAGCGGGGTGTGGGGGGAGGGAGAGAGACACACGAGGCATGAGCGGGGGAGGGAGAGAGACACACGAGGCATGAGCGGGGGTGGGCGGGAATTAGAGAGACACACAGGGCATGAGCGGGGGTGGGGGGGGAGAGAGACACACGGGGCATGAGCGGGGGGTGAGGGGGAGGTCGTGAGACACACGAGGCATGAGCAGGGGTTGGTGGGAGGGAGAGAGACACACGGGGCATGAGCGGGGGGTCGGGGGGACAAACAAAAACACAGGCATGCCGCACGGACAGCAGATCCCGCTCCTCGACCCTCCGCTGGCCACTGTGTGCAATGGCGTGAGCGGGGGGCTGGAGGAACAGGGGACACACAGAGCATGAGCGGGGGCAGGGGGGACAGGAAGGACACACGGGGCATGAGCAGGGGCGGGGGGGACAGAAAGGACACACGGGGCATGAGCGGGGGGTGGGGCAGACACGGGGCATGAGCGGGGGTGGGAGGAACAGGAGACAGACACGCTGCTGCTGACCTGACAAAGCCTCTCATGCGGGAAAGAAAGATGGCGGGCGTCTCTGAAGCCAGACGCACTGCACGCTTTCACCGCATCCAATGAGAGAGCATGTCAGATGTCCGCGGACATCACGCAAGCTGCTGGCCCAATCACCGTCCTGTCCGCGGAGCGAACAGGGAAGTCCGTCCGCAGACCGAACACAGATATCACAAATTTGCTTTTTTAAAAAAACTACTGGACAAATTTTCACCAAATTTGCAAAAGCACGCTTTCGGGACCAAGCCGCTGCTCCTGGTCCAAATTTGGTGAAAATCCGTCCAGCGGTTTGGGCTGTAGGCGCGAGCACATTTTTTTTCCCATTCAGTCTATGGAAAAAACAGAAATGTTGGGACCCCCCTATAACTTTCCCCCCCTGCACGAATCCTCACCAAACTTTGTAAAAATTCTCAGAGTGGGCCATATACTTTTTTTGCAAAGTTTGGTGAGGATTCGTCCAGGGGGAGCAAAGTTATCAGCCGCCCAAAAAGTGCTCTTCCTATGGAAACAGCAACTTAACCACAACTACACTGCCACTATCGTGGCAGTGTAATTCACTACAAAAAAGCTTTGTTGAGGGGACGTTATGCTAAAGTTGCCCTACTAAAAACCTGTGTACTTCATTAAATAAAAAAAATATTTCTACCTCCCCATTATGGTTCAAATTAAAACCGAAAACTCCCTGAAATTCGCCAGTTATGGTAAACTAAGGCCCCATACCTGCATGCACCTTCAACCAATGTATCCATGAGTCTCCCAAAATCCAAATAATCTGTTTGCGAGCATGCAAAGCCATGGCTGTGTGGTCTCCTGTCAGGGAGAAGACGGTCTTACTAAATCTCGCCGTTCAGAACACACCCACTCAACTTTATTGACCAATCCCTAGGTCCGCTCATTTTCATTTGCATCCGTCTCCACCCTAGAATTCCCGTTGGTGATATGCGCTGGCTGCAAACTACCATCATGTCCGCGGACATGTATAGGAAGAGCGTGACGAGGGTACATTAAAGTATGCAGAAAAACATACCAGCGCGTAACATAAACGCAAGCATGCCGCGATTAATGATACACCTCCCAATACTTTGAGCTGGACAGAAAAAATAATTGTTGTTCCATTGTATTCTAGGGAGTAAACCAGAAAAAAATACTTTCACAGTTGGAAAGATGTTCATGAGTACTTCAACCAACTGTCCCAAATCTGCCAACAAAGTACGTGCAGTCACGCAGCCCAAATGGCAAGCACTGTAGTGAAAAATTACCACATGAGGAGAGGTCATCGTATGCATGTTTCTGCAAACTTGCAGAATTCCCGCAACATTGGCATCAGTCTCAGCGTTCCACACCACCTCCATTTCCCTGCCATCTTCAGTGTATGCACCCTCTTTCGACACAAAAGAGTAATGTGAACATCTGATTGGCTGATGCCTACAGTCCCCTTTCCATGCAGGATTTGCTGTAGAAACCCGTATGTGACACGCCCTACCCGTGGACAAGCATTGCCTACATGCGGCACGCAACTATTACCCAGTCCTTTCACCCTTCCCACGGCGGTAGCAAATCCAGTGCCTCATTGGACACAACTAAGCAGTCACACAACCATTCACCAATCACAATGGAAATCGCTAACTTATTCATCAACATTGCGCACTTCAAAATTACTGTAGATAATTCTGAATGGAAGTCGCATATCATTGCAAAGCACTTACCTCAGAAGCTACTGTGAAAGCGTTGCACATTTTTACATACAGCTCCATGCATGCGCACATGCATGAGTATAGAGTACAGGTATGTATATTTCAATCGGAGAACATGTGCAACCTTTATAATTTAATTTAAAACAAATTAATGCTACTAAATGTGCATAGGCAATACATAACAACGCTCCCACTTTTAAGTGCAAGATGTCTGATTTATCATTCACAAACTACACAACATCTTACTGTCTTCCACATAACCTATACAAATGTTGCAAGGATGTCTATTTATGGTGAAACTCGATTTTGTATTAGAAAATGTTGGAGTTGTATACTGTGTACGGCCCACAGTAATGCTACTTGCAATGTAATCGTATGACAAAAGTAAGCGCTCCCGATTGCTGTGGTGACATCTCCCTCTGAGGCTCTCCCGATTTTTCGGCATTGTGCTTTTAAATTGCAAGTAGAACATTTTTTCCCATCTACTACTATGCCCTATCGCTTACAAACCTCTCTCCTATTGATAGTACACCTTGTAAAAAACAAGGCATTTTCATAACCTTAAAAATGTTAGAAATTTTGAAGGACTTGCAAGTAACATATTCCAAATACCATGCAAAGCCTGCACAGAGTGAAGTGAAATGTGCACATGCACTGGGTTCAAATATGAAAGAAGAATGCTCTGACGAACGATGCACAATGAATGTGTGCAGATTCAGCACTGCTATCAACACACAAAGTAATGAATTTTGTTTTTTTGAATCGCAGTGAAGACTACTCTCCTAAGAATCAACAGCATCTACACTGCAGACGACATATCCAAAGAAACCTGGTCATTTTGCAAAAAAAGGTAAGTACAGTACTACCTTCATATTGTAACTTCTCCTCAAAGAGGCTGCATGGGTTATTTGTTTAATTTGGACTCCAAAGCAAACATTGATTTCTGAACCATTCTACCTACAAATATCCATTTATTGAACAAAGAATAACAGGCAGAATGGCTCACAAATCCCTGTGTGTTTGGAACTCAATTAACGTACGTAATCCTTAGAAGGTTAGTTTTAGAAAAGTAGTTGCTGTTGCAAGTTTATGGCATTTTGTTTATTAATAATGCTTCTCGTCATCAGTAGCCCACTTTGTACTCTCATCTGAAGCACATTGTACTAGTATACAAACAGTAAAATAGCCTTCCCAAATCATTGCAAGAGTCCAAAGCACATTCACACACCATAAAAAAGAGCTTCCCCATCAGACTCATGCACGCATGCACACAGCACACATACATTATACAATAGACCTAAGTATGCCTTCTTTTTTTAAACAGACACCAAAGAATGCCTTACAAAAAGCAACTCTGTAGAAAGGAACGCAGAAGAAGAGCAAATA
The DNA here is from genome assembly GCF_040938575.1 of Ambystoma mexicanum. Classification (NCBI taxonomy): domain Eukaryota; kingdom Metazoa; phylum Chordata; class Amphibia; order Caudata; family Ambystomatidae; genus Ambystoma; species Ambystoma mexicanum. The sequence continues at coordinate 557,785,324 of NC_090939.1, forward strand.
AAAATAAAAGTGCCCAATCTAAGCATCCATCTGTTGTAGACTTTGTAGAGAATGTTGGAAGAAACCAGCTAATGCAGTCGGTTAGCAAAACAAAAGAAGATCAACTACCGAAACTTTACGTCCTCCATCAAAATTTGTCACAAGACACAAAAATGTTGGCAAAAAATTGCTACCAGTACAGCTAACAATGCTCCTACTAGTCCTGATAGTGTAACAAGAACACACAGTAAAAAAAGTATTTTATCAAAAATGTTTCGTCACAGAGTCCTTCAGAATCTACTAAGAAGAGGACCAAAATCATACTCACCCCTTAAAACCTACCGTAGAAAGTTAATCCTACAAGCTCTCGTGGACAGTGTAATCCTTCTAAAAAGGAAGTTGTTTATATTAGTGTTAAATAGGATGAAAGCACTGACAAAACTAAGTACCAAATTACAAAAGAAACTCAGCAATAAACGGAATGTGAACAAAAATAATGTTTTAAATGTTTGTGGTGGTGAATGCAGTCACACAACAACCACAGAACCATATTTTAATGAAGAAGCATACAAACAAAATCAAACAAACACAATTGCCATCCATAGCAGTGGACGAGGGTATGAGAAAATCAATACTAACATCATGGAACAAGAAACACTACTTACAAAGGTATACTCTGTAAACTCAGAATTAGGCAGAACTACACCGCCCAGCATACAAATGGCCGTGCACATCAATGTATGCCATTCGAAACAAAGCTTTCACATCTTTACGTCAGTTCCTCAATCATTATGTAAAAGGTAAAGACAAAAGTAAAATGAAAGTGCTGCAAAATATGGATATTTGTCCTGTACGCAAATACACAGGACTACAAGGACATTCATTAGCCTGCATTTCTGGGCCTATTTGCAAAAGCACCTTCCATGATATCAAAAGGATATCAATACATCATTCAAGTGTAAGAAATCTAGTGTATAAAATATATTATGCAAAAACTCCAGCTTCAGAATTAGGCAATTTAAATAGCACTCTTCTGCATGGTAGACCCAAACACTTACAAGAAGAAATTGACCGTAGTAGAAAGTATTTTGGAAGTGAAAGCCACTTATAAAATGCAATAGTTTTAGAACATAGTAGCAACAATTCTGCACATAGCAACCTTCTATTACACACATACCGAAAAGAAATAGCAAAATTTAAAAGGTCATCGGCTGAAGAACCAAACCATGTATGTGTGTGTTGCCGCATAACGTTTTATAAAAGGAACACAAAAAAAGCAGACATAGCATACAATAAAGAAGACAATGAAGACTCTAAATGGTTTGAATTAGCTATCTACCTTTTAGCAGAAAACAAATATGAACTAAATAAACGCCTAATATGTTGCAGTTACTGTACAACAAAATTAGACAACAACCACACTCCTTCACGTGCTATTACAAATAATTTGGAATTGTTCCCACTACCAAAAATCCTGCAACAACTCAATGTGTATGAGAGCATAATAATTCAAACAGTTCACCCATTTCAAGCAATTATACGCCTTCATCCAAAAACAGCAAAATTTCCTTCCTCTGAATTGGTGAAAGGCATTTGTGGCAAAGTAGTTTTTTTGCCATTAGATCTAATGGAAAATGTACACACTCTAGGAGTGCAACATTCAATAGAGCATTCTTTAATAGTCTTGATAAATGGTGTCCCAACAAAGGACAAAAAAATGTGCCAACAACTGGTGGACTTACATAAAGTTAGACAAGCATTGCAATATCTAAAAGACAATAACGAGTACTACAAGGAAATAAATATTGATGAAAGCTTAAGGGAAACAATTGAAATAATTAAAGAGCCATCAGAAACTGGACAATTCGAACTTCTGGATCCTGCAACAGTATCCACTCTTTTGGTTCATTACACAATTCATCCATTGCATTCCAATGAAAGCATAGATGATGCACTAGAAACTTACCAAATGTGACAAACCAAAGGGTCACCAATGAGTATATGGGAAAAAATTATAGAAGCACCTGCCTTTCCACTGCTATTTCCTACTGGCAAAAGTGGAAGATATGATGATAGACCCACTCAGATTGGGGCATCAGAATACCGCTCTTTACGAATGTTTTCACAAGATCCCAGATTTAGACAAAATGTGGAATACATATTCCACCTAATCTATGAAAGTGAATTAGCAACACTATGTTATGGAGTTGCACACATTTTGAAATCTGGAACCCACTTTCAAAATATGTCAGCTATGCAGTCAATACAAAAAGTACAGGAAAAAGATGAGGTTTTACAATCAAGTATCACAAATTTGTTTGCAAACATGCGTGGTACAAAGGAATACTGGTTCCGACGGCACAGAGACGTGCGTTGTATGATCAGAAATCTTGGACCACCGACTTGGTTTGTTATGCTAAGTTGTGCAGAATATGCATGGGAAGATTTACATGAGTTTCTACGCATGACAAACAGCAACAAAAACATCATAGATATATTAACACCTGGGGAACATTGCTCTCTAGATCCAGTTAATGTGTCAAGATATGTCCATCATTGTTTCATTGTCATGATACACTTTATTTGCAATAAAACTGTTCCTCCCCTTGGAGAAGTGCAACACTTCTTTTGGAGAAAAGAATATCAAGCGAGAGGTGCTCCACATATTCACATGCTGTTATGGATCAAAGGTGCACCGAAATTTGGTCACGACAGTGATAGCACTGTTTTGCAGTTTATCCAAAAATATGTCACTTGTGAAATCCCTTCACAACAGACACATAGTGAGCTGCATGGGCAGATTTTACAATTTCAAAGACACAAATGTGGCACATATTGTCACTGCAAATACAACAACAAAGGTAAATACTACACCAAATGCTGCTTTGGTTTCCCTAGACCAGTTACAGAAACAGGTGAAGTAAACAACTTCATGTCTTCAGTTCGAAATAGTGTTAAATGTGAATCACCTAAGAACACCCATTACATAAAAAGAAGGGAAGAATCAAAATATATCAATGATTACAATGCAATCATTGCCCTCTTATGGAATGCAAACATAGATGTACAGTACATTGCAGACAATTCAACTGCTGTTGCACGATATGTTACAGCCTACTTAACAAAAGCAGAAAAAACAGAGCTTCAAGACCTCTGGGATGACAGACAAATGGACATGGGCATCAGACAAAACATTATCACATAAATTGTACAGCCTAGGCATAAAAATGCTCCCTCATAGAGAATGTGGCGCCTACGAAGCAGCAGATCGTTTAACTGGTACTGCTTTGTATGGTAAATCAGACAACATAGTAAGGTTCAGTCTTGGTCTTGTAAAATCTAGAAAAAGAGTGCTGAAATCATATGAAAACATAGAAACAATTGCCAGAAATGATCCCAACAGCCAAGACATTCTAAAAAACCTTTTAAAGGGACACATACTACCCGAACAGGAGTAGCACTTTGGAAAGCATGTGTCTATACCACATAGCTCAAAACTTTGCATACAAAAATAATGTAAAACCCGATGAAAGCAAACGTAGATATAGAGTGACCAATTGTGAAGGGAACTTAGTGAAACTTACCAAACAAAGCTTAATTAATCATGTAAAATTGTCATTAAAAACTCCTCAACAGAAAGAACTATATTACATGTCTCTGTTAGAACTTTTCAAACCATGGAGAAAAGAGGAAGACATACTATAAAACTATGACTCCTATGAAGATGCTTTCAAAGCAAATGAAAGCGCTATCACTGATGTGAACGTTACACAGTACAAGATAATGTTACACAATGAGCAGCAACAGGAAGAAGAACTTCAGACCAAACTAGATAAGGAATCTTCCGACAGTAGTCAACCTTCTGTAACAGGAAGTCAAGAACCACTAGGACAACCACTAATAGCAAATGGGGCTGAAGTAGCTATGACAGAAGTAGAAAACACCATGTATCAGTATCAGCAAGATACAGAAGACTTAAATGTACAACAAGCAAAACTTAACAAATATCAACGCACCATTTTTGAAGACGTAACAAAACAAAGTGTACATGGTGTACAACACGAAAATAAAGAATGTACCTGCCAGAATTACAAACCTATACTGCTGTACGTGAGTGGTGAAGCTGGATTAGGGAAAACATTCTTAATCAAACTCATCAGCAAGTTCCTTCAACAATTGATAAACAACAAACTGTCAGCTGTTGTAATGGCCCCCACAGGTTTAGCTGCCTACAACATAGGTGGTGTCCCTTTACACCAATTACTACTGCTTCCAGTAGAGCATCAAAATAAATTAGACTATTACAAACTTTCTGCAGAAGCTGCAATGGAATTACGCAGAGTATTAAAACAAATGAAAATGCTACTAATAGATGAAGTGAGTATGGTTTCCAACCTAATGTTGGCTTTGATTCACCTCAGATTGCAAGAAGTTCTTAAAAGTAACAACGAAGAACTCTTTGCAGGGAAACACATTGTCGTTTTCGGAGATCTTCTACAATTAACACCAGTGAAAGGTGAACCTATTTTTAAAACCTTAGGCCACAAACTCTGCCGGAGAACGGTTGGTAGCATAGGTAATGTCAACCTTTATCAACATTTCCAAAACAGAGAATTAACTGAGAACATGCGGCAATCTGCAGATCTCACTTATGCCAATATCTTTAAAAGTATTAGAGTTGGTGTACTATCGCAAGAAGCACAAGTTGTATTGAAAAGCCGGCACATTCATGCACTTTATGGCCATAATGCATGTGCAACTGATGTTATAGAACAGATAGGGCACAAACATGTCAATTGTATGACCTTAATGCCAACTCTTTCAAGCTGTTTCAAATTCAATGAAACAATGTTAAATAAAGAAATGCAACCAATAATGGAAATTAGCGCCACAGACAAAATAGACGTATATGGTATGACAGTACCCATTTGTGAACACACCACAATAAGACTAAATAGTTTAGAAAATTCAATCTCCAACACAGCTGGGCTGGAAAAAATATTAAAATTATACTTAAATTGTAGAGTAATGCTTAAACGTAACCTTGACGTAGAGCAAGGGCTAGTTAATGGAGCACTATATACAGTTGTTGGCTTTTAATTATACCCACGTGACAGCATCGTTCAGTTTTTCAGTATTCGCTTTGATAAAGTTTCAGAAGTGAAAAGGAAAGGGCGCTCAATTGCTCGATTCCTTCTCTTCAAAGACATGTATGTACATAGAGAGCAAAATCCTCTAACTCTTGCATATGCAGTTACCATTCATAAATCCCAAGGTCTTACCCTAGACAAAGCATTGATAGATATAGGAAACACTGTCTTTAAGGAAGGCATGAGCTACGTAGCATTATCACGCTTACGTACACTGAACAGTCTATTGCTAATGAACTTTGATGCAAGTAAAGTGAAAGCTGATATTCCTTGCATTCTAGAATACAATAGACTGCATTCACTGTACACCCCTCATCTGAAACCAATATCCTGTTCCAGATAAAGTAAAACGTGGTAAAAGAAAACTAAATGAAACAGAAATGCAACAGAATCCAACAGCAAATTCCTCAAAGAAAAGAAAAGAAGCTAAAGTTTCAGTAATTACCACAAACAAAGAAGAACCTATTAGGGAATGTAAACCAGGGCCGTCAGCAAAGAAGGAACAGAAATTCCGAAAAATGCACTCAGATACAGAACTAGCTGGTCCATTCAAATTTGCAAATGAAAGTGGGGTAAGTTGCTATGCAAATGTAGCGATTAATATTCTATTTCAATTGCCACCAATTGTTAACAATATTTACTTGCACCGTGCAGACCAGTTGTATTTTCAAATGTTAGTGCTTCATAGAAATGCAACAAGCAATCCTGAGAACACATACAGTGTTCTTGGAATACGGCAAGAATTGGGCGACTGTGCTGGAATGGTGAGATTCACTCTGAACTCACAAGAAGATCAACAAGAATGTCTAATGTACTTACTATTAGTATTGGAAAACAAAAGCATACCTGTAAATGAAATCTTCCAGATTCCGTACATGTGGAAACATACATTCACTCTCTGTAGCAATGTGATACAAGAAGAAATCCCAAATGAGCGATTTGTGTATGTTTCCATACCAAATTGTGAAAGCATTCCATTTCAGCAACTTGTACAGAATGCAAACCATGGCAGATTATGTACTATTTTGCAATTCAGAAAATTGCTCCACCTTACTGATACAATCACATAGTGCCTACATAATACGTATGCTTCTACGTTATAATGCAGATGGTACCAAAAACAACTGCAAACTGACTGGATTCACACATGGTCAAGTGTCACTTGAAAAGAAAACCTTTACAACAATAGGTATAATCTACCATGCATGAACTACAACCAATGCAGGTCACTACACTGCATAAAATAAAAAGGAATGTGGATGGTTCGAAATGTGATGATAGCACCATTACTCTAAAGCAAAGATTGCCAGCTAAACTTGCAAATGCGTATTTAATCTTCTTAAAGCCAAAATTTAACAAATAATCTGTACTTCAAGATTGCCAAAAAATTATTTGAAAGACTACAAACAGTTAGAATACGCCAATAGGTATCTAACTGCCCAAGAGGATATAACAATAACACAAATAAATGGATATCACAGATTTGTAGGAACACATGTAAAGTTAGAGTATGCCTACAGGTATCTAACTGGTGTTAAAAATCGGAAGGAAGGCAACAAACATAACATTAATCAGAAAGATGAATGAAACAGTACATAACAACGACACAAATAAATGAATATCACAGATCTGTAGGAACAAATGCACAGTTACAATACGCCTACATGTATGTAACTGTTGTTAAAAATCGGCAGGAAGGCAACAAACATAACATTAATCAGAAAGATGAAGCAAACACGCAAAGGAAACAAGGAAGTAGTTAGTACCATAGGAAAAGAAGTTTTTTTTTAACCCAACAAGGATTTTCTTTCCACAGACCCAAGGATTAGAAAAGCAAACACAGAAACTGAGCACAATGCACAGTACACTGGTTTGGAAACTAAATATGAGGGTCAAAAAAATAGGTAAACTGTCTATTATGCAATGTTTTCATAAAATGCAAAGACTAACATACCTTTTTCTTTTATCACAGAAATTAAAAAAAGGATACTTCCGGCAAGTACGAAAAGCATTTAAAAAATATAAGTGGATTCTGAACACAGTAAGGAGTAAGTATATTGGCAGTCATTTTCTACACATGCTAATGTACACGTCTAATCTATGGTAGTAGTATGCTGCAGTGGCTGGAGGCTGGCCCTTGCATCTTCAGTGTCTAACCTACGACCTACGCCTTACGACTAAAGTACACAGAGTATACTCCCTAGCGACAACCATTACAGCATATCCAAACCATGTTCCTTGTAAATTAGCTACTTATAAATGTACTGTTGGGACCAACGTCTGCGGCCATGCAACCAAGACATTAGGGCATGCACACAACTAACACATTACACCACTCCGATATTCACTTATAACTCCACTTCTTATGACTTCAGTCTTGGGTTCATGGACTTTGGGCATGCAGTCAAGACTCTGAGTCCTGGCCAGAAACACTACAGCATATCGGAACCATTGTGCCTTCTCATTTCACTATATACAAAGTTGGTTTTGGGAGCATAGCCTTTGGCCATGCTCCCAAAATGCTACGCCCTTCCGCACAACCATCTTAATGATGTTGCATAGTTCAAGTGCACCAATAGCTGTGATATGTTCTGGCCAGAGGCTTCACTCTTAGCTGTATGTCCATATATACTACATGGGATGGGTGTGCAGTGCCTTGCACGTCCAGTACTTACAACTTTATTGTTGGGTTCACGGCCTTAGGCCATGCATTGAAGACTGCACACACTCCCCACAACTTAGCAATCGATGCGCAATAGTACAGGTGTATCCATGGGTGTGACATTCTGCGGTGGTTGTGGCCAGGGCCTACAGTCTTGGAAGTAAGGCCTTCGGCCTTCGGCCGATGGCCATGCATCCAAGACTCTAGACCCTGGCCACAACCACTGTAACATGTCACAACCATGGCGGTTTTCTAATGAATATAATAATACCCATAGGAAAAAGTATTGCAATTATGGCATGTTGTCAATTTATATGTTCGCTACCACTACGCGTCTCCTTACAACAGTAACAAGTTTTCTGGGCACTGTATGGACTGAAATGCTACCATTATTACACCCCTCATTTTCTGTGCGTACAAGGTGGCCATAGAAGATACATCATGAAGAGGTTCTAACTTTGTTATTGGGTGCATGGCCTTTGTTCATGCACCCAAGAGTGCAGTGTCTCCCCACAACCACCTCAGTGATGTGTGGTAGTGGGGGTTTTTCTATAAGTGTGGTATCCTTCACTGCTTCTGGCCAGAGGCTTCACTCCTAGCTGTATGTCCATAGATATTACATGGGATGGGTGTGCATTGCCTTGCACGTCCATTACTGACAGCGTTAATGTTGGCTGCACACACTCCCCACAATTTAGCAATCGATACGCAATACTAAGGGTGTATGCATGGGTGTGACATGCTGCGGTGGTTGTGGCCAGGGCCTACAGTCTTGGAAGTAAGGCCTTCGGCCTTCGGCCAACGGCCATGCATCCAAGACTCTAGGCCCTGGCCACAACCACTGTAGCATGTCACACTCATGGCAGCGTACTAATGAATATAATAATACCCATAGGAAAAAGTATTGCAATTATGGCATGTTGTCAATTTCAATGTTCGCTACCACTACACGTCTCCATACAACAGTAACAAGTTTCCTGTGTACTGCATGGACTGAAATACTACCGTTATTACACCTCTCATTTTCTGTGCGTACAAGGTGGCCATAGAAAATGCATCGTGAAGACTGACCCCCAGAACAAATGCATTGATCACCCATGTCTTACTGTGTGAACCTGTCCGACTCCCAACGCTCTGTGACACAGCAAAAGAGTTTTATAAATATAGCATGTGTACGCTGGTTGTTGCTCCGCTATCGGCGGATCCAAGATGTTGGGTGCAGCCAAATAATCTGATGCAGAACATGTCTCGCAGCAGCCAATTGGCAGAGATGTCGCGTGTCCGCTTTCATGACATGAGCCCATTAGCCAATCGTTATCTTGTCCGCGGAGCGAACAGAGAAGTGTGACCGTGGAGCGGACATAGATATCACACATTTTTTGAGACATACTTTTTGGTAGTTTTAAAGAAAAATACTGCACGGATTGTCACCAAATTTACAAAAGCACACTTTCTGGACCAAGCCCCTATACCTGCCGCAAAGTTCATGAAAATCCGTCCAGCGGTTTCACCTGTAGCTGTGCGCAAAGTTTTTCCCCCATTCAGTCTATGGTAAAAAAAGACGTTTTGGAACCCCCTCATAACTTTCCCCCCCTGAACCAAACATCACCGAACTTTGGAAAAAAAATCAGAATGGCCAATATACTGTTTTTGCAAAGTTTGGTGAGGATCCGTCCAGGGGGAGCTGAGTTATAAGCCGCCGAAAAAGTGCTCTTCGTATGGAAACAGCAACTTAACCATAACAACACGGCCACTACTGTGGCCGTGTAAAATATATATATATATATTCAGTGAAAAAACTTTGTTAAAGGGACGTTATGGTTAAGTTGCGCTACTCAAAACCTATGAAATTCTGTGAAAAATACTTTGTTAAAGGGATGTTATGGTTAAGTTGCACTACTAAAAACCTATGAAATTCAGGGAAAAAACTTTGTTAAAGGGACGTTATGGTTAAGTTGCACTACTAAAAACCTATGAAATTTAGTGAAAAAACTTTGTTAAAGGGATGTTATGGTTCCAAGTAAAACCAAAAAACCCCTGAAATTCGCCTGTTATGGTAAGCTAAGCAACGATAACTCGCACCACCACCGTGCACTGCTAAGACTAACACCCGCGACATCAAAGATGACATCACAAACGTCATTGACCAATCCCTTTCTGTGATCATTCTCATTTGCATGGCTTCCCAACCCTAAAATCCCCGGATGTAACACCCGATATCCGCGAACTACCGCCATGTCCACGGATATATCATAACATGGACAGCCCTTCTCCCATTTCCACTTCACTCTCTGTGCCATTCCCTCATTGGATGTAGCTAAGAAGTCACATGACCATCCACCAATCACATCTATGACCTCTACATCTAACTGGATCATCATAGATCAGCACTGAAGTGTCATATCATTGGCAAGCACCATCTACAAGAAATACTGTAGAAGTCTCCAAGATTTCTACTTTCAGCTCCATGCATATCCATATGCATGAACACAAACTACAGGTATGCTTATTTTCTGTACAGTACATTAACACATTTTCTAACTGACTTTTAGATTGTATAATCTGTAAAATGAATCTACTGTCTTTTTTCAATCTCCTAAAATCAACTGTCACTTACAAACCTTTATACTGTTTAATTTCTTTATAAACACACACACACTCAAATCATGTTGAACTAACATTTTTGAAATAAAATATAGACTACATATAGTCAAACAAAATTGAATGCACACTCTATGCTCAAATCTCAAACAAATATACATTTTTTTTAAACTTTTGTATTTATTTAATTACTTACATTTATATAGGACAAGCAGCCCATTACATTGAGGCACTATTACTTGGAAGAGCCTAGTTAAAGAAATAGTGGTATTCAGTAGTACATTATGAATTTCACAAGGCATACTAAAGATATTTTGTTTGCTACAGTTAGTCATTGCAATACAATTTATTCATTAAGAACATATGATATGTATTCAACTGGTGCGATGTATCTTATGTGAATAAGATAGTTTTAATGGTTTTGAGGAAGGCGCTGAGGATTTCAATTAAAAAATCAATGTCTAAGTTAAAAACAGTGCTAAATACAAACAAAATGACTAATTTGTTTCTTTTACAATTGCAGTGAAGACCATTCTCCTGAAAAGAAGCAGCCGAATTTGAAGTACAAAGAACAACTAAGAAGTAACCAGCTCATTTTAGAAAAAAAGTAAGTAGAATATCACCATAATATTTGTATTATGACTCAAACACACTCTAAGGTTGATTCAAGCTATTTCTGTGCCTAAAAATAGAGATTCTGATCCATTCTGTCCAAAAATCCCCATGTCTTAAACAGTGATTTACAGCCAGAATGGCCCACAAATTCCTATTTTTCGACACACAAATTACCCAACTCAGCCGCTAGAGTTTAGATGTTATAGAAGAAACACATTTTTTAATTGTATAGCATTAGATTTACTATTTATACTTCTCCACACCACTAGCTTACTTTTTTCTGTCATCTGAACCCCAGTTTAGTAACACATTAATTCAAGAATACCCATCCCTACTAGTTGTAGTTGCCCAATGCACGATCACACACCATTACATACATCTTGATCATAGTACTCAAACACTCATGCACACAGCAGACATACATTGCAGAACACCCTAACCCATACCTTCTTTATTTTTTTCAACAGACCCTAAAGAATGCCTACCAATAATCAAGTACATAGAAAGCAACGCAGAAGTAGAGCAAATGAAAATAAAAGTGTCCAACATAAGCATCCATCTGTAGCATAATTTGTAAAAAAAGTTGAAACAAAACAGCTAATACAGTCATTTAGTGAAACAAAAGAAGTTTCAAGTACAAAAACTTTGCCTCCTCTATCAAAATGTAAAAAAACCAAAAAACAATTAACAGAAAATCAGCTATCACTACAGATAAAACTGCTTCTTTAAATCTTGATATAGTGCAAAGTAAGCATACCAAGAAAAGTATTTTAGCCAAAATGTTCTATCACAAAGTCCTTCAAAATCTTATAAAAACAGGAGAGAAACCAGGTTCAATGCTTAAAACCTATCGTAGGAAATTAAACTTAGAAGCGTTGATAGACAGTGCAATTCTTCTCAAAAGAAAGTTATTTATTTTAGTGTTAAACAAAATGAAACCACTAACAAAACTAATAACTAAATTACAAAAAAGACTTCTCAATAAACAAAATGTCAACAGAAAGAACTTCTTAAGTATCTGTGCAGGTGAATGGAGTCACACTACTAGCACAGAACCATACTTTAATGAAGAAGCATACAAACAAAAGCAATCAAACACAATTGCCATACATAGCAGTGGACGAGGTTATGAAAAAGTTAATAATACCATAATGGAACAAGAAGTACTCCTTACAAAAATATGCCCTGAAAACTTAGAATTACCCCTCCATTCAACTGAATCAGAACGTCTAGTGTACAAATGGCCATGCACGTCAATGTGTAACATTCCAAAAAAAATGTCAAGTCTTTACGCAAATTCCTCAATCAATATGTGAAAAGCAAACACAAAATCAAAATTAAACTATTGCAAAATATGGATACCTGTCCAGTACGCAAGTACACAGGACTACAAGGACATTCATTGGTCTGCATTACAGGACCTACTTGCAAAACCACCTTCCATGATATCAAAAGGATATTAACTCATCATTAAACTATAAGAAATCTAGTCTATAAAGTGTACTATGCTAAAAGTCCTGCTTTAGCACTAGCCAATTTAAATAACATTCTTCTACATGGTACAGCAAAAGACCTACTTGAGGAAATCGACTATATCCAGAAAATATATGTTGCACGTGAAAGCCACTTAAAGAATGAAATAGCTTTAAAGCAAATTAGAAACAATTCTATGCATGGCAACCTTCTACTACACACATACAAAAAAGAAATAACGAGCACAGAACCATACTTTAATAAAGAAGCATACAAATACAATTGCCATACATAGCAGTGGATGAGGTTATGAAAAAGTTAATAATAATATAATGGAACAAGAAATACTACTTACAAAAATATCCCCAGAAAGCTTAGAATTACCTCTCCATTCAACTGAATCAGAACGTCTAGTATACAAATGGCCATGCACGTCAATGTGTAACATTCCCAAAGAATCTTTCAAGTCTTTACACCAATTCCTCAATCAATATGTGAAAGGCAAAGACAAAATGAAAATTAAACTACTGCAAATTATGTATACCTGTCCAGTGTGCAAGTACACAGGACTACAAGGACATTCATTGGCCTGCATTTCAGGACCTACTTGCAAAACCACCTTCCATACTATAAGAAATCTAGTTTATAAACTGTACTATCCTAAAAGTCCTGCTTTAGCACTAGCCAATTCAAATAACATTCTTCTACATGGTACAGCAAAAGACCTACTAGAAGAAATCGACTATATCCAGAAAAAATATTTTGGAAGTGAAAGCCACTTACAGAATGAAATAGCTGTAAACCAAATTAGTAACAATTCTACACATGGCAACCTTTAACTACACACATACAAAAAAGAAATACTAAAATTTAAAAGGACATCAGCTGAAGTACCAAACCATGTGTGTGTATGTTGCGTAGAACTTTTTATAAAAGTAACACAAAAACTGTAGACCTATCATACAAAATAGAAGACAATGAAGATTCTAAATGGTTTGAATTAGCTCTCTACCTTATAGCAGAAAACAAATACGAAATAACTGACCCCGTAATACTTTGCAGTTGCTGCACTACAAAACTTGACAATAACCAAAGTCCTTCACGTGCTATCACAAATCATTTGGAATTATATTCACTACCAAAACCCCTTCAACAACTTAATTTATATGAGAGCATCATCATTCGAACAGTGCACCCATTTCAAGCAATAATACGCCTTCAACCAAAAACTGCAAAATTACCTCCCTCTGAATTAGTGAAAGGTATTTGTGGAAAAGTAGTGTATTTACCACTAGATCTAAAAGAAAATGTGCACACTCTAGGAGTGCAACGTCCAATGCAACAATCTTTAATTATCTTGGTAAATGGAGTACCTACAAAAGACAAAACAAATTGGCAACAGCTGGTAGATTTACAAAAAGTTAGAGAACTCTTGCAATATCTTAAAGAGAATAATGAATATTACAAAGAAATTAATATTGAAGAAAACTTGAAGGATACAACTGAAATAATTCAAGAGACACAAGAAGCTGGTCAATTTGAGCTCCTAGATCCTGCTACAATATCAAACACTTTAGACCATTATACAATTCATCCATTGCACTCTAATGACACCATAGAAGATGCACTGGAAACGTACCAAATGCATCAAACAAAAGGATCACCAATCAGCATATGGAAAAAAAGTATAGAAGCACATGCTTTTGCTCTACTCTTTCCCACAGGCAAAGGAGGAAGGTACAATGATAGACCTATTCAAATATCAGCATCAGAATACCGATCATTACGGATGTATTCTGAAGATCCCAGATTTAGACAAAATGTGGAATACATATTCCACCTACTCTTTGAAAGTGAACTAGCAACTTTATGTTACGGAGTTGCACACATATTAAAATCAGGATCGCACTTTCAAAATATGACAGCTACACAATTATTACAAAAAGTTCAACAAAAAGTTGAGGTTTTACAATCAAATATTACAAATCTATTAGCAAATATGTGTGGTACTAAAGAGTACTGGTTTCGACGTCATGGAGATGTACGTTGTATGATCAGAAACCTTGGCCCACCCACTTGGTTTGTTACATTAAGTTGTGCAGAATATGCATGGGCAGATTAAAATGATTTCCTATGCATATAAAACAAAAACAAAACAAACATAGATATACTAACACCTGGAGAACTTTGTTCTCTGGATCCTGTTAATGTTTCAAGATATTTTCACCTTTGCTTCATTTCTATGCTACATTTTATTTGTAATAAAACTGTTCCTCCCCTTGGAGCAACACTTCTTTTGGAGAAAAGAATACCAAGCCAGAGAAGCACCACATATCCACATGCTTTTATGGATTAAAGATGCTCGTAAATTTGGTCAAGATAGTGATGCCTCTGTTTTACAGTTTATTGTAAAATATGTCACTTGTAAAATTCCAACAGAATCCACAAATAGTGATCTTCATGCACACATTTTACAATTTCAAAGACACAAATGTGGCAAATATTGTTGTCGCAAATACAAAAACGAAGGGAAATACTACAGCATATGCCGATTTGGTTTCCCTAGACCAGTTACAAATACAGGTCAAGTGAACAACCTCATGTCTTCAGTTAGACATAGTGTTAAAGGAAGTCACCTAAAATAAATATTACATAAACAGAAAAGAAGAAGAAAAATATATCAATGATTACAATGCAATCATTGCCCACTTATGGAATGCAAACATAGATGTGCAGTATATTGCAGACAATTCTACTGCAGTTGCATGATATGTCACAGCATACTTAAGCACAGCAGAAAAGACAGAGCTGCAAGACCTCTGGAATGACCTGTCATCAGATAAAACAGTGTCTCAGAAATTATACAGCTTGGGCATAAAAATGCTCTCCCATAGAGAATGTGGATCCTATGAAGCAGCTGATCGTTTAACTGGTACTGCATTTTATGGTAAATCTGAAAATATAGTATGGCTAAGTCTTGGTCCAGCTAAATTTAGAAAATGAATTCTAAAATTATACGGAGATATAGAAACAATAGCCAAACATGATCCCAACAGCCAAGAGATTAAAAAAAAACTATTTATTGGACACATACTACCCAAACAGGAGTACCACTTTGGAAACCATGTGTCTATACCACATAGCCCAAAACTACACAGTACAAAACAATGTTGCACAATGAACAGCAACAAAAAGAAGAACTCCAAGCCCAACTAGATAAGAACACTCCTGACAGTAGTCACCCTTCTGTAACAGGAAGCCAAGAACCACTGGGAGAACCACTAATAACAAATGAGGCAGAATTAGCTATGATAGAAGTAGAAAACACCATGTGTCATTATGAAGATAAAGAAGACTTAACTATACTACAATCAAAACTAAACAATGAGCAACATAGCATTTTTCAAGAAGTAACAAAAGAAATTGCACATGGTGTACAATATGAAAACAAAGAATGCACCTGCCAAAATTACAAACCTATACTATTGTACGTTAGTGGTGAAGCTGGTTCTGGCAAAACATTCCTAATCAAAATCATCAGTAAATTCCTTCAACAATTGACAAACAACAAACTGTCAGCTGGTGTCACTGCCCCCACAGGTTTAGTTGCCTACAACATAGGTGGTGTCACTTTACACTGATTACTACTCCCACCAGTAGAACACCAAAACAAATTAGACTATTACAAACTTTCTACAGAAGCTGCAATGGAACGACACAGAGTATTGAAACAAATGAAAATGCTACTAATAGATTAAGTGAGCATGGTGTCCAACCTAATGTTGGCTTTGATTCACCTCAGATTACAAGAAGTACTCAAAACAAACTATGAAGAGCTCTTTGCAGGAAAACACATTATTGTTTTCGGAGATCTTCTTCAATTGACACCAGTAAAAGGTGAGCCTATTTTTAAAACATT
Source organism: Ambystoma mexicanum (assembly GCF_040938575.1). NCBI lineage: Eukaryota > Metazoa > Chordata > Amphibia > Caudata > Ambystomatidae > Ambystoma > Ambystoma mexicanum. Next base: position 557,801,723 of record NC_090939.1, read on the forward strand.
AGGACACAAACTCTGCCGTAAAACTGTTGGCAGCATTGGAAATGTCAACCTTTGGCAACATTTCCAGTACAGAGAATTAACAGAAAATATTGGGCAATCTGCAGATCTCATTTATGCCAACATCTTAAAAAGTATCAGAGTTGGTAAACTTTCTAAAGAAGCAGAGGCAATATTGAAAACCCGGCACATTCATGCACTTTATGGCGATAATGCATGTGCTACAGGTGTTATGGAACAATTAGCCCACAAAAATGTCAATTGTATGGCCTTAATGCCAACTCTTGCAAGCTGTTTCAAATTCAATGAAATAAGTAAAGAAATGCAAACAATAATGGAAATTAGCGCCACAGACAAACTAGATGTGCATGGTATGACACTACCCATGTGTGACCAAGCCACAACAAGACTAAATGGTTTGAAAAATCAATCTCAAACACAGCAGGCTTGGAAAAGATATTAAAATGATCCTTAAATTGCAGAGTAATGCTTAAACGTAACCTTGACGTGGACCAAGGACTAGTTAATGGAGCACTGGGTACAGTTGTTGGCTTTCAAACATACCCACGTGACAACAACATTCAGTTTGTCAATATTCTCTTTGACAAACTTTCAGAAGTAAAAAGGATAGGATGCACAACAGCTCGACTCCTTCTCTTCAAAGACATGTATGTACGCAGAGAACAATTTTCTCTAACTCTTGCATATACAGTCACCATTCACAAATCACAAGGTCTTACCCTAGACAAAGCAATGATAGACATTGGTAACACAGTCTTTATAGAAGGCATGAGCTACGTAGCACTATCACGCTTACGTACACTTAACGGTCTATTTCTAATCAACTTTGATGCAAGTAAAGTAAACGCTGATATTCCTTGAATTTTAAAATACAATAGACTTCGCTCACTATACTCCCCCCATCTAAACACATATTCTGTACCACAAAAAGTAAAACGTTGTAAAAGAAAACTAAATCAAACAGAAATGCAACAGGATGTCACTGCAAATCCTCCAAAGAGAGTAAAAGAAACTACAACTTCATCAAGTACCACAAACATGAAAGAACCCATCAGGAAAAGTAAGCCAGGTACTTAGAAGAAGGAAGACAAACCAAAAAAAAAATCAATCAGATACAGAACTACTTGGTCCATTTAGACTCTCAAATATAGTTGGAGTAAGTTGCAACACAAATGAAGCAATGACTATTCTATTTCAATTGCCACCAATAGTTGACAACATTTACTTACACAGTACAGACCAATTGTGTTTGCAAATGTTAGTACTTCACAGAAATGCAACAAACAATCCTGATAACACATATACAGGGTAATTCATAGAATTTCGCACAAAAGTGGCGCACGCGGCTGGCGCACAATTTCCCCGTGCGATACACTGTGCCAGCCGCGTGCGATAAAATCCATTTCATCGCACAGCGTATTCATGGATTTTAGCCTCCAAAACCAGTCGTGGCGCAGAGTGGCGCAGCGACCCTGCAGCAGCGCCAGTTACGCCCCCAAGAACGCCCTTGCGCAAGGAAAAGCCATCAAAATCCCCAATTCATCTCAAATGTCTGCGCTAACCCTGGACCAGTTCACAGGGCTGCCAAACAGCAAACGCCAAGCGGGGAACGTGTATTTCAGGGGTTCACAGGAAGTTTCACCCGTGATTGTCCTGGGTACGTGTATTTCAGGGGTGCGTGTGAAGTTTCACACACGATTCCATTAGGGCACGTGTATTTCAGGGGTGCGCGGGAAGTTTCACACGCGAATACAGCAGGGTATGTGTATTTCAGGGGTGCGCAGGAAGTTCCACATGTGATTGTCCTGGGTACGTGTATTCCAGGGGTGCGCGGGAAGTTTCACACACAAATTCAGCAGGGTACGTGTATTTCAGGGGTGCGCGGGAAGTTCCACACGCGATTCCATCAGGGCACTTGTATTTCAGGGGTGCGCGTGAAGTTTAACACGCAAATTCAGCGGGGTACGTGTATTTCAGGGGTGTGCGTGAAGTTTCACATGCAATTCCATCAGGGCACGTGTATTTCAGGGGTGGGCAGGAAGTTTCACACGCAAATTCAGCAGGGTACGTGTATTTCAGGGGTGCGCGGGAAGTTCCACACGCGATTGTCCTGGGTACATGTATTTCAGGGGTGCGCGGGAAGTTTCACACGCAAATTCAGCAGGGTACGTGTATTTCAGGGGTGCGCGGGAAGTTTCACATGCGATTCCATCAGGGCACGTGTATTTCAGGGGTGCGCGGGAAGTTTCACACGCGAATTCAGCAGGGTACGTGTATTTCAGCGGTGCGCGGAAAGTTCCACACGCAAATTCAGCAGGGTACGTGTATTTCAGGGGTGCGCGGGGAGTACTACACGTGAATTGGCCGTGTGGGTCCTCCCAGGTGTTCCCTCTACTCCCTCCATGGCCTCTGCAGGCAGCCCACACCACAGGGGACTACCCTGCACCCCTGCTCATGTCCCGCAGGCAGCCCATCCACCATGGGCATGCCCCCCTGCCAAGCCACATGTCACCTTGCAGTACTGATCAACAATGCATGTCTCCCAGCACCCCCACCCCCCAGCACTGTGGGGCACCTGCCAGCAGGCCCCCACTTATGTCCAACTCATGTCCCCCTGCACCTCCACCCCCCAGCATTCAGGGGCACCCTCAACCAGGACCCCACACGTGTCTCCCTGCACCCCCACACCCCAGCATCCAGGGGCACCCTCCACCAGGCCCCCACACATGTCCAACTCATGACCCCCTGCACCCCACCCCCCAGCAGTGCAGGGCACCCTCCACCAGGCACCCACTTATGTCTCCCAGCACCCCCAGCATCCAGGGCACACTCCACCAGGCCCCCCACACATGTCTCCCAGCACCCCCACCCCCCAGCATCCAGGGGAACCCCCCACCAGGCCCCCACTCATGTCCAACTCATGTCCCCCTGAACCCCCACCCCTCAGCACTGTGGGGCACCCTCCACCAGGCCCACACTCATGTCTCCCAGCACCCCCGCCCCCCAGCAGTGCAGGGCACCCTCCACCATGCCCCCACACATGTCTCCCAGCACCCCCCAGCATCCAGGGGCACACTCCACCAGGCCCCCACACATGTCTCCCAGCACCCCCACCCCCCAGCAGTGCAGGGCACCCTCCACCAGGCCCCCACACATGTCTCCCAACACCCCAGCCCCCAGCAGTGCAGGGCACCCTCCACCATGCCCCCACACATGTCTCCCAGCACCCCCACCCCCCAGCAGTGCAGGGCACCCTCCACCAGGCCCCCCACTCATGTCCAACTCATGTCTCCCAGCACCCCACCCCCCAGCACTGCGGGGCACCCGTCAGCAGGCCCCCACTCATGTCTCCCACCCCCCTACCCCCCAGCACTGTGGGGCACCCTCCACCATGCCCCCACTCATGTCCCCCTGCACCCCCACCCCCCAGCCCTGTGGGGCACCCTCCATCAGGCCCCCACTCATGTCTCCCAGCACCCCCACCCCCCAGCACTGTGGGACACCTGCCAGCAGGCCCCCACTGATGTCTCACTGCACCCCCACCCCCCCAGCATCCAGGGGCACCCTCCACCAGACCCCCACTCATGTCTCCCTGCACCCCCAGCATCCAGGGGCACCCTCCACCAGGCCCCCACTCATGTCTCCCTGCACACCCACCCCCCAGTATCCAGGGGCACCCTCCACCAGGCCCCCAATCATGTCCAACTCATGTCCCCCTGCACCCCCACCCCCCAACACTGAGGGGCACCCTCCACCAGGCCCCTACTCATGTCTCCCAGCACCCCCACCCCCCAGCAGTGCAGGGCACCTGCCAGCAGACCCCCATACATGCCCCCCCAACACCTCATGACGATCCATAATCATGGCCCCCATGCCCCCTCAATACACTGCCTACGCCACCCCAGTCCGAACACACCACCAGGTATGACATCCAGCCCACAAAGAAATCACCAGCACATGATGCATCCCAAATGGATAGTCTGCACATCAACACATATCCGTCAAACCCACACAATGACAGCATGTGAATGATAGAACACACATTGTGACATGCATGAAACCAAAGAGAGAATACCACACATTGAAGTACCAAATTATAATGTATTAAACAGAAAAGCAAGGCAATGAAATGGAACAGAAGAAAATGGAAATGATAAATGAAATCCAGCATGGTCAATAAATGAAAAAGATGCATGAAATCCAAATGAAAAGCAATCCAAAATAAGAAAAAACCATTGATACATGGGAAAAAAAAATCAACAATCCAAATCCATTGTCAAACTATGTACAAGGTGAACATCCAGGATCCATGTGCCCAATCCTTTAAATGAAACCTGTACAATAAAATACTACCTAATGAAGAACTATATACAAGAAGTTGGGGCATTGTCCAAGCGCCCTAAAACAAAACAAAACCGAAAGGAAACTTAACACTTAAGAACTATTTACAAGGGCAGCGGGCTAGTCCGACGGCTCACTTCTGGATGTTCCGGGCCAGGGCATCATCGAACTCCTGCTCAATGTCCCGGAGGCAGCCGCTCCGCATCTATGGCGTGCCCCAACCGCTGCCACACGGAAGACACTTCCCGTCCTGTGTCCCCCTGCCCTCCGGCCGATGCCTGCCCCTCCGATGTCAAAGGCCCCGAGCCATCATGGCTCCCACCTCGTTGCTGCTGCTGCTGTGCCTGTGTCCGTGCCCTGGCTCCTGCTGCCTGCACATCCTCCACCGGCCGGGGAGCAGTCATTGATGTGGCCACCCCTGCTGGACGTCCGACTCCTGACTGTGGCAGGGATGTGTCTTCCACCAGCCTGGCCGCACCGTCAGAGGCAGCTCCACAGGGCACCCAGGTAGCAAATGGGTGGAAAGATGGCATGGAGGATGACTGGCACATAGGGTGTTAAGTTGAGGAGGGGGTCGGAACAAGCTCCAGAAAACGGAGGAATCTGGCCTGCGTGACCTGTCCCAGTAGGCCAATGCGGTCAATGAGCCATTCGAGATGACGTGCAGTCTCCTCATGAAAAGACTGTAGGTCACCTTGCATGGCCCATTGACGCAACACCACACCAGTCAGGACACGCTCAACCTGTACCTGGATAGCCATGTCCGCAGGCAGAGGAAGGCCAGTTGTTGTAAGCTCATCCCCTGCCTGAAAACGGGTCTGGACGTAGGCATCCCTGCTGGTGCAAGATGATGCAGTGACAGGATCAGGGACAGGATTGCACACAGGCACCTCGCGGCAGCCTGTGCTGCCTCCTGTCCCTGGTCCTGCACTGCACCACTAGCATCAGTGGAATCCCCAACTCCAGACCCCGTCTCTGTCGCTTGCACGGCCTCCTCCTCCACCAAACCCCCTACCAACCTGGATGGCTCCGTGCCATCTTTCCCCGTTGGGCCCTGTGGGGTCCCAGCTGCCACTTCTGCTGCCGAGGAGTCCAACTCCGACCTCCGCCTTTGGACCTCCCCCCGGCAGCTGCGGCCTGGGACTCGGCACCGGACTCCTCACTCCCCGACGAGATGACAACCTGGGAGGGGAGCCGGGCCTTGCGTCTCCGGCTGGCGGTGCAATCCCTGCCGCTGTGCTCCACAGCACCTTCTCCGCCCTCTTCATCAGTTGATGCTGCAGACAGGGAGAAATAAAACACAGGCATCAGGGCACTGTACAATGGACACATGCACACATGACAGTTGTACATGAGTGGCATTGGCAAACCTCAGACATGGCATCACAATCGCCAACACACATGTCATTTCAACTCGCACAGATGAGCCATACACAGCCATATCGCAACAGCCAACACCATCCATACACATAGAACAGCATGAGCAGGCAAAGGTGAGCCAGACATCACATGCAACACAGGGAGTGCACTACACATGCACACACACCACCACACTAGGCATGCATGTGTACCCCTCTGCCAACTGTCGCAGTGTTCAGATTGGCATCCATGTCACATCTGCCAATCAGGCTTCCACATCCCGGTGTCACATGCATCCATGTTGCATCACTGTTGCACTCTTGTCAAATACACACACATGCACATGTACACAGTGCTGATACATGCAGCTGAAACCAACATCCATGTGTGACATCACAAACATGCCTACTTACATACACATTCATCCAAACATGTGTGCCCACACATCTGCATTTGGCATGCAAGCCTACACACACAAGCACTATCCATGTCTCACACATGAGAGCCCTCGCATGTGTTAGCCTCAAGGCCTTGTACACCCCTCCATACTTGGCCCCATAAAAACACATGTGCAACCTGCACACTACTGGCACACCACCACATGCACAGCTTACAGTCAGGATGCATGTACACTTACCGCTCGACTCCAGACGGGTCTGCCTCTCAAGGACCTGGACGTGGAGCGCTGGGGATATGCATTCCAGGACTCTCATCTGATCGTCCGACAAGTGGCCCCGGCGCCCCTTAGCCTCTGCTGCCTTCAAGAGGCGCCGGGCCTTGTTGAGGGCCCTGGACCTGAAGTCCTCCCAGCGCTTCTTGACATGATGGAATAGTCGGACTGCCACCCCCTCCGCATTGATGGCATTCACGATATCCGTCCAGATCTGAGTCCGTCCTTCCTTGTCGGCGCGCAAACATCCGAAGAGGGCATCATACTGCCCCAGGACTTGCTCCACCAGGACACCAACTTCGGTGGCAGTGAAGCTGGTGCCCCTCTGCCTCTCTGGCCGGGGGTTGCCAGTGGTGCCAGATGTTGCAGTGCCCAACATGACAACCCCAGAGGCAGGAGTGGGTCGGCAACTGGGTCCTGGGGCTGGTCTGTGGAGCGATGGAATCCCAGTCGGGAGTCTTCGGTTCCAACAGGGGTGGTCACAGCACCCCTGGCTGATGTGTAGGCAGCAAATGGCAGGGCACGTAGGCAGTAGGCAATCTGGCAGCAGCAGATGGCAGGTGGGAGCGTGCTCGGGGCTCTGGGGAGCAGTAATTCAGCCTTCTGGGCAGGAGCGTGGTCTTCCGTGTGCTTGCGCGTGGCCAGCTTGATACAGAGTGATTTGGCACGTGAAAATCCAGCACGTCTGCGTGTAATTCGAGGAAAGGGCCTTAGCGTGTAAGCGCGTCAGCACACGTACGCAAATTCATTGGCCCAAAGGCCCCCAGCGTGTCGGCGCATCTATGACGTTACACGCACGTGTGTTTTCCATTGCGCACCTGAAGCGCAGGGCAAAGAAAAAGCTGGCCTCAAGTCATGCTGCTACTCTACTGACTGGAGGTGGGTCTCCAGCAGAGAACATTGAACTCACTCCACAGGAGTATGTTGCTGGGACCTACGTCACAGAGGGACAGATCCAAGGCATGGGAGACCTGCCAGATTATGAGGCATTGTCCGGTGAGTGCACATGCATGTGTGTGTCATCCATGTGCATGGTGTGTGTGTGAGGGCTTCTGATTGAGTGCCAGGTGAGGGTGTGTGTGCCTGAGTGGTTTGGGTCACCCATGTGCTTCATCCAATACATTCTGCAAAGCAGGATTTGGGTATTGCAGTATCCCATCTGGCAACAGTAGACATTTAGCCCAACCGCACGCCAGTTGAACTTGAAGTGTGATCTTGCCACAACATATTTGCGTATTATTCTGTGTTCATTCAGGCTGATTGTTTGCATTCCACCACTTTCACTAGGCATTTCTCAGTCCTATTGTCACATGTGTGACATGGCTATGGTACATGCCATCTGTGTGATGGCATGTGTCATGTATATGTATTGGACATGCCAATCACAGGCCAATGTGTGATGGTACTGCTAGCCAGCATGCAGCAAATGTGTTGGTCTTTCATCTTGGTCACATCAATGTGTGCCATTTGCCTCCCCTTCATAAGCAGTGACGGTGCATGCATGGGAGGGTTATAGTCATTTGGGACATGTGTCAATGAAGTACTGTTTCTGTTGCTTCTCAGCCCTAATTATGTGCCCTGGTGCTAATGCCTGTTCCCATTTCTTTTCTTTCATGTCTTTGCAGGGGATGACACACTTGATACTGCTGGGGTTGTGGAGATGGTGCAAACCCAGGAGGGGTCTCAAGCCCGACCGGACACCAGTGAGGGACGTGGTGTGGTGGTGGGTGAGAACCCACACTTGCTGCAGACCATTATCTCAAGGGGTGTCTCTGGGTGCACCTCCCCCGAGCTCTATTCAGGTGTCGATTCGGATGATGAGACCTATGTGCGGTCGCAGGTAAGTGTTTCTGGGAGGGATTCTGTACTGTCCAACCCACCTGCACCAGGGGTAGAACCCTCAATGGGGATGTCAGTGTTGGTAGGTCCGCCTTTGGTGGTTATGGATGCAGGGTCACACTCTGCAACATCTGATCCTGTTCCTGGACCAGCAGATCAGAGGGGGAATGCAGTCCTGCAGCCTCAGGCAGTGCCGGCACAGCAAGGCGCAGTTTGCCTTGCCCCAGACAGGTGTGGTGCCCGCCAACGCGGTGGCCGTACGCCACCTGCCAATACCGCATGGGAGCAATCCATATACGGTATGGCAAACCAACAGGCAGCAGCATCTGAGATGAAGGATCAGGCCATGGATAGGGTGGTCACTTCCATTGTCCCCCAAGAAAGGCTGATGGAACAACTACAGCAGGCAACAGACTCCATTTTCCAGTCACACAGGGAGGACATGTTGGCGTCCAACAGGGACAGACGGGCGGCACTGGAGACTCTGCGGGAAGCATTTTCTATTGAGTCCCAGGGCCACAGGGAAGCCCTGAGGGTGGAACTCCGTCAGCTCAGGGTGACTCTTGTTGAGCTTGAGGTTTCAACTGACACGAGGACAGAACAGCAGCTGGAGCGGCTCTTACGTACACTCTCAGCTGAGATGCAGGCAACTAGGGAGGAGATCCGGGCATCCCATGAGTTGTTGCATGGGGACCTCCGCACGATTATCCTCCAGAACCAGACCTTCCACACCTGCATGCTTGCTGCCATGGAGGACCAGTCTAGGGCTTTGCGTGGGCTGCCTCCCATAGTGCCACCACCTCCTGATGCAGCTGCAGAGGGTGAGGAGAGCGACAGCAGCAAATCTCTCACAATAGGGTAGCTGTGCAGGCAATGAGCCCATGGAGGTGTTTTTTTCCCCAAGATCCACACAGGTGGGTTTTGGTGTGCACCCTGTCCTCAGACCTCCGGGTGGCCTCCCCCACCCCCCCAGCCCATTCATTGCCATTTTTTATTTTTGATTTTTGATTTTTGATTTTTGATTTTTGATTTTTGATTTTTGATTTTTGATGTGTGTTGCCTTGCGTGGCTCCCGTGGGCATACGCTGTATTGTAGCTGGGCACATGCAGGCTTGTCCTGAATTTGGGTTAGATGCTTGGGTTTGTGTGACACACACCCCTCCTGCTTCCCGTTTCCATGGGCTTGCAAAGGGTGTGCCCAAGTGAAATTGACTTAAACATTGATGTTGGACTCTCATTTGATGTGTGGGCAGTCTGTAGTAAATACTGTGTATACATTCCTAGTGCATACTGTTGTTGTATTGTACACTGCATGGTGTATTGATATGTGCCTCTGCATCCATCTCATCCTCCTAATTTGCAGGTCCATTCCTCATGTCTTCACAAAGCGGTCTACTTTGGAAATGGAGTCGATGTTGTAAGCAGTGCACCTACACTTTTGCGTGGCGCTAACACTGTACCGTTGGAAGTGTTCGAAGTGCTGGCATTATCAGGTAGTGACACTACCAATCTTTTAAATCCGTACTGTCATGTTTATGGTAGGTTGAAGGTTGTGTAGTTGTTGGTCCTGCATTACTGTGAGCATTTCATGTGAGGCCAGTTTCCATTAGGGACACTGTACTTTGTGACACTTGTGTCATGTTGCGTGGATTAATGTGTTTGCTCTCACATAGCATGACATGCCATGGTGTGTTGTGTGGCGGTGCCGGGGAGGGGTTGGGTGACATGGCACTGTTCTCATGTTGTATTTTGCAAGTGGGTATTCATTTTTGCTGCATAGAAATGTGTATTTTGATGACACTGCATTGGTGGTGTTTGTGTAGGTAGGGATGCACACATTGTGACACTTCCAGGTGAACAATCTCAGGCTGCTATGGTTCTGACAGTTGACTGTCCCTTAATTCATCAGAATTGTCAGATTGAGTCATCATTGATTGTCAGATGGTATGTGCCAGGGCTGTCTGCACTCCACAGGGGTGTGATTTCTATGTGAAGTAATTAGCCACCAGCTGCGTACGGGCTGCCTCACCCCGTGCCCTTCCCCTCCCATGCGCAGTGGGCGTGTATGTGGTTGGGGATGTGGGGGCACCACCATGTCCACAGCCAGGCCCTGGCGAGTTGCAACATTGTGCAGGACACATGCTGCCTCTATGATCCCGCACACTACTGGGGGAGCGTATAACAGCTGCCCGCCAGAACGGTCAAGGGAGCGAAAGCGTGACTTGAACACTCTGAATGTGCGCTCCACTATGCCCCGGGTTGCAATATGGGCTGTGTTGTATCTTACCTCGGGAGGCGTGATGGGGTTCCGAATTGGCGTCATCATGTGGGTGCTCAGAGAGTAGGCACTGTCCCCTGGGGAGGTGGTGATGGGGATCATTAGTGGGGTAGTGACATTACTCTGTATCTGTCATGCATGCATGTGCTGTGGCATTTATACTCACCAAGCAGCCATGCATCGCCATGCCGCCCAGCTTCCATGTCCCGGTTTAGGGTTGACATCCTGTAAATGAAGCTGTCGTGGGTGGACCCTGGATAGTTGGCATATACTGAGGTGATGATTCCCTTGGCATCACATACTACCTGGACGTTGATGGAATTCCAGTGCTTGTGGTTTCTACAGATGTGCTCAGATGCCCTGGGGGGACGTAGAGCCACATGGGTGCAATCAATGGCACCTAGCACTTTGGGGGATTGTGCCACCCTGTAGAAATCCTGGCTGACAGCCTGCCTTTCTGCAGGTGTTCTGGGCAGATATATGTGCCTGTGGACTGATGGGCGTGCAGTGATGATGGCCAACACCTGGTGTAGCACCGTGACTGCGTGGCATGTGATACAGCCCCATTATGGCACTTGTCCGCTGAAATGATCCGGTAGCCAAGAAGTGCAGTACATTGAGGACCTTCTCCAGGGGGCTGAGTGCTTGGGAACACAGGGTGGGTGATGTGAGGTCATCCTCCCACTCACTGACCAGGTTGAGTATTATGTGAGGTGGAAACCTGTACCTCCAATACACCTGGTCATCAGGCATACCAAAAAGGCTTGTTCTGGGTGTGAATATTCTGGCCCTGACTATCCTCCTCCTCCTCCTGCGGTATCCCACGGCCACTGCTGCTAGGAACGGTATATTCATCCTGGCGTCTGAGCTTGTTTGTTGTTTGCACACACTTTTAATGCTGGCGTACGTGTTTCCGGATTGGACCTTTTTTTTGGTGCGTTGTAGGCGACCGTGTAAATCTTCCCGCCCACCCCAGGAATACACGTAACACGCTCTCCCAGGCCCAGTCGCGAGTGAATATTCCCACCCACCCCAGGAATACACGTAACACGCTCTCCCAGGCCCAGTCGCGAGTGGAAGTTCACGCGAACCCCGCAATACACGTACCCTGCTGATATCGCGTGTGGAAGTTCACGCGAACCCCGTAATACACGTACCCTGCTGATATCGCGTGTGGAAGTTCACTCGGACTCGTAATACACGTACCCTGCTGATATCGCGTGTGGAAGTTCTCGCGGATCCGTAATACACGTACCCTGCTGATATTGCGTGTGGAAGTTCACGCAGACCCATATTACACGTACCCTGATGAAATCACGTGTAAGACTACCCGCACACCCCTGAAATACAGGTACCCAGGCAAATCGCACTGCTGGGGGGTGGCGGTGCAGGGAGACATGAGTGGGGGCCTGGTAGAGAGTGCCCCTGGATGCTGGGGTGTGGGGGTGCAGGGAGACATGAATGGGGGCCTGGTGGAGGGTGCCCCTGGATGCTGGGGGGTGGGTGTGCAGGGAGACATGAGTGGGGGCCTGGTGGAGGGTGCCCCTGGATGCTGGGGGTGGGGGTGCTGGGAGACATGAGTGGAGGCCTGGTGGAGGGTGGCCCTGGATGCTGGGGGGTGGGGTGCAGGGAGACATGAGTGGGGGCCTGGTGGAGCGTGCCCCTGACTGCTGGGGGGTGGGGGGTGGGAGACATGAGTGGGGGACTGGTGGAGGGTGCCCCTGACTGTTGGGTGGTGGGGGTGCAGGGGGACATGGGTTGGACATGAGTGGGGCCTGGTGGAGGGTGCCCCTTGATGCTGGGGGGTGGTGGTGCAGGGAAACATGAGTGGGGGCCTGGTGGAGGGTGCCCTTGGATGCTGGGGGGTGGGGTTGCAGGGAGACATGAGTGGGTGCCTGGTGGAGGGTGCCCCACAGTGCTGGGGGTGCAGGGGGACATGAGTTGGACATGAGTGGGGGCCTGGTGGAGGTTGCCCCTGACTGCTGGGGGGTGGGGGGGTGGGAGACATGAGTGGTGGCCTGTTGGAGGGTACCCCTGGATGCTGGGGGGTGGGGGTGCTGGGAGACATGAGTGGGGGCCTGGTGGAGGGTGCCCCTGGATGCTGGGGGTTGGGGGCAGTGGCAGACATGAGTGGGGGCCTGGTGGGGGGTGCCCCTGGATGCTGGGGGGTGGGGGGCAGACATGAGTGGGGGCCTGGTGGAGGGTGCCCCTGGATGCTGTGGGGTGGGGGTGCTGGGAGACATGCGTTGGTGGGCAGTAGTGCAAGGTGACATGTGGGTTGGGTGGGTGGCATGGCCATGGTGGATGGGCTGCCTGCGGGACATGTGCAGGGGTGCAGGGTAGTCTCCTGTGGTGTGGGCCACCTGCAAGGGCCGTGGAGGGTGTAGAGGGAACAGCTGGGAGGACCCACACGGCCAATTCACGTGTAGTACTCCCCGGCACCCCCAAAATACACATACGCTGCTGGATTTGCGTGTGGAATTTCCCGCGCACCCGGAGTACACGTACCCTGCTGAAATCGCGTGTGGAACTTCATGCGCACACCGAAATACACGTACCCTGCAAATTCGCATGTGAAACTTCCCGTGCACCTTGGAATACACGTACCCTGCTGAAATCGCATGTGAAACTTCACGCGCACCCCGAAATACACGTACCACGGACAATCGCGTGTGGAAATTCCTGTGCACCCCGAAATACACGTACCCAGGCCAATCGCGTGTGGAACGTCCCGCGCACCCCGAAATACACGCACACGCTATTTTTCACTCAGCGGGTGTCCGTGTTTGTCGGTACCCCTTTGCACCTCATTTGTCCTAGAGGGCCACAGTATGGATCATTCATCATAGCTGTATATATGTGGTTTTTGTTATCGCACATTTTGGCGCACATTTATTTCAGGCGCAGGGATGCTACCGCCTGCTTTCTTGTGGTGGACTTGTTTGGCCCTGTGCGCGTATTTGACCGTGCGCTGGTTTGCCATATTCGATTCCATGAATACGAGTTGTAGGCGAGCGTGTGGCCGTTCCGCGCACTTGCCTCCTGTACTTCCCCCGTGACGCCCATATGTTCACGCGTTGTTCCCCATTTCGAGTGTTACACCCCGTGTTCCGCCTACTTTTGTTATGTGCGCTGCGCTATGTGTGATTTCGCTGTGGCCGTGGCGCACGCCGTTGGATGACCTGTGCGCCGCCGTGCGCCGTGCACTTTTTCAGCGCACATCCAATGTTTTTCTCACGCACGGACTTCCATGAATCAATGTGCGTTGGTTTCCCTGCGATTTTCGCACTTCTGGCACCTCTGCGCCGGAATTTTCAGCGCACATTAATTCCATGAATCGGCCTGATAGTGTTTATGGAATAAGACAACATTTGGACTAATGTGCTGGAATGATTAAATTCACTATAAACTCACAGGAAGATCCACAAGAATTTCTAATGTACTTACTACAAGTACTGGAAAATAAAAACATACCTATAAATGAAATCTTCCAGATTTCATACATGTGGAAACATATATGCACTCTCTGCAACAATGTGACACAAGAACAAATCTCCAATGAATGCTTCATATATATATATATATATATATCAATACCTAATTGTGAATCCATTTCATTTCAGCAACTTGTTCAAAATGCAAAATATGGTAGATTATGTACTGTCTGCAATTCGGATAATTGCTCCACATTAGTAATACAAACACATAGTAAATACGTAATACTAATGCTTCTACGTTACAATGCAGATGGTACCAAAAACAACTGCAAGCTGACTGGATTCACACATGGTCAAATATCACTTGGTAAGAAAACCTTCACAACAATAGGTATAATCTACCACGCAGGAGCCACAACCAATTCAGGGCACTACACTGCATACATAAAAAAGAAATGTGGATGGTTTGAATGTAATGATAGTACCATTACTCTAAAGAAGAGATTACCAGCAAATCTTCCAAACGCTTATTTAATGTTCTTAAAACCAAAATTTGATAACTAAACTGTACTTAAACCTTAAGTAAACTTGTAGTAAAAAATATAAACTGTTAGAATATTCCAAAAGCTATCTAACTTGCCAAATATTGTACAAAAACGAATCAGATACATGAATACCACTAAATTAGAGCAAACAATAGACAGTTAGAATATGCCAATTGGTATCTAACTGCTCCAAAATGGTACAATATCCAAACAAATAAATAATAGGTTACTGCTCCAAAAAACTGCAACAAGCCAATGTTTACAGCATTAGCCAGAAACAACAAGTGAACACTGAAAACAAACAAACAAATAAACTGTAGCATAACAGAAAAAGTTTTTTTTTTATCCAACATGGATTTTTTTTTCTCCCACAGTCCCAATGATTTTAGCAACAAACCCAGAAACTGAGCAAATTGCACAGTACTCTGATTTGTAATCTACTAAATATTAGGGTAAAAAAAAATGTTGATTATACAATGTAATAAGTCACTACAAAATACTAATACTAACATGCTCTTTTCTTTTATCACAGAAATGAACAAGAAATACATGTACTACAGTTACTAAACCAAACAGTAATTATATTATAATAAGTACAACCATCGCAGCATATCACACCCAAGTGGCTTATAACTTTGTTCCTTATAAATTTGTTTTTGACCGAAAGTTATAAGCCACTATGAGTGTGATATGCTGTGGTGGTTGTGCCAGGACATAGAGTCTTGGGTGCATGGCCAAATTGCCATGCACCCAACACTCTATGCCCTGGCCACAACCACCGCAGCATATCACTCCCATAGACTCAAACATTTCAACTATGAGCTATGGAAACTTTTAATGTCTGCGGACATAAGGAATGTTCTTAGAACACTTTCAACTTTTCTCAGTGAACAATACGGACACCGTCCTCAGGCCACCCCCATTTTGTTTATTTACGAACATTTCAGAACAGCGTGAGTGTTCTTAGAACACATTCAACTTGCCAGCGAACAATACGGACAGCATCCTCAGGACACCCCATACGAACATTTCAGGACACCGCGCGTGTTCTTAGAACACTTTCAACTTGACAATGAACAATATGGACAGCGTCCTCAGAACACCCCAATTATTTTATTTGCGAACATTTCAGGACACCGCAAGTGTTCTTAGAATACATTCAACTTGCCAGCGAACAATACGGACAGCGTCTTCAGGACACCCCCTACGAACATTTCAGGACACTGCGACTGTTCTTAGAACACTTTCAACTTGACAACGAAAAATACGAACAGCGTCCTCAGAACACCCCCATTTTGTTTATTTGCGAACATTTCAGGACACCGCGAGTGTTCTTAGAACACATTCAACTTGCCATCGAACAATACGGACAGCGTCCTCAGGACAGCCCCATTTTATTAATTTATGAACATTTCAGGACACCACGAGTGTTCTTAGAACACATTCAACTTGCCAGAGAACAATACGGACAGCGTCTTCAGGACACCCCCTACGAACATTTCAGGACACTGCGAGTGTTCTTAGAACACTTTCAACTTGACAACGAACAATACGAACAGCGTCCTCAGAACATCCCCATTTTGTATATTTGCGAACATTTCAGGACACCGCGAGTGTTCTTAGAACACATTCAACTTACCATCGAACAATACGGACAGCGTCCTCAGGACAGCCCTATTTTATTAATTTAAGAACATTTCAGGACACCACTAGTTTTCTTGGAACACATTCAACTTCCCATCAAACAATACGGACAGCGTCCTCAGGACACCCCCATTTTGTTTATTTACGAACATTTCAGGACACCGTGAGTGTTCTTAGAACACATTCAACTTGCCAGCGAACAATACGGACAGCGTCCTCAGGACACCCCATACGAACATTTCAGGACACCGCGCGTGTTCTTACAACACTTTCAACTTGACAATGAACAATACAGACAGCGTCCTCAGAACATCCCCATTTTTTTATTTGCGAACATTTCAAGACACCGCAAGTGTTCTTAGAATACATTCAACTTGCCAGCGAACAATACGGACAGCGTCTTCAGGACACCCCCTACGAACATTTCAGGACACTGCGACTGTTCTTAGAACACTTTCAACTTGACAACGAACAATATGAACAGTGTCCTCAGAACACCCCCATTTTGTTTATTTGCGAACATTTCAGGACACCGCGAGTGTTCTTAGAACACACTCAACTTGCCATCGAACAATACGGACAGCGTCCTCAGGACAGCCCCATTTTATTAATTTAAGAACATTTCAGGACACCACAAGTTTTCTTGGAACACATTCAACTTCCCATCAAACAATACGGACAGCGTCCTCAGGACACCCCCATTTTGTTTATTTACGAACATTTCAGGACAGCACGAGTGTTCTTAGAACACATTCAACTTGCCAGAGAACAATACGGACAGCGTCTTCAGGACACCCCCTACGAACATTTCAGGACACTGCGAGTGTTCTTAGAACACTTTAAATTTGACAACGAACAATATGAACAGCGAACTCAGGACACCCCCATTTTGTTTATTTACGAACATTTCAGGACACCACAAGTGTTCTTAGAACACATTCAACTTGCCAAAGAACAATACGGACAGCATCCTCAGGACACCCCATACAAACATTTCAGGACACCGCACGTATTCTTAGAACACTTTCAACTTGACAATGAACAATACAGACAGCGTCCTCAGAACACCCCCATTTTTTTATTTGCGAACATTTCAGGACACCGCAAGTGTTCTTAGAATACATTCAACTTGCCAGCGAACAATACGGACATCGTCTTCAGGACATCCCCTACGAACATTTCAGGACACTGCGACTGTTCTTGGAACACTTTCAACTAGACAACGAACAATACGGACAGCGTCCTCAGAACACCCCCATTTTGTTTATTTGCGAACATTTCAGGACACCGCGAGTGTTCTTAGAACACATTCAACTTGCCATCGAACAATACGGACAGCGTCCTCAGGACAGACCCATTTTATTAATTTAAGAACATTTCAGGACACCACGAGTGTTCTTGGAACACATTCAACTTCCCATCGAACAATACGGACAGCGTCCTCAGGACACCCCCATTTTGTTTATTTACGAACATTTCAGGACACCAGGAGTGTTCTTAGAACACATTGAACTTGCCAGAGAACAATACGGACAGCGTCTTCAGGAAACCCCCTACGAACATTTCAGGACACTGCAAGTGTTCTTCGAACACTTTAAATTCGACAACGAACAATATGAACAGCGAACTCAGAACACCCCCATTTTGTTTATTTGCGAACATTTCAGGACACCGCGAGTGCTCTTAGAACACATCCAACTTGCCAGTGAAAAATACGGAGAGCGTCTTCAGGACACCCCCTACGAACATTTCAGGACACCGCGAGTGTTCTTAGAACACTTTCAACTTGACAACAAACATTACGGACAGCGTGCTCAGAACACCCTCATTTTGTTTATTTGCGAACATTTCAGGGCACCGCAAGTGATCTTAGAACACATTCAACTTGCCAGAGAACAATACAGACACCGTCCTCAAAACACCCCCATTTATTTATTTGCGAACATTTCAGGACACCACGAGTGTTCTTAGAACCCATTCAACTTGCCAGAGAACAATACGAATAGCGTCTTCAGGACACCCCCTACGAACATTTCAGGACACTGCAAGTGTTCTTAGAACACTTTAAATTTGACAACGAACAATATAAACAGCGAACTCAGAACACCCCCATTTTGTTTATTTGCGAACCTTTCAGGACACCGCGAGTGTTCTTAGAACACATTCAACTTGCCAGTGAACAATACGGACAGCGTCTTCAGGACACCCCCTACGAACATTTCAGGACACTGCGACTGTTCTTAGAACACTTTCAACTTGACAACAAACAATACGAACAGCGTCCTCAGAACACCCCCATTTTGTTTATTTGTAAACATTTCAGGACACAGCGAGTGTTCTTAGAACACATTCAACTTGCCATCGAACAATACGGACAGCGTCCTCAGGACAGCCCAATTTTATTAATTTACGAACATTTCAGGACACCACGAGTGTTCTTAGAACACATTCAACTTCCCATCGAACAATACGAACAGCGTCCTCAGGACACCCCCATTTTGTTTATTTGCGAACATTTCAGGACACCGCGAGTGTTCTCAGAACACATTCAACTTGCCAGTGAACAATATGGAGAGCGTCTTCAGGACACCCCCTACGAACATTTCAGGACACCGAGAGTGTTCTTAGAACACTTTCAACTTGACAATGAACATTACGGACAGCGTCCTCAGAACACCCCCATTTTGTTTATTTGCGAACATTTCAGGACACCGCAAGTGTTCTTAGAACACATTCAACTTGCCATCTAACAATACGGACAGCATCATCAGGACACACCCATTGTGTTTATTTACGAACATTTGAGGACACCACAAGTGTTCTTAGAACACATTCAACTTCCCATCGAACAATATGGACAGCGTCCTCAGGACACCCCCATTTTGTTTATTTACGAACATTTCAGGACACCATGAGTGTTCTTAGAACACATTCAACTTGCCAGAGAACAATACGGACAACGTCTTCAGGACACCCACTACGAATATTTCAGGACACCGTGAGTGTTCTTAGAACACTTTAAACTTGACAACAAACAATACGGACAGCGTCCTCAGAACACCCCCATTTTGTTTATTTGCGAACATTTCAGGATTTCGCAAGTGTTCTAAGAACACATTCAACTTGCCAGCGAACAATACGGACAGCGTCCTCAGAACACCTCCATTTTGTTTATTTACGAACATTTAGCGGACACCACGAGTTTTCTTAGAACACTTTCAACTTGCCAGCGAACAATACGGACAGCATCCTCAGGACACCCCCATTTTATTTATTTACGGACATTTCAGTACACCGCAAGTGTTCTTAGAACACATTCAACTTGCCATAGAACAATACGGACAGCGTCCTCAGGACATCCCCATTTTGTTTATTTACAAACATTTCAGGACACCACGAGTGTTCTTAGAACACATTGAACCTACCGCAGAACAATACGGACAGCGTCCTCAGGACACCCCCATTTTGTTTATTTACGAACATTTCAGGACACCGCGAGTGTTCTTAGAACAGTTTCAGCTTGCTTGCGAACAAAACTGACACATATTGCGTCTGCCATTTAGTTTATTTAGAACATTTCAGAACAGCCGTGTTGTCCGCAGACAAATCGAACACAACAAGAGCATCTACCACATAAAAAAATACAACATTTAACCTATCTCATACTCTCCCACCCTCACCAAACACTCTTACACACCAACACACTCTTCTAAATACAAATTGTAAACTAAGTTTCACCGTGCTGTCCCCTGATGTCCGCGAATCCAAGATGGCGGGCGCTACCGAAAATCTGACGCGCTTCATGCTCCACGCCGTCCAATCAGAAAACATGTTGCATGTCCGCAGACATCACGCAAGCCGATTGGCCAATCAGGACACTGTCCGTGGAGCGAACAGGGTAGTGTGTCCGCGGACCAAACACAGATATCACAAATATTTTATTACCTACTTTTTGGTCATTTTAAAAAAAACTACTGGATGGATTTTCACCGAATCTACAAAAGCACGCTTTCGGGACCAAGCCGCTACTCCTGGTCCAAATTTGGTGAAAATCCGTCCAGCGGTTTGGGCTGTAGGCACGAGCAAAGTTTTTTCCCCATTTAGTCTATGGGAAAAAAAAAAGTTTTGAGACCCCCCTATAACTTTGCCCCCCTCGACGAATCCTCACCAAACTTTGACAAAAAATTCAGAGTGGGCCATATACTTTTTTTGCAAAGTTTGCTGTGGATTCATTCAGGGGGAGCGAAGTTATAAGCCGCCCAAAAAGTGCTCTTCCTACGGAAACAGCAACTTAACCATAACTACATGGCCACTAACGTGGCCATGTAAAATGCCTTCTTTTCTTTCTTCTGCATATGGCCATTAGGAGTATACAAAGAGAATAAGGGGTGAATAGAGGTACGGGTATCTAGCTCCGCGAGGGGGAAGAAGGGCGGTACAGCATAGTACGGACTCGACTAGTATATAGTATATAGTTAGTTTTTTCCAAAATTGCCTCTCTGTTGTTGTTATAGGCCCTTTTAGCGGAGGTCTTAACCAGTTTGGCCGGGTACACCTCATCCAGCAATTTACGGGACAAAGTGTTAGCACTTGCGACAAAGTCTTCCTTCAGGCTACTGTTACGTTTAAGCCTAAGAAATTGTCCGTATGGCAAATTAGATTTCAAATGATTTGCATGATGGCTATTGTAATGCAACAGTGCATTCATGTCAGTCTTTTTGCTATAGGGTTTAACTTTAAGGACCCCCGAATGGTGAAAGATGGTAATGTCCAAAAAGTCAATTTGATGTTCCTGTATGGTACCAGTAAATTTCAAAAACCTGTTTTGTTGGTTGAGCCAGATGATAAATTCATTAACTAAGCACATAGAACCATCCCAGACAATACAAATGTCATCTATATACCTCAGCCACCATCTCACAAACCATCGGTACGGGTTGTTGGTGGCATAGATCACACTCTTCTCAAAAAACTCAACATACAGGTTGGCTAGATTAGGGGCCATGGCTGCACCTATTGTTGTGCCCTCTGTTTGTTGATAAAAGGAGCCTTGAAACTGGAAAGAATTCTTTGTTAAGGCAAATTCAGTGCACCACATGATAAAACTATTACTGACAGGATGACCATCCTCTCTATTCAAAAGGATTTCCTTTATCACTTCCAGAGTTGCTAGCTGTGGAATCATGGTGTACAGAGACTGGATGTCTAAGGAAATAAGAAGTGTCTTGCCAGTTTCAAAGGGCAGATTTTCTATCTTATTTATGGCATCTGTGGTATCTCTCAGATAGCTCACCATTTTAATTACAAATGGTCTAAGGTAGAAGTCTGCAAATTTAGACAATTGTTCAAGAATCAAATTTACCCCGGAAACAAAGGGTCTACCCGGAGGTCTGGTAGGGTGTTTGTGAACTTTAGGAAGTATATAAAACACTGGTACTCTACCAGTGTCACGAATCAAAAAGTCACATTCTTGTTTGGAAATCATTTCTGTTTCAAAGGCTCTAGTGACCTTGTCTCTGATGATAGAGGACAACTCTGGGGTAGGATCACACGCTAGGCGAGTATAACTATTGCCATCAGATAATAGTCTCTCACATTCGTTCACATAATCAGTACGATTCAACAGGACAATGGCTCCCCCCTTATCAGCTTGTCTGATATTCACATCTTTGTCTTGGGCCAATTTGGAAATTAAAGTACGTTGTGATTTACTAAAGTTAGAATTAAAAGACTTCTCTTTACTTTCCAGGTTCAATACCTCCTTCAGTACCTGTCTTTAAAAAACTAAAGATTCAGGGCTGTAAGAATAGGTGGGGGCACAAAACGTGGAAGGATTACATAAGCCACTCAGATTCTTGTTAGCATATTCATTACCTTCTTTGAAAAATTCATTGAGACGGACTTTACGCATAAAGCGTAAAACTCAGTCCTGAATTCAAACGGATCATGTGTTTTAGTAATCACATAGTTTAACCCTTTCTTCAGAATCACTTCTTCTGCCACTTCTCAAAACTTAGGTAGATAAATTCATTACCATAGATCTCTTGACATGCTCTGTGTCCGAACCTGGTTGTCCCAATTCCCTTGGTTCGGGCCTGGCCCTCAAAAAAGCGTTTGTTGTCTCTGACGGTTGGCACCTTTTTGGCCTCTATCTCTACCACGAGTCATATTAGGTTGATTTTCTCCACCGACAACTGTGGTGCTCTCATCGCTCGGACTATAAGATGTATCCCGAAATCTGACCCTTCTGGTGTTACTAGGGGTCTGATTATATTGCCAAATGTATGCCCCTCCGCTACATATGGAAAAGCTTTTTCATGGCTAAAGTTGGATATATCCTTCTTCATTCTCTTAACTCTGTCCAGAGTAGTATCATTCTTAAAGTCTATCAAACCCTTAAGATGTTGTTCTAGTTTTGTTTTAAAGGCTTCCAGATCCTTGTCCTTTTTTTATTTCTTCCTGGATTTTGTTGATGTCTATTTCAATTTTTTGGGAGATTTCATTGGCCGTATCTATAATTAATACGAGCCAGTCTCGTCCGCATTTGTTAGAGATGTAACTCCATTTGATTTGGAACTCTTTATTGTCAAGGAAAAAATGTGGTTCGTTCCTTACAATCAAACCTTGGGGGAGTGTTTGAGTCTTGAGATATTCTAACATTATGGCTCCATGAAGCTCAGTGCGTATTAAACGCTTCCTAAGATGAACAGATCCATCCCATTGGTCACTACTAGTAGTGCTACCTTCTATGGTAGATAGAACTGAGAGGGAATCTAAAAGTTTCTTTACATAATCTTCACTGTAAGCCAAACACTTCTTTGATGGAGTGGTCATCTTATCGTCACTTCAAGAGCAGGTACTCTACACTTACCATATATACTTCAAAAAACAAACTTCAAGACCACACCGAGTCTCATAAACTAGTAAATCAAACAAGGGCAAACAAAACAGACCCCTAAAAGTCACTATCTCTACCTTTAGGGGGTAACACAATATTTTTAAACAAAGAGATAGGAAACAACACTCCTAACGTACAGGTGTAATACTGAGATCCTACCCGTATTCCTAAATAGAACCTGCAAACTTCTATCTTGAAAGAATAGATAAAGTACAACTAAGTACAAAAATATATGAATTTATTTTATACATCACAATTCGAAAAATACGAACAATTCGAAAAATAGACCCATATTTCAGCACAACAACTGATCATAAAAATACAGTTCAATTGCTCAATTTCCACCATCCATCATAAAACATTTATACCACATACGCAAACACAATCTTAGCAGCAAATCACAATATCATGAAGCAAATGTGTTCTTAACAATGTATATAATCCTGACATGTGACATATTTCAGTTCTTAATGCCATGCAATGGCTGAACACTCTTCAGGGGAACACAGACACTTTTTTCTTTTAGTGTTAAAATTCTTTCAATGTTGTGCAGTAGGGGTCCTAAGCACATCCACCAACAGATGTGGTACGCACCAGCTGCAAGATAAAAGGGATACAAAGAAACTAAGAACACAGTATTCACAAAACGTAAACTCAACACCATTCACCATCTCTTATCAACATCGGGGATCCAAGGCCTCGAGAGTGAAATAAGAGGGTAAGAAAACCTGTCACCATGACCACATTGACCAAGGGCCTAAACAATCACCCTAGGTGTGAAACCTAATTCACAATCTTTGAAAAATGGGACTGCCAATAATCACTTTCCGAGAGGCAAAATATTATATATTATTTATTATATTACTTCGCCAAACCACTATAAATGTGGTCAAATTAGTATGGGAGGTGAAAGAATCACCAACGCTAAGCAGAGTGCACCATCACCCAAAGTGTACGAAAGAAAGAGAGAAACAAATGTGAAACAACCTTTAGGTCAAAACGCCAGGCTACCGGAGTGGCAAGGCACAACTACACATTACCTGCCAGGGTGAACTGAGTGATTCAACAATGGGATACAACCCCAACAGAAACAACATGACAGGTTGTCATTCACTATCCCGCAATAGTGTCAGGATGCAGTGAAATCACTTCACTCATAGATTTCAAAGGAGTTTCCTAATTCTGTAAATCACGGTGCATTTAGGCAAACCAAGTCTATCTGACTACAGTACATTATGATTTATCACCATTGTCTCGAACCATGTCCAACGTGCATAATATAAAATGCAAACAGGGGTTAGACACATGGCAGCGAATACTCACAGCGTCAGTAAAAGCCGTAGAAAAAGCCGACGGACAGAATATTACATGCTACAAATCCCACACTTACTCAAAACGCCTCTGTCCCACCTTCAAACAACCGCTTCCTCGTATCTGCGGAGCCGTGGAACTATTTCCGTATTATACACGGGAAACAGGGAAAGTGAAAAGGGACTTGGAACCGGCATCCTATATATGCGCGCCTGTATGGATGGCACCATCTTGGAACGATACAGAAGGGAGATGACTCTGTATGGTGCACAAAATTGAATGAATGTAACACAACCAGGTAGGTTACATCCAACACAAAACACGTGAGATACTTGATGGCAAAAAAACAGAATTAATAAATCAGCATGACATTTTAGAACCACAGAAAGTATTACATGTACATAAAGTCAGAGTTATTATTGTTAAGTTGCGCTACTAAAAACCTATGAAATTCAGTGAAAAAACTTTGTTAAAGGGACGTTATGGTTAAGTTGCGCTACTAAAAACCTATGAAATTCAGTGAAAAAAACGTTGTTAAAGGGACGTTATGGTTCCAAGTAAAACCGGAAAACCCCTGAAATTCACCAGTTATAGTAAACTAAGCAACCATAACTCGCGCCACCACTGTGCACTGCTAAGACTAACACCCACGACATCAAAGATGACATCACAAATGCACAATGGGTCTGTGCTATGTAAGTAAATGTTGTCAACAATTGGTGGTAATTGAAATAGAATATTCATTGCTACATTTGCGTAGCAACTTACACCAACCATATTTGAGAATTTAAATGGTCCAGTTAGTTCTGTATTTAACTGCTTTTTTTGGAGTTTGTCTTCCTTCTTTAAAGAAGTACCTGGTTTACTTTCCCTAATTGATTCTTTTTTGCTTGTGGTACTTGATGAAGTATTAGTTTCTTTTACTCTCTTTGGAGGATTTGCAGTGACATCCTGTTGCATTTCTGTTTGATTTATTTTTCTTTTATAATGTTTTACTTTTTGTGGAACAGAATATGTGTTTAGGTGGGGGGTGTATAGTGAGCGAAGTCTATTGTATTCTAAAATGCAAGGAATATCAGCGTTTATTTTACTTGCATCAAAGTTGATTAGAAATAGACCGTCAAGTGTACGTAAGCGTGATAGTGCTACATAGCTCATTCCTTCTTTAAAGACTGTGTTACCAATATCTATCATTGCTTTGTCTAGGGTAAGACCTTGTGATTTATGAATCGTGACTGCATATGCAAGAGTTAGAGAAAATTGTTCTCTGCGCACATACATATCTTTGAAGAGAAGGAATCTAGCTGTTGAGCGTCCTATCCTTTTTACTTCTGAAAGTTTGTCAAAGAGTATATTGACAAACTGAATTTTGTTGTCGCGTGGGTATGTTTGAAAGCCAACAACTGTACCCAGTGCTCCATTAACTAGTCCTTGGTCCACGTCAAGGTTACGTTTAAGCATTACTCTGCAATTTAAGTATAATTTTAATATCTTTTCTAAGCCTGCTGTGTTTGAGATTGATTTTTCTAAACTATTTAGGAGCCGATTCATGGAACAAACGTGCGCTGAAAATCCATGCGCAAGCAGGCACAAGGGAGCGCAAGTGTGAGAAACGCAGGGCACGCGTGCAATTCAAGGAAGACGCTGCGCGTGTTTCCCGCTGTCCGTGCGCCCAATCCAGCCATGGCGCACGCAGGCATACACGGCGTGCGCTACGCGCACAGCGAAAGCGCACATAGCACGGCGCACACAACCAAAGTGGGCGGAACAGTGGGCGTAATACGCGGAATGGGGAACAACACGTGAAAAAGAAGGCGTAACTGGGGAAGTACTGCAGGGAACTACACGGAACGCCCACACGCACGCGAACAACCTGTATTCATGGATCCGAATACGGGAAACCCGCGCACGGCAAAAGACACGCACAGGCGTCAACGCGTCCGCCACACGAAGGCAGGCGGAAGCGTCCCCGCGCACAGCATAAAAGTGCGCGCAAACAACAAACGCGTATATACAGCTACGATGAATGCCCCATTTGTCGCAGCACTGATCGTGGGACACCGCAGGAGGAGGAGAATAGCCAGGGCACACATTTTCGCACCACGGACAAGCCTTTTTGGGATGCCTGACGACCAGGTCTATGGCAGGTATAGGTTTCCACCCCATATCATCTTAGACCTGGTCAGGGAGTGGGAAGATGACCTTACATCCCCCACCCTTTGCTCCCAAGCATTGTGTCCCTTGGAGAAGCTGCTCAATGTCCTGCATTTTTTGGCCACTGGGTCATTTCAGCGGACCACTGCCATAGTGGGGGGGGTCTAACAGGCCATGCAGTCATGCTGCCTACACCAGGTCCTGGCAATCATGACAACGCCCCCCTCAGTCCGCAGGCACATATACATGCCCAGAACACCCGCAGAAAGGCAGGCCATTGTCCTGGATTTTTTCAGGGATGCACACTTCCCCAAATTGCTCGTGCCATAGATTGCACCCATGTGGCCCTACATCCACCTAGGGCCACTGAGCACATCTACCGAAACCGCAAGCACTGGCATTCCATCAATGTACAGGTGGTATGCGATGCAAAGGGAATCATCACCTCTGGCTATGCAAACTACCCTGGCTCCACCCATGACAGTTTCATATACAGAATGTCCGCCCTGAGCCGGGCCCTGGAAGCTTGGCAGCATGGCGACACATGGCTCCTAGGTCAGTACACATGCCCTTGCACATGCATGCAAGTCACACACAGACAAATATCCAATCCCTAATAATCTCAACTATTATCACCTCCCCAGGGGACAGTGCCTACCCTCTGAGCAACCACATGATTACGCCAATCCGGAACCCCACCACACCACCCCTGGTAAGATACAACGCCGCCCATATTGCAACCAGGGGCATAGTGGAGCGCACATTCGGAGTGCTCAAGTCACGTTTCCGCTCCCTTGACCGCTCTGGTGGGCAACTACTCTATGCACCACTAGTAGTGTGCAGGATCATTGTGGCAGCATGTGTCCTGCACAATGTTGCAACATGGCAGGGCGTCCCGGTGGACATGGTGGTGCCCCCACATCCCCAACCACAGGCACAGGTGCTGCCCATGGGAGGGGACAGGGCACATGGCGAGGAAGCCCAGACCCAGCTTGTGGCCACATTTTTCACCTAAACTCCCACCCCTTCGGAGTGCACACAGGCCTGGCACATACCAGGTGACAATCGATGATGACAAAGAGACAGTCAACTGTCACAACCCTACCACCCTGAGATAGTTGCCATGGAAGTGCCACATCGTCTGCATCCCTAGCTACTTAAACACAAGCTATCCCGTGTGACAAAAAGGCACACATATAACATATGACATGACATGGCCTATACACAAGTATTTCAAGGTGCGATGAGGCAGGGAGGGTGGAACAAGGGAAGACAGACAACGGTACTACTAGGCCAGGTGCGCCCAATCCAGCCATGGCGCACGCAGGCATACACGGCGTGCGCTACGCGCACAGCGAATGCGCACATAGCACGGCGCACACAACCAAAGTGGGCAGAACAGTGGGCATAATACGCGGAATGGGGAACAACGCGTGAAAAAGAAGGCGTAACAAGTGCAGGGGTAGGGGGAAGGGAAAAGTGCAAGGGGAAGGGGGGGAGTGCAGTACAGGGGAAGTAGACCAAAAAAAGCAAACATAGGTCGGCTGGTGGCAACTGCAAAGGTAAGTGCAGACAAGTGCTGGGAAGGGTGGGCTGTAGGGATAGAGAGACAGTACCGCAATGCAGGTGCTGCCAGGGAGGCAGTGCAAGTGGAGAGTGGCTGGGCCAGGGACCGAGGTCGGTGAGAGTGCCCAGTTGCACCTCCAGTGCAGTTCCAATGAAGAATTCTGCAAGGGAGAGGCAGAGAGAAAGCAGAAGCAAAGAGGAAGGTCTTGAGGTGCTTCCAGAACTGGGGATGGTTCCCCTGAAGTTCAAGTGAGGCAGGTAGGCTGTTCCAGAGGGAGGGCCCTGCCGCGGAGAGAGATCTACCCCCAGCTAGTTGCTCTGAGAAGCGGATGACCCTGACATGCAAGGTGTGCATCACACACACCTGCAAAACAGGCCATGGCCATCACTGTCATGTCACTCAAACCCTCCCAAACCACAACATGACATGGCAAGCAATACCCATACACCAACACAGTAATGATAAGGTACACATTGCCATGTCCTAAATGTACAGTGGCATCAGACAATGATGCCTGACCCGGAATCAGATGAAATGACAGACCAACAAAATCTCCCACCCAAAATAAGTCATTTCCAAATGCATTACAAGAGTTGTAGACGTAACATAACAATGAATGCTTGTCTACGTGCACATTCTGCATTGCAAAATCAACACTGCAGCTCATGTGTGCTGTGTCCTACTCCTGCTCAGCGCACAGCACAGTGAACAGCCATTGTATGTGATGCACACCCTGAGCATCACATCTAAGTGACAGACCACATCAAACAGCAAATCAGGCATGTACAGGATCCATAATCGGTCACAGAACATGTGCTGCAGGGACACAGTGGCACCAGATGGCAAACAGTGTACACGTGGATATGCAAGGGTGGGAGTACATGTAGTGCATCAGAGTGCAAGTGTGTGGTTCTGCAAGGACATGCACTCCACCTATGCATGTGCACTCAAGTGACCATTAGTGTTCTCTACACATCACATGTGAACATTCACCATGTGTACACCCCAGCATGTCAAACCACAACTATCCCCTCGGACCTGAAAGGAAAACACAACACATGAACAGGCATTGATCAGCAGAAACCAACATGTATATAGGATACCACCATTACAATGTCAGAGTTCCCATCACACTGCAGGGCAAGGCACCTATCAACAACAACCCCCCCCATCCCTCACAAATGACCATGACCCACTGAACAACTGCACCTGGGTCATGGAGCCTTCAAACCTCAATTCCACCTGGCCACAGGATCACCTTTACCCTTTGTCACCATCTCCCACCTTGTGTGTAAAAAGGTGCCTGCACCCTCATAATCCACACTCATGTCCAAAATCACAAAATCCAAGCCAGAAAAACGAACCAGAACACCCTCCAGTAGATGACTTGACGTAGCAGTACCTCACAAAGGCCAAGTACTACCACAATGATGCCACAACCAAGGTAGCACAGTAAAACAATGTCACGACAGGATGTGAAACATGTGTGGTACATGACATAGGATGATGCACCATGAACGGATGTGTACTGTCACAGGTCCCGTGTACAGGCACGGGAGTGTCACGAAACAACCACCCCCACCATGTCCCGGGTGCCTGCAAGTTCAAACTCACACAGGCCCCTGAGACCCTGGTGGGGAAGGAGGTTCATGGATATGCAGTCGGGACAGGTGTTGACACACTGGATGACTGGAATGAGTGGCAGGAGAGGGGAGGAGGAATGACACATGAAACTAGGGAATGCACGAAAATGTACTACCTGCATGAACACATACACAATCCAAACAAACTTGGACATCATTGTCATGGCCTTCTGTAGTCCAGGCTCAGGAGTGGTACGAACCAACCACCCCCTCTAGGGTTTTGGCGCCTGCAAGTTCGGGGCTTACACAGGCATCCGCAACCCCAGCGGGGAAAGAGGGTCAGGAACGTTGCTTGGATAGGCACGGGAAGCAGGAACACCGGGTAGAGGGTACAGGGTTCAAAATTGCATAGGAGTACGGGTGATTAGGGAGAAAAAACATACCAAATTGAACCACACATACATCCATGCATTAGTACACTCCCTAGCAAGCCTATGCAGAGCAGTTCGAAAGAAAAACAACAAGACACTTAGCTCTGGTTTTGAGTGCTGGCCTCCTGCCTGCGCACTCTCAGGTCCGGTTACAGGAGCACTGCAATGCTGCAAAGAGAGTGACAGTCAACAACCTGTATGTGCCAATTACACAAAAACACAACACCAAACATGCCCCATAGCAACAAACTACTCTACAAACAGACAATCTGGTGTAGATGCTTCGTACCCATATATAACATCACCCCTGTGACGGGTCATACACAGTCAATGCAGTAAGTCAGCCGCCGGTGGGTGCGTGGCAAATGGAACACCAATGTGTCACAATTCACACAACATGCAATGTTCCCTGGGTAAGCAGACAGACCCATATAGCAAGCCATGACTTCAGAGCAAGTTGCGTACCACCATGGCCGAAACAAAGTTGGCAGTGCATTTATCATAAAGTACATGGAAAAGACATGCACTGCACCCGAGTATGTCCCTTGCTGTATGTCCCTGTGAGCTGCCCCTTTCCATGTCTCGGAAGGCTACATGTTTGATACAAGTGCCTCAATGGACCTTGGTGTACCGGAGGGTATTTGCCACTACCCCTGCATGTGTCCCAGACAACCCTACTATCAACAGCCATCAGTCCACCAACACATCTGAGCTGCATTGTGTGCTTCAACACCAATATTCGTCTAAACTCACCCTCAGTGCTGTGACTAAGCCTGCATGTGCAACTCGCCTGGTGCAAGCTTTGCTGTGTCGTGGCACCCCTGTGCTGCTCACCTTGCCTGGAGTTCCTTGGAACATGTCAGCAGTTCTAGTATGGGGGTCTGCAATCCCTGTGCCTCTGCTTGTGCACACATGTGCATGTGGGCACCAACAAACGTGTCCAGAATTCTGTCGTCCAATGGGCCATGTCTGCTGGCAAAGGTGCTCTGGAGGCTCATCCCCCTGCAGAAAGGGCATGAAACACATGATTAATGCTTCAAAGTCATCTGTGTGTGTCTCACCAGGCATCTCATTACTTGACCATGTCAGAGAGTCACATCACAAATTACACCATCACCAACACTATATATAGCACGAATTGCAACAAGCACGTGTACAGTAAAGATATGAAACATACTACACAATGCATAGCAATTAATGTACACATTAATCATGACACACCCCATCTAGCAAAAGCTGAACAGTGGACAATAACACCAAAATCATCCCCACTAGGGGTGTCAACACAAGTCACACAGCACCAGACATGCCACAGATATGACAGTCCAAAGCCCTTGTGTAAAATTCTGTAACACCGAACCATCCTTGCGAGCCCATGGATAAGGGAGGCAGGAATGGCATATATGAGTCAAGGACCCCAAGCAGCAAACACATACACAAGACAAGCCTGAAGGGCCCAGCTGGAACAGACAGTGGATGCCTTCAAAAGCCACAAAGCACTGCACCGTCACATGAAAGCACAATAGACTAGCAATTTTAAACTAAATCAACTATTAACTAATTACACTAACAATGGAAAACCTACATTACCTAATTAAACTAACTATCAAACAGAAACTTAACTAACTAAACTAAAAGAAAAATCAAAAATGGCCACATACGACCCGGGGGGAGGGGAGGCACCCAGGAGGAGGGGGGGTACAGGGTGCTGCTCAACATCCACATGCGATGATGCTGAGCCAAAAAAAAAACCTCCATGGGCTCAACGCGTGCACAGCCCGACCTATGTGGGAGATATATGGTCGTCCGAGTCTGGCTCATCCTGTAAAGGAGGACGTGGCACAGTAGCCTGGCCACGCCTAGCCGCAGCTTGCCCCTCGTCGGCAGCAAGTCTGCCGGACGGGTGAGCCTGGTTCTGTGTGGCGATGTGACGTAGGTCTGCATGCAGAACCTCACGTGATACACGTGCTTCCTCTTGCAAGGTAGCATGTGTAACACGGAGTTCCTCCTGTAAGGCCTGGCTGGACAACCGCTGCACCTCCCGGCAAGCCTGTAGCTCAGCCGAGATGGTACGCTCAAGCTGTGCAAACCTCTCCTCTGCCTACTGCCTCTGGGACATCATGAGGACACCCAGAGTGGATCTGAGGGAAGCATACTCCTCCCTCAGGGCATCCATGTGCGCCTCTGTGTGAGCAGCAATTGCTTGACGCAGAGACGACATTTCAGCCTGGCGTGTCCTGTCTGAGGCCGCCATGCCCAGCCTGAGCGAGCGGGCCGTGGACCGTGCCGCCTGCTGCTGGAGAAGCACCTACCTAGCAGGGGGGAGCATAGATCGGGCCACACGCTCCATGCTCTCAGCGATGTTCTCCATTGCTGCCCCCTGCCGTTTGGAATTGGCAGTCATGTCTTGCTCCCACTCAGTATACAGCGGTTGCGCGCGGCGACCGCGTTGCCGGGCTTGACCCCTGCGGGACCTAAGGACCGGGGGTCCTCGCTGTGTTGGCACGGCCCGCGGCTGCACGACTACATGCCCCGTCGACGTGATGTCCCAGGCACATCAGTGACTGGTGTGGAGGGTGACCCTGCGTCCCGACCCACCACGGGCGGAGGAACCAAGACTGTCTGATCCCTCTGTGCAGGGGTTGCAGACAGAGGAGTGTCCATATCAGAATCACTCACCTCTGACACATGGACTTGATTCTCATCCAACTCAACCTGGACGTCAGAGTCGTCATCAAGGCTGGACTCATAGGCAGCCAGAGACAAGATGGACTGCAGCACTTCGGGGTTTTCGTGGCCTACCACCCCACGACCCCCACCAGTGCCGGGTTGATGTGGTGTTACCAACCCTGTGTCTGGCATGACAACACCATCCTCCGCCTCCATTGCATCATCACCAGAAAAATAGAGAGAAAAAAGATCACTACACATGTCAGAAGCACACAACACACACACACAACAACAGCAAACGCATCCGGCAGACATGTGACACACAACATATAACCTGGCATGCATGCTGGGTCAACTTTGAATAGCTTCTGTGATCAGACATGTTGAAAGGTGGCAGTTTCCATGGAAGTGGGTCTATGCAGTGCAGAAAATGTGTACGCCACTCACTACCTACATGTACAAGGACTCCATGGTGTGTGCCAAGGAATGTGAAGGCAGTGCAATGTCAAATTCAGACATCATGTGCATTGTGCATTCAATGTGTACCATATCTAGAAGCCAAGCACCCCTCCACCCCAGTACCAAAGCAGGGATGCCTAGCATGGTATCAAAAGGCTGACCATACACCTGTGTATTGACAGGCAGTGTTGACTGGCATCAACAGCTTAATGTGATTCAAATGACAACACTGCAAATGATGCTGGGACAGTAGGCAGGACACATGATGAAAACTCTGGAGGCCGCCCACGTGTGAAGAAGACACAACAAGAGTTGGACAGAGTCATTGGCCATTGAACAGGCTGAGCCCTGTGAGCCACACAGATTGGCAGATCCTAAACATGTGTGCAACGCAGGACTGAGCCACAGTTGACATGGGAAGGCTGATGAGATGGCAGGCAATGTATGTAACCAAGGACTTGTATTACAGTGATCATCCAGTCAAGGACACATAGGGACATGCGTGCAATGCACATGGAGCATGAATGGGCACTCATGTCCCTGCGGGACATCTGACCCATGCACAGTACAAGTGAGATACCCTGCATCGAGTACTAAGGCTGTACCACACGGCATATGTCTGGCAGATTCTACGCTGGAAGTTAGCATCTACACAGGACACACGAACAAGAAAGTACACATTGGCAAGATTGAAGCAAACCAGTGCAAAGGTGGAACTGGGTTGCAGAGTGGCGGAGGAGGGGCAAGGGAGCATGCCTACATGGAGTCCCGCATGCAGGCAGAGGAGACATGCATGACGGAAGCATTGCATTACTTACACATCAGAACCATGTACACATCACATGTAGCAGCAATCATGCACAATACATCCCACAAGTGAAACACACACGTCCTCAACAAACACGCATCAACACTCACTGGACTGCGCATCAAAGTCCAGCATCTCTCCCACTCCTTCGACCAATTCAGGTGGTATGAACTCCGCAACGAGAGCCTCATGCGGAGTGAGCTCTTCCTCCTCTGGTGCAGGCCCACCGCCAGTCACCAGAGTCAAGTTGTAATTAGAGGCACGCTTAGACTTAGTGCTGCGCTTGATGTCATTCCAACGCTTTTTGCACTCTTGCGCCGTGCGCACCTCATGGCCGAATGAACTGACATGTTCCGCAACATGCTTCCAGTGGGTGTCACGTTGGGCAGCCGTAGTCTGACTATTGGCACCCACTAGCATGTCACGGCTGTGGCCCCGCACGTAGTCACGAGGAAGTCCAGTTCCTGCTTACAGAAATGCTTCTTCCTCGACGTGCAGGAGGTCGTGGCTGTGTGTGGGGTCCCAGACTGTGCTGCAGGTGCAACCTTCCTCCTCTTGGACTGTGGCGCAGACCCTGGCTGGCTAATGCCGCCCTGACCAGTATGGCCAGTGGGTTCGGTGGATTGAGCCAAGGGAGTGGCAGGTGGAGGGATGACCAAAGGCCTGACTTGTGTCAGTGGCAGCTGGGTGCCCACTAATGGACCCTGCGCAACAACATCAGCTGTGGCAGGGTCATTGACCGCAACGGTCCTGGTTGGCAAACTCACAACCGGGGTGCTGTTGGGTGCATCTGCCCCTGAACTTGCCAACACCCGGCTGTTCGGGGCAGCAGATGACATGACTGCCCCAGGGACACGTGTCTTGGTTTGAGCATCCCGGCGTGCCCCTATGGTTTCCCCCCTGGCCTGTTGGAGATCTACCAAGGGCTCTTCAAGTGCCAACGCAGCCTGCGCTAGCAGACCCAGAACCTGGGTGGCGGTGTCCACAGCTGCACCTGCAGCTACCACTACCCTTGGGCCCGTGGCAGTTGATGGAACAGACTGCCGGGTCGAACGGGTGCCAGTGTCAGATGCAGGAGCTGCATCCCCCGGAACCACAGGGGGTGGTGGCATGACTGCACCGACACATGGCACAACATTGTGCTCAAGTGGCGCACCCCTGCCTCTTCCCCCTCTGTGGCTGCCCTGGACACCCTGGAGTCCCCCTACTCCCTGGTCACCACGGCCACGTCCCCGACCACGCCCGCCACGAGGAGGAGGCCCAGCTGAGGCGCCCTTCACCTTTGGTGGCCTCCCAACCATGGCACTGATGTAGTAGTGCTGGCACAGATGGAGTGGTGCCAATGGGAGGTGTACACCACAATTGACCTGGGCAATTGGGGTGAAGGGGGTGGGAAGCAAGATGTTAACAGCCCCCCTGCACCTGCAAGGCTGTATGTGACCCCGGTGATGTGGTGACGGGTCACGCAACGCTCAGGCACCCCAAAACTGCAGTAAAACCGTGCACACAACCCTGCAGCCTACGTGCGTGGATTCAACCTCCCGCAGTACGCAGTGGCACCCAGTAACACGAATAACGCGAACGAGTGGGACACGCAGGCTACTATGACATTGAAAATGGGTGCGATACACAGGGGCACCCACAGTGGGAAAAAGAGCATGTGCGACTCACCGTCTGACTAGCGCGATGCAGAAAAACACGCGTAGCCAATACCCCCGCCAAAAGAAGAGATACGTCCTTGATAGCTGTGAAGTTGTGATGGCGCGCAAAACAACAGGAAGCAGCAACACACGTCAGTCTCCACGAAAGGCACGTACAGTGAACTGCTGGGCCCGCTCACCTTTAACCCGTGCTGAGGGAAACGCACGCACGCGTCACGTCACTTACGCGCATGGGCCCTTTCCTCGTATTACACGCGGACGTGCAGTTTTTCACACGTGCTGAAATGCCCATGCATGCCTGTACGCGTCACGTCACAGTGGCGCTTGCGCTTGAGGGGCCTTCTGTCCAATGAAATTGCGTATGCGTGCAGATGCGCTTATGCGCTAAGGGCCTTTCCTCGAATTACACGCTGACGTGCCGAATTTTCACGTGCCAAATCACTCTGTATCAAGCTGGCCACACGTAAGCACACGGAAGACCACGCTCCTGCCCAGAAGGCCGAACTACTGCCCCCCAGAGCCCCGAGCATGCTCCCACCTGCCATCTGCTTCTGCCTGACTCCTGCTGCCCACGTGCCCTGCCATTTGCTGCCTGCACATCAGCCAGGTGTGCTGTTGCTGTGACCACCCCTGCTGGAACCGAAGACTCCCGACTGGGATTCCATAGCTCCACAGCCCAGCCCCAGGACCCAGTTGCCCACCCACTCCTGCCTCTGGGGTTGTCATGTCGGGGCAAACACCATCTGAGACCACTGACAACCCCCGGCCAGAGAGGCAGAGGGGCACCAGCTTCAGTGCCACCGAAGTTGGTGTCCTGGTGGTGCAAGTCCTGGGGCAGTATGATGCCCTCTTCGGAAGTTCCCGCGCCGACAAGGAAGGATGGACTCTGATCTGGACTGAGATTGTGACTGCCATCAACGCGGAGGGGGTGGCAGTCCGCGACTTCCAACATGTCAAGAAGCGCTGGGAGGACTTCAGGTCCTGGACCCTGAACAAGGCCCGGCGCCTCTTGAAGGCAGCGGATGCCAAGGGGCGCCGGGCCACTTGTCGGAAGAACCGATGAGGGTCCTGGAACGCATATCCCCAGCGCTCCACGTCCCGGTCCTTGAGAGGCAGACCCGTCTGGAGTCGAGCGGTAAGTGTACATGCATCCTGATTGTGAGCTGTGCCTGTGGTGATTTTTCAGTATTGTGCAGGTTGCACATCTGTTTGTATGGGTTCGAGTATGGGTGGGTGTGTACAGGACCGTGGGGCTAACACATGCAAGGGCTGGAATGTGTGAGACATGGATGGTGCTTGTGTGTGTAGGCTTGCATGCCAAATGCAGTTGTGTGGACACACATGTTTGGATGAATGTGTATGTAAGTAGACATGTCTGTGATGTCACGCATGTATGTTGTTTTCAGCTGCATGTATCAGCACTGTGTACATGTGCATCTGTGTGTATTTGACAAGGGTGCAACAGAGATGCAACATGGATGCATGTGACAGCTGTATGTGGAAGCCTGATCGGCAGATGTGACATGGATGCCCAGCTGAACACTGCGACACTTGGCAGAGGTGTACACATGCATGCAAGTGTGGTGGTGTGTGTACATGTGTGGTGCACTTCCTGTGTTGCATGTGATGTCTGGCTCACCTTTGCCTGCTCATGCTGTTGTATGTGTATGGATGGTGCTGGCAGTTGCGATATGGCTGTGGTATGGCTCATGTGTGTGAGTTGAAATGACATGTGTGTTGGGGATTGTGATGACATGTCTGAGGTTTGCCAATGCCACTCATGTGCAACTGTCATGTGTGTATGTGTCCATTGTACAATGCCCTGATGCCTGTGTTTTATTTCGCCATGTCTGCAGCGTCAACTGATGAAGAGGGCGGAGAAGGTGCTGTGGAGCACAGCGGCAGGGATCCCACCGCCAGCCAGAGACGCAAGGCCCGGCTCCCCTCCCATGTTGTGATCTCGTCGGGGAGTGAGGAGTCCGGTGCCGCATCCCAGGCCGCAGCTGCCGGGGGGAGGTCCAAGAGGTGGAGGTTGGAGTTGGACTCCTCGGCAGCAGAAGGGGCAGCTGGGACCCCACAGGGCCCAACGGGGGAAGATGGCACGGAGTCATCCAGGTTGGTGGGGGGTTTGGTGGAGGAGGAGGCCGTGCAAGCAACAGAGACGGGGTCTGGAGGTGGGGATCCCACTGGTGCTAGTGGTGCAGTGCAGGACCAGGGACAGGAGGCAGCACAGGCTGCCGCGGATGTGCATGTGTGCAATCCTGTCCCTGATCCTGTCCCTGCATCATCTTGCACCAGCAGGGATGCCTACGTCCAGACCCGTTTTCAGGCAGGGGATGAGCCCACGACAACTGGCCTTCCTCTGCCTGCAGACGTGGCTATCCGGGTCCGGGTTGAGCCTGTTCTGAGTGGTGTGGCGTTGCGTCAACGGGCCATGCGAGGTGACCTGCAGTCTTTTCATGAGGAGACTGCACGTCATCGCGAATGGCTCATTGACCACTCAGCCTGCTGGGACAGGTCACCCAGGCCAGATTCCTCCGTATGATGGGGCTTGCTACGACCCCCTCCTCAACTGAACCCCCTATGCGCCAGTCATCCTCCGTGCCATCTTCCCACCCATCAGTCACCTGGGTGCCCTGTGGAGCTGCCTCTGACGGTGCGGCCAGGCTGGTGGAGGAGGCATCCCTGCCACAGTCGGGAGTCGGACGTCCAGCAGGGGTGGCCACATCAACGACTGCACCCCAGCCGGCGGAGGATGTGCAGGCAGCAGGAGGCAGTGCATGGGCAGAGGCACAGCAGCAGCAGCAACGTGGTGGGAGCCATGAAGGCTCGGGCCTTCAACATCGGAGGGGCAGGCATCGGCCCGAGGGCAGGAGGACCCAGGACAGAGAGTGTCTTCCGTGTGGCAGCGGTTGGGCCACGCCATAGATGCGGAGCGGCAGCGGACGGAAGAGGCACGGTTCACAATGGTCAGGGCGGAGAACTCCATGCGCAGGGCCCTGAGGTGGGCCGAGTGCCTCGAGGCGATCCTGCAGACCCTCGGGGCCATGGAGGAGGACCGCCTCCGGGACATTGAGCAGGAGTTCGATGTTGCCCTGGCCCGGGACATTCATAAGTGAGCCGTCAAACTAGCCCGCTGCCCTAGTTATGTAGGTAGTGTTAGGTTTCCTTTTTTTTAGATTTATTTTGGACCTTTTGGACATTGGCCACATTTTTGTGTATAGTTTATTTTTATTAGTTATGTAGTTAGATAGGTTTCATTTCTTTTGTTGGGATAATGGACCCTGGCTTGTTCGTATGTACATAGTTCACTGTTGGATTGTATTTTTCTTTCACATTTTAACCATGGAGCAATGGCTTTCAATTTTATTTCCCATTGGATTTTGTTTTGTGGACAGTGACTTTGGACACCATTACTTTGGATTATGATTTTTGCTTTTGCTTTTTTTCACGGACATGCTTCTTTTCATTTTTGTACATTCCCATTTCTGTTTCTTTATTTTTGATTCTATTTATGTTTCCTTTAATACATATTTTTTTCGTGAACTTCAATGTGTAGTATCTCATTGGTTTCATGCATATCATGATATGGGTTTTGAGATTCACTGACACCCATTGGGTGTATGTGAGGGAAATGTGTTTGTTTCGGAACTTGCAATTGTTGTCCTGTCATGTAATTGCCAATTATGAGTGGGTGGATGCAATACTCGGGTGGGTGTTTTGCATTTGGAGGCTGACCATAGGGACCAGGGATCTAGATTGTGATGACATGTTGGCTGGGGAACATGAGTTGGACATGGGTGGGGGCCTGCTGGCAGGTGCCCCACAGTGCTGGGGGGTGGGGGGTGGGAGACATTGGTGGGGGCCTGGTGGGGGATGACCCTGCACTGCTGGGGGGTGGGGGTGGTGGGGAACATGAGTTGGACATGGGTGGGGGCCTGGTGGAGGGTGACCCTGCACTGCTGGGGGTGGGGGTGGTGGGAGACATGGGTGGGGGCCTGGTGGAGGGTGACCCTGCACTGCTGGGGGGTGGGGGTGGTGGGAGACATGGGTGGGGGCCTGCTGGCAGGTGCCCACAGTGCTGGGGGGTGTGGGGGTGGGAGACATGGGTAGGGGCCTGCTGGCAGGTGCCCCACAGTGCTGGGGGGTGGGGGGAGAGACATGGGTGGGAGCCTGGTGGAGGGTGCCCCTGGTGGCTGGGGGTGCAGGGGGACATGCGTTGGTGGGCAGTAGTGCAAGTTGACATGTGGGTTGGCTGGGGGGCATAGCCATGGTGGATGGGGTGCCTGCAGGACATGTGCAGGGTAGGCCCCTGTGGTGTGAGCCACCTGCAGGGGCCATGGAGGGTGTAGAGGGAACACCTGGGAGGACCCACACATGCAATTCACGTGTGGTGCTCCCCGCGCACCCCTGTAATACATGTACCCTGATGGAATCGCGTGTGGAACTTCCCGCGCACCCCTGGAATACACGTACCCTGCTAATGTTGCGTGTGATACTTCCCCCGCACCCTGAAATACACGTACCCTGATGAGATCGCGTGTGGAACTTCCCGCGCCCATGTAATACACGTACCCTGATGGAATCCCGTGTGGAACTTCCCGCGCACCCCTGGAAAACACGTACCCTGCTGATGTCGCGTGTGACACTTCCCCCGCACCCCGAAATATACGTACCCTGATGAAATTGCGTGTGGTACTTCCCACGCACCCCTGTAATACACGTACCCTGATGGAATCGCGTGTGGAACTTCCCGCGCACCCCTGAATACACGTACCCTGCTGATGTCGCGTGTGACACTTCCCCCGCACCCTGAAATACACGTACCCTGATGAAATCACGTGTGGTACTTCCCGTGCACCCCTGTAATACGCGTACCCTGATGGAATCGCGTGCGGAACTTCCCGCGCACCCCTGAAATACACGTACCCTGCTGAAATCGTGTGTGGAACTTCCCGCGCACCCCTGAAATACACGTACCATGCTGAAATCGCATGTGGAACTTCCTGCGCACCCCTGAAATACGCGTACCCTGCTCGCACGGGGCCAATCGCGTGTGGAACTTCCCGCGCACCCCTGAAATACACGTACCCTGCTGAAATCGCGTGTGGAACTTCCCGCGCACCCCTGAAATACACATACCCTGCGGAAATCGCGTGTGGAACTTCCCGCGCACCCCTGAAATACACGTACCCTGCGGAAATCGCGTGTGGAACTTCCCGCGCACCCCTGAAATACGCATACCCTGCTCGCAAGGGGCCAATCGCGTGTGGAACTTCCCGCGCACCCCTGAAATACACGTACCCTGCTGAAATCGCGTGTGGAACTTCCCGCGCACCCCTGAAATACACGTACCGTGCGGAAATCGCGTGTGGAACTTCCCGCGCACCCCTGAAATACGCGTACCCTGCTCGCACGGGCCAATCGCGTGAGGAACTTCCCGCGCACCCCAGTGATACACGTAGCCCACTTGCCGTGCTGGTACAGGGTTAGCACAGCCCTTTGCACTGGATTGGGGATTTTGATGGCTTTTCCCTGCGCAAGAGGCGTTCTTGGGGCGTAACTGGCACTGCTGCAGGGTCGCTGCGCCACTCTGCGCCACGGCTGGTTTTGGTGGCTGGAATCCATGAATACGCTGTGCGCGGAAATGGATTTTAGCGCACGCGGCTGGCGCAGGGATTCGCACGCGCACACTGTGCGCCAGCCGCATGCGCCATTTGTGCGCTGTATTGTATGAATTACCCCCTAAGTCTTGTTGTGGCTTGGTCACACGTGGGTAGTGTCATACCATGTACATCTAGTTTGTCTGTGGCGCTAATTTCCATGATTGGTTGCATTTCTTTACTTAGCATGATTTCATTGAATTTGAAACAGCTTGCAAGAGTTGGCATTAAGGCCATACAATTGACATTTTTGTGGGCTAATTGTTCCATAACATATGTAGCACATGCATTATCGCCATAAAGTGCATTAATGTGCTGGGTTTTCAATATTGCTTCTGCTTCTTTAGAAAGTATACCAACTCTGATACTTTTTAAAATGTTGGCATAAGTGAGATCTGCAGATTGCCACATGTTTTCTGTTAATTCTCTGTATTGGAAATGTTGGCAAAGGTTGACATTTCCAATGCTGCCAACAGTTTTACGGCAGAGTTTGTGTCTTAATGTTTTAAAAATAGGCTCACCTTTTACTGGTGTTAATTGAAGCAGATCTCCAAAAACAATAATGTGTTTTCCTGCAAAGAGCTCTTCATAGTCTGTTTTGAGTACTTCTTGTAATCTGAGGTGAATCAAAGCTAACATCAGGTTGGAGACCATGCTCACTTCATCTATTAGTAGCATTTTCATTTGTTTCAATACTTTGCGTAATTCCATTGCAGCTTCTGCAGAAAGTTTGTAATAGTCTAATTTGTTCTGGAGTTCTACTGGTAATAGTAGTAATCAGTGTAATGTAACACGACCTATGTTCTAGGCAGCTAAACCTGTGGGGCAGTGACAACAGCTGACAGTTTGTTGTTTGTCAATTGTTGAAGGAACTTACTAATGATTTTGATTAGGAATGTTTTGCCAGAACCAGCTTTACCACTGAAGTACAGTAGTATAGGTTTATAAGTATGGCAGGAACATTCTTTATTTTCATGTTTTACACCATGTGCAATTTCTTTTGTTACTTCTTGAAAAATGCTACTTTGCTCATTGTTTAGTTTTGATTGTAGTATAGTTAAGTCTTCTTTATCTTCATACTGACACATGGTGTTTTCTACTTCTTTCATAGCTAATTCTGCCTCATTTATTATTAGTGGTTCTCCCAGTGGTTCTTGGCTTCCTGTTATAGAAGGTTGACTACTGTCAAGAGTGTCCTTATCTAGTTGGGCTTGGAGTTCTTCTTCGTGTTGCTGTTCATTGTGCAACATTGTTTTGTACCGTGTAAAGTTTACATCAGTTATAGTGCTTTCATTTGCTTTAAAAGCATCCTCATATGAGTCATAGTTATCTAGTAATTGTTCTTCTTTTCTCCATGGCTTGAAGAGTTGTAGCAGGGACATGCAATATACTTCTTTATGCTGAGGAGTCTTTAATAACAATTTGATATGGTTAATTAAATTTGGTTTAGTGAGTTTATCTAAGCTGCCTTCACAGTTTGTCACTCTATATTTACCTTTTTTTTCATCAGGTTTCATATTATTTTTGTATGTGTAGTTTTGGGCTATGTGGTATAGACACATGTTTTCCAAAGTATTACTTCTATTTGGGTAGCATGTGTCCAATACATTGTTTTTTAAAATGTCTTGGCTGTTGGGATCATGTTTGGCTTTTGTTTCTATATCTTCATATGATTTTAGAACTCTTTTTCTAGATTTAGCTGGACCAAGACTTAGACATACTATATTTTCAGATTTACCATACAATGTAGTACCAGTTAAACGATCAGCTGCTTCATATGATCCACATTCTCTCTGGGTGAGCATTTTTATGCCCAAGCTGTATAATTTCTGAGATACTGTTTTATCTTATGACAGGTCATTCCAGAGGTCTTGGAGCTCTGTCTTTTCTGCTTTAGTTAAGTATGCTGTGACATATCGTGCAACTGCAGAATTGTCTGCAATGTACTGCACATCTATGCTTGCATTCCATAAGTGGGCAATGATTGCATTATAATCATTGATATATTTTTCTTCTTCTTTTCTTTTTATGTAATATGTATTTTTAGGTGACTTACCTTTAACACTATGTCGAACTGAAGACATGAGATTGTTCACTTGACCTGTATTTGTAACTGGTCTAGGGAAACCAAATCGGCATTTGGTGTAGTATTTCCCTTCATTTTTGTATTTGCGACGACAATATTTTCCACATTTGTGTCTTTGAAATTGTAAAATTTGTGCATGAAGATCACTATTTGTGGCTTCTGATGGAATTTCACAAGTGACATATTTTTCAATAAACTATAAAACAGTGGGATCACTGTCGTGACCAAATTTAGGAGCATCTTTAATCCATAAAAGCATATGGATGTGTGGTGCTCCTCTGGCTTGGTATTCTTTTCTCCAAAAGAAGTGTTGCACTTCTCCAAGGGTAGGAACAGTTTTATTACAAATAAAATGTAGCATAGCAATGAAGCGATGGTGAAAATATCTTGAAACATTAACAGGATCCAAAGAACAAAGTTCTCCAGGTGTTAGTATATCTATGTTTGTTTTGTTTTTATTTGATATGCGTAGGAAATCATGTAAATCTTCCCATGCATATTCTGCACAACTTAATGTAACAAACCAAGTAGGTGGGCCAAGGTTTCTGATCATACAACGTACATCTCCATGACGTTGAAACCAGTACTCTTTAGTACCACGCATATTTGCTAATAGATTGGTAATATTTTATTGTAAAACCTCATCCTTGTGTTGCACTTTTTCTAATAATTGTGTAGCTGTCATATTTTGAAAGTGTGATCCTGATTTTAATATGTGTGCTTTCTCATTTGGAAGGAGTGCTTGGTCTTGTGCACGTCGGCTCCTCTGACTAACTACTTTCTGACGAACGCAGCACTGCGAGCGCTGCTCTTGCTGCCTGGCCGCTTCCTGGAGGGGGCGGGGCCTACCATCAGCACGTGACGGATCACGTGATCTCCTCACTCCTCACATTGCCGGCATCACCACC
Organism: Ambystoma mexicanum; assembly: GCF_040938575.1. Lineage (NCBI taxonomy): Eukaryota > Metazoa > Chordata > Amphibia > Caudata > Ambystomatidae > Ambystoma > Ambystoma mexicanum. Next base: position 557,846,053 of record NC_090939.1, read on the forward strand.
CTTGCGGCGTGTTCTTTCTCATTTGGAAGGAGTGCTTGGTCTTGTGCACGTCGGCTCCTCTGACTAACTACTTTCTGACGAACGCAGCACTGCGAGCGCTGCTCTTGCTGCCTGGCCGCTTCCTGGATCGGGCGGGGCCTACCATCAGCACATGACGGATCACGTGATCTCCTCACTCCTCACATTGCCGGCATCACCACCCTTGCGGCGTGTTCTTTCTCATTTGGAAGGAGTGCTTGGTCTTGTGCACGTCGGCTCCTCTGACTAACTACTTTCTGACGAACGCAGCACTGCGAGCGCTGCTCTTGCTGCCTGGCCGCTTCCTGGAGGGGGCGGGGCCTACCATCAGCACGTGACGGATCACGTGATCTCCTCACTCCTCACATTGCCGGCATCACCACCCTTGCGGCGTGTTCTTTCTCATTTGGAAGGAGTGCTTGGTCTTGTGCACGTCGGCTCCTCTGACTAACTACTTTCTGACGAACGCTGCACTGCGAGCGCTGCTCTTGCTACCTGGCCGCTTCCTGGAGGGAGCGGGGCCTACCATCAGCACGTGACGGATCACGTGATCTCCTCACTCCTCACATTGCCGGCATCACCACCCTTGCGGCGTTAAGCCCTGGAGGCAGTAAGGGCTGGAGCCGCTGTTTGGCTGTTCGGCTGTGAGCGGTGAGTGGTCTGAACCCAAGCTCTCGCCTGCTAACCACACTTCCATTCATCTGACTAGTTTTCAGGGTTTGGGGTGGAGAGTCGGACTCTGGCAGCTCCACAAGCTGTCGGGCGTTCCCTTCCCTGGAAACCGTATAACTGCCTCAGACTATTTAGATAAAAATCATTGCTTCGTGAAGAAAGAGGAAAAAAAATCCATCCTTTCTAATTGAAATAGCCATTCGAATGCTCTCCTGGGTGGTGTATTAAATGCGCCGGCGCTTTTATTATCTTAGATCAAACAAGCTGGCGGCAGCTCCACCCTCTTCCCCTCCTTCAGCTTCTCAGAAAAGAACAATAATGGGCAGTACACCGCGTCCACAAGTGACCTCAGCTTCCCGAGTTCCCAAAATTATGAGATCTAAAGCAAAAGTAGCGTCTCGTGATATACAAGAGATGCTTGCCATTATGGGCAAAGACAAAAGGCCCTGTAGCAGCGAATTACCTGATAATTGTGCTATGTCTGATATTCCATCGTCTATAATGCAGCCTAAACCCAAGCGCTCTATTTCAGATATAACTATGCTGAAAGATAGCGAAATTCCGATACAACCGGCTTCTTTGCCAGACTCCTATACTGATTTGGGGAATTCAGTAAGCGACAAAGATCCACAGACCACAAAAGACGTGAGCACACAGTTACCGCAGAATGATAAATCTATGCCCATTAGCAAGCCTTCAGTTACATCTGGGTCAAATGGTCTATTAACTCCTGCTGCTTCATGTATTCCTTCTATGTGTGGTACACCTTTTAACCCTACGGTTATAGTATTGGCTGATGAGTTTATTAAGGTTCAAGATGAACTTAACCACTGTCCAAATTCATCCTTTATCGATACTAATGTGGTGCTTGAAGCAAACTATGAACTACCAGAAATCTCCCACATATACTCTGATGATGAGAAACATATGTCTTTTTCCTCATATTTAGCACCTACTCCCAGACGGTCTGACACCATGCCGAAACCCATTCTTTCTCCTTCCATGCCCTTGCCTTCTTTACTCCCTCCTTCTACTGCATATCTATCTTCTACAGTACTAATTGAAACCACCTTGCACGCTATGAATCTGGCTATATCATCATTGTTTAAACTATGTGAGTCCCTGAATGAAAAACTTAAAATCCAAGATAAGCAACTTACTAAATTAATTAGATGGCAATCACAACTACGTTTACAACAGTTGAAATCATTTAATGACACTGCCCCCTTCTCTCCTAAAAAATCAAAGTTAACTTCTGCTGTATTATTACAACAGGAACCAACTAACGATTCTTCCCATAATCCATCAGAAAAACCAAAACTGTCCATGACAAATACGGCTACATCTACCCAATTTACCCTCCCTACATTTCCACATATTATTCGGGAACTTCATTCCACTACTGAGAAGTATGCTCCTGTATGTCCATTACCCAATACTTTGTTGCTCTCACCATCAGCGAATGAATCACAACCTTCTAAAGAACTATACACAATTTTCTCGGGTGCTGTCCCGACCAAACAGACTCATACTAATCCCTTAAAAAAGAAAACAAAAAATCAACCAAAGCGGCACATTCCCTCCTCGATCGCCAAATCCTTTTTGAAAGGGCTAAAACCACCTGCCAAAAACAAAATGACTTTAGCTGCTAAAGCAGTACGAGATAAATATGCAAAAATTGCTGCAGGGAAAAGCTTAAAAGAACCTGTAAATATACAACCTCCAGCTGAACATTCACCCCTAAATAATATTGTGGCACTGATTGACAATGAGTCTGCGATAATTGATAATCACCCAACATCAACCAGTGCTGTAAAAGTGAAAGATCTATCTGACACTGAGTTATGTTTAAAACGCTCAGAGCTGCGTAAAGAAATAGACCTTTATTTAGAAGCTAAAAGCCTTAAACTTACTCCAGGTGAATCTAACCTTAGTGGTGGATCTAAAATCAAAGATAGTGCTCCTTCCCAAATTGGAGCCAATAAGTTATCTCAACTCAGATTACCCCCTACAACAAAACCAGTACCACAGTTGCTCTCCCTTCCCTCCTTGGCAGATGCGAATAAAACGGATCAATGTAATTCATCCTCCGTGCCACCAACCTTAGATCATATTATAGCTTCAGCCATTGAACAATACATGTTAAAATATCACCAGTCCTCTGATAATGGCACTAAGCATGATGAAGGCGGGCAGAAATTACCTTCATCTATTACCACTTCGAATCTAAACCAATCTGTATTCGCTGCCTCATCTTCAAAACAAACCCCATTTGCCCCTACTAAACACGTAAGTCCTCATGCGACACTCACCTCGAATCCAGAGAGTACTCTGAACAGACTGAAAAAACCCGATGTAAATCAAAATCTTCATTCACTAATTATTAAATGTAGACCTTTGCCGTATCACTCATATGATTTGAATCGTGCTAGCCTTCTAGCTATTTTTGGTGATATATACGCTTTAGAGGATATCAACTCTGCCGATATTGAACAAGTCGAATTCTTAAATAATAACGATCTGTCCTTAGTGCGAATCTGGCTCCGCTCAAGAGTGGTTCTAAACACCCTTTGGGCCGCTCGCGCAGCCTTGTGGGAATTGGGTTTTGAGCTTACGATCGACTATCAAAGAAGCTCTGCTATTACAGTCCCATATAAAGATGCACAACTAACATTGGTCACCTCCACTAAAGTGAACTCGAGTGGTTCACAATGCAAACAAAATTGTGAATGTCGGTGTTCTACCTCCCAAGCATAGCGTTTCCCCTAGTAAGCATCTTTCACTGTTAAGCTGGAATACTAGAGGCTTCAAACATCTTTTATCCGATGCTGTCATTAAACTAAGAGAGTACAATTTTATATTGTTACAGGAAACATGGCTAACTAACTGCCCATCATGGGATGGATATTATCCCATCCTAAATCCTGCTATTTCTGCAAATAAAGGTCGACCAATGTCTGGCCTGTTAATCATGTTGAAAACATCGCCATCCATGAGTGTTATTTCACATGAATCCTTGACTCCGTATCTCCAGCTAGCACAACTATCTATTGACGATTGTCAATACGCTTTGATTAATACATATTGGAATCCAGTTGCTCTTTCTACTGTTTCCTACTTGCGCTCCCTTGAACGCTTATGGGAAAAAATACATCAATACAAGAAACAAACGCACATAATTTTAGCGGGAGATTTAAATCTCCATTGTCTAAATAGTAGCAAAGTGTCATCTGACGATCGAATACGAAGCTGGAATGCGTTTATACAATCGAAAGACATGATCATGGTAAACGGAACATTTCCTGAGGACTCTCCTCCTCATCCGACATGGAAAAGGGGTAGTTCCGTGGCTATTATAGATTTCATTTATGTCAGCCACTCCCTGTTCTATCTCTTAAAAGGGTTTCAGGTTCTGCCATCTTCCGCCAGTGACCACAATATGTTACATCTTCACTGGCCACCGAACTGTACTGTTCAAAGCACTGCTCCACCTATGACATCTATAACAATGGAAGGAACTATTGAAGCGAATCGTGGTCGAAATCGCCTACGATGGACCAGTACGAAACTATTACATTTCACAGATTCTCTTAAAATATCAAGCGAAACCTCACTAAACCACTGTAATTCTGATATGGATTATACAAAACTAATGTATCAATTTGCCAGTTCTACTAAGATAACAAGATCTTCGGTTGCAGCACACTCCTATAACCAAGATATGCAGAAAGCGAAAGCTCTATTTCGAAAAAATAAGAAAGCGATTCAATCTCTACCAGTGGATCAGCGCTTGGCCGCTCTTAAAGCAATTAAAACCAAATATAGGAACTGGAGAAGAACTTATCGTTCTCTATTATACCAGAAAGATGGTGAGGCAATGTTAGCTAAAATGTTGACTAAAAACACTGCAGGATGTTGGACATTATTATCAGACACATATAACACCACTCAATGTCAGATGCAGACTAATGACGTTGCTTCTACCACATGGATCTCCCATTTTACTGATCTCTATGCTCTTCTCCCTTCTACTAACTGCGTACCTCCTGTAAAACTTGAGGGATCCTTCTCAATAGATTTTACAATAGACGATATTCTTAATCTTATCCACAAAGCAAGAAGATCCCGTGCTCCAGGCCCCGATGGCCTTTCTAATGCCATGCTAAAAGAATTTCCGAACCTATGGGCCCCCATCCTGTTTGAAATCTTCTCTCAAGTTGTACTTACCCAAAAGATCCCCAAATCATGGTGTACTTCATTGATTGTACCCATTTATAAAAAAGGCGATAGACAAAACCCCGCAAACTATAGGCCAATAGCCCTGTTAGATGCTCCTGGGAAAATCTTTGCCTCATTAATTCTAAGAGATCTTCAACAATGGATTAATTCATCAAATATGAGAGATAGGTTTCAAACAGGATTTGTAGCTGGTAAGGGAACGGCTATAAATATCGTCTCCTTGACTGCAATCAAGGCACTTTGTTTTCAACAAAAACAATCGCTATTCATTGCCTTTGTAGATTTCAAGGAAGCTTTCGATTCTATAGATCGCAATCTAATGCTGCAAAAACTGTTACTATTGGGCTGTCCCTATTCCTTGGTTAAGTTAATATCTATCTTTCATGAAAATACATCAGTTCATATTCGTCTTACCCGTGACGGGATATTAACCCGCCCCATTTTAACATATCGAGGACTAAAACAGGGATGCATCTTGGCAGCTACATTGTTTAACTTATTTATCCTTGATATGGGTGAAAAGTTTCAGAACGTTAACTCTGATGCTCCTAAATTGGACCAAGAACAGATACCATGGATCCTTTATGCAGACGATCTTGTTCTATTATCAAAAACTCCTGCAGGTTTGCAACGTCTGATTAATGGATTATCGGAGTATACTGTAGAAAATGCTATGACTGTAAACTTAACGAAAACTCAAATTATGATATGCCAAAATCGTAAAATGACAAAACACCTACAATACAAGTGGTATATAAAAAAAGAGCCGATTCTTCTAACCTCAACATATAAATACTTGGGCATTGTGATCACCCAGGGTAACAATGATAAGGTGATCAAAAAAGAACTCGAACTGAAACTGCAAACCCTAATTTCCCAATCTAAGGCCATCTTATATAAATTTGGAAAGTTTACATGCAATCATATAATAACATTCTATTCCATGAAAGTAAAACCCATTATCTCGTATGGCTCTGAAGCTGCCTCGATGCTGCCCCGTTTAGTGTGGGATCGATTAGAAGGAAAATATTAGCGCTCAATTTTTAATTTGCCTGCCTGTGTCCCCATTGCAATGATTCGTTTTGAATTAGGGCTGCTATCGCTATACAGTACTATTGCATGGAAATTGATAGCCTTGTTGAGAAAATGCATTCTGTCATTACAATGTCTAGACATATCCGGTATCTTGGGTAAATACTTACTGTACTCCGATCACCAATACCCAAAACGCTGGTTAAACACAGCTATAAATATCCTTTCAGATGCGGACATCTCCGTAGATATTTTAATTCATAATCCAACGCAGGCTAAAACTAAATTATATCGGCAAGACTGGATACATACGTTAGAAAAATGTTCCCACTCTAAAGATTGGAACACTGCCCAGTTTGGCCATAAAAAATTTAGAGTTGCGGAACCATACATTTTAAAATACCCATCTCCAAAATTCAGAGATGACTATATTCGTTTTCGTCTAAATTTGTGGCACACAAGGGATATTTTATTTAGGCGAAAACTAATTGATGCCAGCGAGAACATCTGTCGTTTTTGTATGGATCCTGCAAACGCAGAAACGCTGAAACATGTTATTGTCTACTGTCCTGCATTATATGGCATACGTTGTAAATACTATCTCCATTGCTTTACATCGCAAACTGTAACTGATATGGAAGAATTATGGCTATTGATTTTTAGTACAAAGAGAATGTCAATTAGATTAGCCACAACGGGCTTTTTAAACGAAGTATATCCAAGGTGATTGTGAATGCTGTCATGAGAGAATGGTGATAGAAGGGAAAGAAAGAAAGGGAAAAAAAAAAAAAAAAAAAAAAAAAGTTGCTGCTATAAAAATCTTTTATATATTGGACGCCAGGTGCAAAATTTAAAAAATGTGTTATATATAGATGAATTGAATTGCAATATGTTTTCAATATGTTTTTATCTATTTTGTAATTGTTGAAAGGTTGTTCTATACAGCCAAACAATAAATAATTAAAAAAAAAAAAAAATATGTGTGCAACTCCGTAAAATAAAGTTGCTAGTTCATTTTCAAAGAGTAGGTGGAATATATATTCCACATTTTGTCTAAATCTGGGATCTTCAGAATACATCCGTAACGAGCGGTATTCTGAAGCTGATATTTGAATAGGTCTATCATCATACCTTCCTCCTTTGCCAGTAGGAAAGAGTAGAGGAAAAGCATGTGCTTCTATACTTTTTTCCCATATGCTGATTGGCGATACTTTTGTTTGACGCATTTGGTAAGTTTCCAGTACATCTTCTACGGTGTCATTACAGTGCAAAGTATGAATTGTATAATGGTCTAAAGTATTTGATATTGTAGCAGGATCTAGTAGCTCAAATTGACCAGCTTCTTGTGTTTCTTGAATTATTTCTGTTGTATCTTTCAAGTTTTCTTCAATATTAATTTCTTTGTAATATTCATTATTCTCTTTAAGATATTGGAAGGCTTGTCTAACTTTATATAAATCTACCAGCTGTTGCCATATTTTTTTGTCTTTTGTAGGTACCCCATTTACTAAGATAATTAAAGATTGCTGCATTGGACGTTTCACTCCTAGAGTATGCACATTTTCTTTTAGATCTAATGGTAAATAAACTACTTTTCCACAAATGCCTTTTACCAATTCAGAAGGAGGTAATTTTGCTGTTTTTGGTTGAAGGCATTTGTTTTATTATTGCTTGAAATGGGTGTACTGTTTGAATTATGATGCTCTCATATAAATTAAGTTGTTGTAGGGGTTTTGGTACTGGGTATAATTCCAAATTATTTGTGATAGCACGTGAAGGAGTTTGGTTGTTGTCAAGTTTTGTAGTGCAGTAACTGCCAAGTATTAAGGGCTCAGTTATTTCTTATTTGTTTTCTGCTAGAAGGTAGAGAGCTAATTCAAACCATTTAGAATCTTCATTGTCTTCTATTTTGTATGATAGGTCTACAGTTTTTGTGTTACTTTTATAAAAAGTTCTACGGCAACATAAACATACACGGTTTGGTACTTCAGCTGATGTACTTTTAAATGTTAGTATTTCTTTTTTGTATGTGTTTAGCAAAAGGTTGCCATGTGTAGAATTGTTGCTTAATTGGTTTAAAGCTATTTCATTCTGTTAAAGGCTTTCACTTCCAAAATATTTTTTCTGGATATAGTGAATTTCTTCAAGTAGGTCTTTTGCTGTACCATGTAGAAGGATGTTATTTAACTTTGCTAGTGCTAAAGCAGGACTTTTAGCATAGTACAGTTTATAGACTAGATTTCTTATAGTTGAATGATGTGTTGATATCCTTTTGATATTATGGAAAGTGGTTTTACAAGTAGGTCCTGTAATGCAGGCCAATGAATGTCCTTGTAGTCCTGTGTACTTGCGCACTGGACAGGTATCCTTATTTTGCAGTAATTTAATTTTGATTTTGTCTTTGCTTTTTACATATTTATTGAGGAATTGGCGTAAAGATTTGAAACATTGTTTGGGAATGTTACACATTGACGTGCATGGCCATTTGTACACTAGACGATTCAGTTGAATGGAGGGGTAATTCTAAGTTTTCAGGGGATATTTTTGTAAGGAGAACTTCTTGTTCCATTATGGTATTATGCACTTTTTCATAACCTCGACCACTGCTATGTATGGCAATTGTATTTGTTTGCTTTTGTTTGTACGCTTCTTCATTAAAATATGGTTCTGTGCTTGTAGTGTGATTCCATTCATCTCCGCAGATACTTAAGAAGTTCTTTCTGTTGACATTTCGCTTATTGAGAAGTCTTTTTTGTAATTTAGTTATTAGTTTTGTTAGTGGTTTCATTTTGTTTAACAGTAAAATAAATAACTTTCTTTTGAGAAGAATTGCACTGTCCATCAACGCTTCTAAGATTAATTTCCTACGATAGGTTTTAAACATTGAACCTGATTTCTCTCCTGTTTTTATAAGATTTTGAAGGACTTTGTGATGGTACATTTTGGCTAAAATACTTTTCTTGGTATGCTTACTTTGCACTATATTAAAATTTGAAGAAGTAGTTTTATCTGTAGTGATAGCTGATTTTCTGTTAATTTTTTTTGGTTTGTTTTACATTTTGATAGAGGAGGCATAGTTTTTGTACTTGAAACTTCTTGTGTTTCACTAAATGACTGTATTAGCTGTTTTGTTTCAACTTTTTTAAAAAATTCTGCTAGAGATGGATGCTTATGTTGGACACTTTTATTTTCATTTGCTCTACTTTTGCGTTGCTTTCTACGGACTTGACATTTGGTAGGCATTCTTTAGGGTCTGTTGAAATAAATAAAGAAGATATGGGTTGGTGTGTTCTGGAATGTATGTGTGCTGTGTGCATGAGTGTTTGAGTAAAATGATAAAGATGTATGTAATGGTGTGTGATTGTGCATTGGGAACTACAACTAATAGGGATAGGTATTCTTGAATTTATGTGTTACTAAACTGGGGTTCAGATGACAAAAAAAAGTAAGCTAGTGGTGTGGAAAAGTACAAATAGTAAATCTAATGTATACAATTAAAACAATTGTTTGTTCTATAATATGAAAATTGTAGCGGTTCAGTTGGGTAATTTGTGTGTCCAAAAATAGGAATTTGTGGGCCATTCCGGCTGTAAATCGCTGTTTAAGACATGGAGAATTTTGGACAAAATGGTGCACAATCTCTATTTTTAGGCACAGAAATAGCTTTTATTAACGTTATAGTATGTTTGAGTAATAATACAAATATTATGGTGATATTCGACTTACTTTTTTTCTTAAATTAACAGGTAACTTCTTAGTTCTTCCTTGTTCTTTGAATTCGGCTGCTTCTTTTCAGGAGACTGGTCTTCACTGCAATTGTAAAAGCTTCAAATTAGTAACTTTGTTTGTATATAGCGCTGTTTTTAATTTAGATATTGATTTTTTTAATTGAAGTCCTCACTGCCTTCTTTAAAACCATTAAACTAATGTATTTACATAAGATACATTGCTTCAGTTCAGTACATATTATATGTTCTTAATGAACAAATTGTAGAATGACTAATTGTAGCAAAAAATATATCTTTACTATGTCTTGTGAAATTTATAATATACCAGTGAATACCACTATTTCTGTAACTAAGCTGTTCTAGGTAATAGCGCCTCAATGTCATGTCTAAATTAAAGTAATTAAGTAAATAAATAAATAAAAACAAAAAAATATGAAATTGTATACATATTTTTTTTTAGTGATTTAAACATAGATTGTGCTTGCATGCAATTTTGTTTGAATATATGTAGTCTATATATTTAATTTAAAACATGTTAGTTTAACATTATTTGAGTGTGTGTGTATAAAGAAAGTAAATAGTAGAAAGGTTTATAAGTGATAGTTGATTTTAGGAAATTGAAAAAATACAGTAAATTCATTTTGCAGATTACACAAGCTAAAATTTTGTTTCAAAATGTGTTCATCTACTGTACAGAAAATATGCATACCTGAAGTTTGTGTTCATGCATATGGCTATGCATGGTGCTGCAAGTAGAAATCTTGGAGACTTGTACATTATTTCTGGTAGATGGTGCTTGCCAATGATATGACACTTGTACTCAGAGAGATTCACAGTACATTTGCAGTGCTGATCTATGATGATGCAGTTAGATGTAGAGGTCTTGGATGTGATTGGTGCATGGTCATGTGATTTCTTAGCTACATCCAATGAGGGAATGGCAGAGAGAGTGAAGTGGAAATGGTAGAAGGGCTGTTCATATTACGATATGTCCGTGGACATGGCGGTAGTTCGCGGGCATCGGGAGTTACATCCGGGGATTTTTGGGTTCAGAAGTCATGCAAATGAGAATGAGTACTAAAAGGGATTGGTCAGGAACGTTTAGTGGGTGTGTTGTGCCAGAACAGAGTTTCTCATATACTGTTTTTGCTGAGAGAACAACAGATAGCTATGTCTGTGTATTTTACAAAAATAGATTGTATGGATTTTGGGAGATTCATGGATATATTGGTTGAAGGTGCATGCAGAAAGCTGTGGAGTAGCTGTAGATCTTGGATTCCCACATGTGGAAGTACACTGGCATGGAGTACGTGGAATGAAGTGGTTGGACTTGCTACCTCTCTGTGCTACTTTGGAGACAGAGCAACATCCAGACATAATTGTAATTCATTTTGGAGGGAACAGTTCAGGACATGTGACTGGAATTTTTTTTCAATTTGCTATGAAAGAGGGACTTGTTTCCCAATTCTCAAGTGATATTTTCACGGATTGCGCAGAGACAAATGTGGCTTCGTTCTTCTTCAATTGGTCCACAAATGGAAAAAGCAAGGCGCAATGTTAATAAAGCTGTTTGTGCCTTTCTAAAAAATTTTGGCATGTCTTCTTTTCACAATGAAAATATTCTGTTTTGTAGTACAAACATGTTTCACAAAGATGGAGTCCATCTTGCTTATGGTGGCAATCAGATTTTTCTGAGAAATGTACAAAATGCATTGCGACCTTTTTTGGAATTACAACATCCATTTTGAAGTAGGTGTTAAGCATTTATAATTTTTGACTTACAAACACCTCCCAAAGGTTCTTTTCAGAGCCACCATTTCCTCCCAGAGAAAATTGCAATGTTTGTGATGGGGTAGCAACCCAATTTTTTAAATGTTCGCGAACTGTCTGCGGACTTCTAAAAAATACAAAGGGCCCTGCATCATTTATTTTCACTTATATTTTTTAACTGTGAAAGGCGGCTCTGAAAAGAGCCTTACTTTTTTTTTTGATTTTTGATATTTTGTATTTTTTTGGGTTTTTTATACACGACACACTAGGAGAGGAGGGGAAAGGAAGGTAAAGTGGGGGACACCAACCACAGGGATAAGAAAGGGCGGGCTGAGAGAGGAAGATGTAGAGTGGGATTTATTTGGGTAGTGAGCAGATCTTCTTGTGCTCTGAGACGATAGTCTCAAAAGCACTACAAAGTCACTCCCCCCTGCAGAGTACCGTGTCATAGTACATACATACAACTGTGACCCTCGAAAGGTAAGGGTCATCAGCATTCTGTATGGCCTGTGAGGCAGCTTGAGGAAGACGCTGTCCCACAGAGGTGGTCCTTGTGGTGACAGGATCAGAAACAGAGGATGAAGTAGAGGAAATCAACCTGCTACGTTCTTCGCAAGGTACAACCCTGCGAATAAGCCCAGAGTGAAATGACCTCAGGTGTCGCTTCATATTAGTGGTCCCAAAGCTGTACTTACCATGCTTCTCACGACTGAGTATCATTTTGCACTCATCGCAGGTAACACGGTTCGCACGAGCCTCAGGAACATTCCCATGAATGGTAAATAACCGCCACACCCAAGACTCAGGCCTAGTGCGGGTAGGAGGGTTTTCCTCGACCTTATTCTAATCATCCTATTCTTCCTCCTCCGCATCCTCACTCCTGTTGCCCTCTTCAGGCCCTTGCGGAGGTGGTGGTTGTGGAGGGGCTGGGGGTGGTGCTGAAGCAGGTGCAGCACCAGGTGGCAGTTCAGCAGCCAGGGATGCCATCTCGATGATGGTGTAATCTGCAGGTGGCAGCAAAAATTGCTGTGTTTCGAAGAATAGCCAGAAACACAATGAGAATAAGCTCTAGGGCGTGGTCTTTTATAGGGGTGCTTGTGCGCGGTCTGCGGACATGCGCGCTGTCCGCGGACAGATCGAACACAAAAAAAAGTTTCAAAAGTTTCAAAAGGTATGTAGAAACTCAGGATTACTATGTGGGACTTGTGCCATGGTGAGATTTTATTGAAAAATATTATGGATTAATTGAAAATGTACTTTTAATTTGTTCGGGGACCCAAACAGTGTCCGCATTCAGAACACGCAATAAGCGTGGGTGCGGTCATATGATCCGTTCATGAACAAGTCCGCGAAGGAAGCGCATGTCCGCAGGACATCAAATGCACGGAGATTGGCTAGCGCATGCGCGTTGATGTTCTACGGACACTGTTCGGGTCCTGAACTAATTAAAATTGCGTTGCACGTGAAACAAACATTTCAGGACACTGCGTGTGTTCTTAGAACAGTTTAAACTTGCTAGCGAAGAGTAAGGACAGATATAGTGCTCTTCAGGACACGTTCAATTTCGTTTATGTACGAACATTTCAGGACACCAATTGTGTTCTTCGAAGAGTTTAAACTTGATAGCGAACACTGCGGACAGATATAGTGTTTTTTACGAACATTTCAGGAAACCGCGCGTGTTCTTAGAATAGTTTCATCTTGCTACGGAACAGTACGAACAGGTATAGTGTTCTTCAGGACACCTCCATTTTCGTTTATTTACAAACATTTCAGAACACCTGCACTGTCCGCGGACACCTACATTGTTTTTACTTCCTGACTGTTACTGAAGAAAACTATGTGGCTTCGATATGTCAGTTAAGGATAACAAGGGAGAGCCAGCCATGTGATGTCATCAGTGATGTCATCAATGACATTTGTGATGTCATCTTTGATGTCCTGGGTGTTAGTGTTAGCAGTGCATGGTGGCGCGAGTTATGGTTGCTTATGTTACCATAACTGCCGAATTTCAGGGTTTTTTCGGTTTTACTTTGAACAATAACGTCCCTTTAACAGAGTTTTTTCACTGAATTTCATAGGTTTTTAGTAGCGCAACTTAACCATAACGTCCCTTTAACAAAGTTTTTTTACTGAATTTCATAGGTTTTTAGTAGCGCAACTTAACCATAACGTCCCTTTAACAAAGTTTTTTCACTGAATTTCATAGGTTTTTATTAGCACAACTTAACCATAATATCCCTGACTTCATATACATGTAACATAGAAAATACTAACCCCCTCGTAGTGATTTTCATGTCCACGGACTACCGTCATGTCTGCGGACATATCGAAAATCTGAGCGTGGTGAATGTAAATTTAAATAGTGTGCCCCATTTCCCCTGTGAAGTTGGCTCTGAAAAGAGCTGTTTTTTTTTTTTTTTTTTTACAGATGCTTGACAGACACCTGTTATTTTGTATTTTTTTTCTTGTTTTTTTTCTTACTTTACTCCTAAAATCTTTACATAACCTTCTCCAAAGCAACCCTTACATTCCAAAATAGAAAGGCATTTCCCGTAAAAGATAAAGAAATGCCATCTTCTTTAAAATTAACAGCATTACTGGCATCAATATTCTCATTGTTACAGAAGAACATACCAGCTCTAAGCATGAAGGCACACATGCCTCGGTTGATGACACACCTAGCAATGTTTTGCTGAGGACAAAAAACTGAACTATTGTCCCATATTGCCCTAGGTAGTAATCCAGAAAAAATTACTTTCGCATTTGGAAGGATCTTCATTACGGCTTGAACCAAGCGTTCCAAATCAGCCAACAAAGTAGGGGCACTGACGTTGCCCAAATGGAAAGCACAATAGTGCAAAACTACCACATGAGGACTGTTCATCGTGGCCATATCCTCACAAACTTGTACAATTCCCTGTACATTGCAATCAGGTACAGTGCTCCACACCACCTCCACTCCTTTCACATCAAAGTTCTTTGCAACATGCCTGCATTCAGCGTACTGTTGTAAACCATGTACAAACATATCTCCGAGCACCAACACCCTGACTTTCTCCACTACTGCCATCTTCACTACACACAGTAGTCTCTTTGAACACAAATCCACAACCTCAACATCTGATTGGCTGATCCGTACAGTCTTCTTTCCATGTTGGATTTCCTGGAAAAACCCGGATGTAGCACGCCCTGTCCACGAACAGCCGCGGTGTCCGCGGACGGCGTCCACTTTACTCTCTGTGCCATTCCCTCATTGCATACAGCTAAGCAATCACACAATACGAATAACGTCCTCAGAACACCCCCATTTTGTGAATTTTCGAACATTTCAGGACAATTATCATTTCATTATTCAACATATTAACATTACAAATATTATACTTTCATCTTGTACTCTGCACACAATGCTATGTTTCTCCATTAGTAGCTCAGTATACTAGATAGAATACCATAATACAATGCTATTTATATCAATGCAACGTTCAAAGCATTAATACGGTATGATATTTATTGCAATATCCTAGACACTTTTTTCGCAACATTATAATAAAAATCCCTAGTACGCAAATTTCATGAAAAGTACATACACATGTGATGTCATCAGTGATTTCATCAATGACATTTGCGATGTCATCTTTGATGACCTGGGTGTTAGTCTTAGCAGTGCACGGTGGTGGCGCGAGTTATTTTTCATAGCTTACCATAACTTGCGATTTTCAGGGGTCTTTCGGCTGTACTTAGAACCATAACGTCCCTTAAACAAACTTTGTTTAATATCACGCAAACAATATACAAACATGGCGTGCAAAAATCAACTTCTCACAGATGGCTTTACACAGAATGTTGCAAAGTAAGAATTTATGCTCGTTCACAGTGAAGGTCAGCTCCTTCAATTTTTTTCTCGGGCCCCGGAGAGGCTCACAAAGCGGAATATAAGGTTGTATTGTGTTTTGACCTTTACAGACAACGATTGTGATGAAAGACTTCTCTTGAAGGAGTGTTCCTAAAACGTAAGAGAAGATAAGGATGAAATTTCTGAAACAAAACCACTTTTATATATTATATCACTATGTGAAAGATCGTTCGCACACGCGGAGTCATATTTTGGGACTGCACTACTCGTAGACAATGGAAATTGCAATTATACTGTAAGTAACACTTTAGATTATTTTATACCAAATATAATTGCAATAGCGTAGCATTAAAGACCGCTCAAGTTGAACTTGTTCGTTGAAAGTGGCATAATGTTTTCTACCGCACACTATCACCGCCGAATTGATCCCCTGTCGTTTAGAGGGCTCTGAAAAAGGCAGACGACACAGTGTGGGTTAATAGAAATAATTTAACTGGTCTATAGGCGGTCAAGCGCTCTACTCGCTGTGCCACTTCACTGTAGCCTGTCAAGTGGCACAGCGAGTACAACGCTCGCTTTGACATCCGTGCACAGCTTGCTGACGCAAGTTCGAATCCTGGCAAGGCCAAAGTCAGCCTTTCATCCTTCCGTGGTCGATAAATGAGCACCACACACCATGGTTAATAATAAGCACCGCTTAGATACTTCACGGTTCTTAGCGCTATATGAATGGGAAAATATTATTATTTTATTATTAACATACTCCGTTGCACTATCTTCGATAGCAAATAGTTTCACGCCCTAATAAATAAAATGATGATTTTTAATGAAGATCGGCTGGTGAGAATAATTTATGTTTTTTAAAACAGGTAAGTGGCCCCATTTTGCCTATGTCACGATTTACAGACTCCAGCAGATGGGGTCTTCAACTGCCAGGTGCAGGTCCAAATATGCAACTTCATGACCCTCACCATTTTATGGGACAATCGCCAAGGACCAATATGCCCTTACGCAGTACTAGCGGCTACAAACAACACACCAACCAATAGGGTGGTCTAATGGCTCGTTGTTGGAGCAACCTTCCGATTATCAGAGTGACCATTTACTGCTTTTATCATAAACCAACAGCCTATCTACCGCAAATGAACAACGCGTGGCTCCAAATAAATTTTTGCTGATCGACAGCAGAGACAATAGCAAATCGCTGAATATTCACTAAACATTTCATGTGAAATAAATGTACTTTACCAAATGTACAATCCTGCTGTTTACTTTTAAACCACAGTTTCATATTCCGAATTGTGGCGCACTGAGTTGTAAGCTGATCTAACACCCTCTGTACCGCAAAGGAACATCGCGTGCCTCAACATGAACTTTTGCGGATCGACAACAAAGACAAATGCAAATTGCTGAATATTCTCTAAACATTTGATGTCAAATAAATGTACTTTACAAAATTTACAATCTTGCTGTTTGCTTTTAAATCACTGTTTCATATTCCGAATTGTGGCGCGCTGTGTTGTGACATAATATATGTTGTCTTCCGGGTTCTGTGTAAAGTCACTTAGGACTGCAGAGCACTGGGCGTGTTTGATGACGCACCCTGTAACGTCACGGAGAGAGGTGGGGAATATGAACGCTTTGATAATATCAGGCTTAGGGGCGGGAGATATGATTTAGTGTCGCAAAAGCAAGTCAGCCAGGTCAATAGCGCCAGTCATAGGATTATCACATAATGTCGGCGCACACCAGCCGGATTTATCATTTCTTTAGTGGACGAAAAGTCGGTTGACGCCCATAGGAAATTGTACTATTAGCGAACAAAAGGAGTGCTCTTAAAACACTTTCACCCTGACAACGAACAATACAAACAACGTTCTCAGAACACCCCCATTTTGTGTAATTGCAACCATTTCGGGACACCGCGAGTGTTCTTAGAACACATTCAACTAGACAGATTACAATATGGACAGCGTCCTGAGGACACCCCCAGTTTGTGTATTTACGAACAATTAAGTACACCGCGAGTGTTCATAGCTCATTTTTACCTTCCTTGCGAACAAAAATGACTCATACTCCGTCCTCGAAACACCCCACCATTTAGTTTATTTACAAAATGTCAGAACAGCCGTGTTCTTCGTGGACAAATCGAACGCTACAAAAATGTCTAGCACATAATAAAACAAAACATTGAACCTATCTCATACTCCCCCACCCTCCCCAAACACTCTTACACACCAACGCACGGCACTAAATACAATTTATTATCCACGTTTCACAGCGCTGTACGCGGTCGACGGCGAATACAAGATGGCGGGTGCCACGGAAAATCTGACGCGCTCCACGCCCCTTGCCGTCCAATCAGCGAACATGTCGCATGTCCGCGGACATGACGCAAGCCCATGGGCCAATCGGGGTGCTAGCCGCGGAGCGAACAGGGAAGTCCGTCCTCGAAGCGAACACAGATATCACTAATTTTTTTGCCTTACATTTTGGTCATTTTTTAACAAACTACTTGATGGATTTACAGCAAATTTACAAAAGCACGCTTTCGGGACCAGGCCGCCGCTCCTGCCGCAAATTTGGTGTAAATCCGTCCAGCGGTTCAGGCTGTAGCCGTGCGCAAAGTTTTTTCCCATTCAGTCTATGGGAAAAAATAACTTTTCCCCCCTGGACGAATCCTCACCAAACTGTGTAATATATATATATATACATATATATATATATATATATATATATATATATATATATATATGTATATATATATATATTCAGTGAAAAAAACTTTGTTAAAGGGACATTATGGTTAAGTTGCGCTACTAAAAACCTATGAAATTCAGTGAAAAAACTTTGTTAAAGGGACGTTATGGTTCCAAGTAAAACCGAAAAACCCTTGAAATTCGCCAGTTATGGTAAGCTAAGCAACCATAACTCACGCCACCACCGTGCACTGCTAATACTAACACCCAGGACATCAAAGATGACATCACAAATGTCATTGATGACATCACTGATGACATCACATGTCTGGCTCACTATTTTTTCTTTTGCTGACATATCTAGGCCACATGGTTTTCTTCAGTAACAGTCAGAAACTAAGAATTTTATTTTATTTGTAGACATATCCTTCTAGTAGGTTCTTACAGTAATTCCCTTAGAGTACAGTCACATCATATGAAACATACATATGGGAAAACACAAGCTTGAAAGACAGCAATCCTTTTTGTGCATAAAGATAATCACTAGACTTATGAGCACTTTCTGATAGTTCTGTTGTTTTTTTTATGGCTGTACTTTCCCTGTATATGGTCATATTTGTATACATTGTACTCACACTACTTTCCTTAGGGTCCAATCACATCAAGTGATACATATACATAGGGTAAATAGCAGCTTTGAAACAGAGCAATCATTTATTTGCATGAAACTAATCAGTTGAGTTATGAATTGTTTCTGCTACTACTTGTGCTTTTTTGCTAACTTCACTTTCCCTGTATATACCCATATTGGTATGTGTTCTTGTGTCTTTGTGTTTTGTATATAGTAATGCAATTATGTAATACATGGGTTTTATTAGCTACTTATTACATATTTCACAGTACACAAAAATCTATTAAGAAAACAATTATCATTTCATTATTCAACATATTAACATAACGAATATCATACCTTCATCTTGTACGCTGCACACAATGTAATGTTTCTGTATAAGTAGCTTAGTATACTAGATAGAACCCCATAATAGGATGCTATTTATATCAATGCATCGTTCAATGCACTTATTAGGGTATATTTCTTGCAATGATTCTTGACACTTTTTTCGCAACATAATAAGAATCCCTTCTACACATATTTCATGAGAAGTACATACACATGTGATCATGTGATGTCATCACTGATGTCATCAATGACATTTGTGATGTCATCTTTGATGTCCTGGGTGTTAGTCTTAGCAGTGCATGGTGGTGGCGCGAGTTATGGTTGCTTAGCTTACCATAACTGGCGAATTTCAAGGGTTTTTCGGTTTTACTTGGAACCATAACGTCCCTTTAACAAAGTTTTTTCACTGAATTTCATAGGTTTTTAGTAGCGCAACTTAACCATAACGTCCCTTTAACAAAGTTTTTTCACTGAATTTCATAGTTTTTTAGTAGCACAACTTAACAATAATGACTTTGACTTTATATACATGTCATATGAAACTGACTAGATCTCTTCTTATGAACTTGATGTCCGCGAACTTATTTAATGTTCGCGGACATGTTCGGAGAACAGTACCACTGCCTAAAAACTGTGGGGGGGGGTGGGGGGGCATGTTTGATTGTTATATCATAATATAGGAACATTTAACAAATTCAAAAAGCAGCACACAAACACATTATATATAGTAATACATAAGAAATGTAACCCATATATGTACACACTAACCATTCATTTAAATACAATATGTTCTGAAATGGAATATACCACAAGAAGATAAATTGGCTTCCAACATAATTACCTCACAGACACAACAGAACTGAGAACAAGACCAGACCCACTGAATACATAGGACTTATCTTACCAGAAATAGTAAGTGTACTTCATTTTACTCATATATTTATAAACTTTCTGTATTAGATTAAAAAATATATTATCTTTTTTTTTTTTCTCACAGAAATGTCTAGTACTCTGGAATGGCTAGAGGACAATTTCCCACATGAAGAAATGTCACATGATAGTGAAACTAATGGTAAACACTTTATAATATAAACCATTTATTTATTATTTATTTTATATACATTTAACATATATATTATTTTTTTGTACAGAGCATACCAAAATAGAAAAAACTTCAGAAAACCCTGTTATGGATAACAGTCTTCACAATATAGAAGAAAACATGGATGTATTGTTGGCTAATTTTAATAATTTAAAAACTTTTGTAGAAAATCATTTCAAACCAAAAACCTTGTACCATTGCCCCACATGTACTTGTCCCTCCTCACCATATCCCAGTCAATTATCCCCAAACCCTCTCCATAATCCAAAACGTTTTGATGAGATTTCCATCCCTTCTTCACCTAATACCAATCATGTGGAAACCCCAAATTCTCCTGTTTTTGTTTCTGTTTCTGCCTCACCTTCTCTGTCATAAATTATTAATATATTTTAAATAAAGTTTAATTTTTATATTGTATTGTGAATAGTTTCAGTTTTTTTTAAAAAAAAAACAATAAAAGTGTCCGCGGACAGTGGGAGTGTTCTGAAATGTTCGTACATAAACGAAAATGGAGGTGTCCTGAAGAACACCACACCTGTTCGTAGTGTTCGCTAGCAAGTTGAAACTGTTCTAAGAACACACGTGGTGTCCTGAAATGTTCGTAAAGAAACAAAAATTAAAGTGTTCTAAAGAACACTATATCTGTCCGTAATGTTCTCTATCAACTTAAAACTGTCCTAAGAACACAATTGGTGTCCTGAAATGTTCGTAAATAAACGAAAATGATGTGTCCTGAACAACAGTACAACTGTTCGTAGTTTTCGCTAGCAACATGAAACTGTACTAAGAACACACGAGGTTTCCTGAATTGTTCGTAAACAAACAAAAATTAAAGTGTCCTAAAGAACACTATACCTGTCCGGTACTGTTCGCTAGCAAGTTCAAACTGTTCTAAGAACACTATTGGTGTCCTGAAATGTTCGTACGTAAACGAAAATGGAGGTGTCCTGAAGAACACTATACCTGTTCGTAGTGTTCACTACCCAATTGAAACTGTTCTAAGAACACAATTGGTGTCCTGAAATGTTCGTACATAAACTAAATTACACGTGTCCTGAAGAACACTATATCTGTCCTTACAGTTCGCTACCAAGTTTAAACTGTTCTAAGAACACACGCGGTGTCCTGAAATGTTCGTTTCACGTGTGACGCACTTTTAATTACTTCAGAACCCGAACAGTGTCCGTAGGACATCAATGCGCATGCGCTAACCGATCTCCGTGCACTTGGTGTCCTGCGGACAAGCGCTTCCTTCGCGGACTAGTTCGCGAACGGATCATATGACCGCGCCCACGCTCATCGCGTGTCCTGAAATGCGGACGCTGTTCGTGTCCCCGAACAATTTAAAAGTACATTTTCAGTTAATCCATAATATTTTTCAATAAAATCTCACTATGGCACAAGTCCCACATAGCAATCTTGAGTTTCTATATACCTTTTGAAACTTTCCAATCCTTTTTTTGTGTTTGATCTGTCCGCGGCTAGTGCGCATGTCCGCGAACCGCGCACAAGCACCCCTATAAAAGACCACGCCCAAGAGCTTATTCCCATTGTGTTTCTGGCTATTCTTCAGAACACAGTGATTTTTGCTGCCACCTGCAGATTACACCATCATCGAGATGGCATCCTTGGCTGCTGAACTGCCACTTGGTGCTGCACCTGCTTCAGCACCACCCCCACCCCCTCCACCACCACCACCTCCCCAAGGGCCTGAAGAGGGGAACAGGAGTGAGGATGCGGAGGAGGAAGAAGAGGATGATGAGAATGAGGTAGAGGAAAACCCTACTACCCACAGTAGGCGTGAGTCTTGGGTGTGGCAGTTATTTACCATTCATGGTAATGTTCCTAAGGCTCGTGCGAACCGTGTTACCTGCAATGAGTGCAAAATGATACTCAGTCGCGGGAAGCACGGTAAGTACAGCTTTGGGACCACTACTATGAAGCGACACCTGAGGTCATTTCACTCTGGGGCTATTCGCAGGGTTGTACCTTGCGAAGAACGTAGCAGGTTGATTTCCTCTACTTCATCCTCTGTTTCTGATCATGTCACCACAAGGACCACCTCTGTGGGACAGCGTCTTCCTCGAGCTGCCTCACAGGCCATACAGAATGCTGATGACCCTTACCTTTCGAGGGTCACAGTTGTATGTATGTACTGTGACACAGTACTCTGCAGGGGGGAGCGACTTCGGAGTGCTTTTGAGACTATCGTCTCAGAGCCCGAGAAGACCTGCTCACTACCCAAATAAAACCCACTCTACATCTTCCTCTCTCAGCTTTCCCTTTCTTGTCCCTGTGGTTGGTGTCCCCCCCTTTACCCTCCTTTACCCTCCTCTCCTAGTGTGTCGTGTCTGAAAAACCAAAAAAAATACAAAATTACAAAAATCAAAAAAAAATAAGGCTCTTTTCAGAGCCGCCTTTCCCAGTTAAAAAATAGAAGTGAAAATAAATGAAGCAGGGCTCTTTGTATTTTTTAGAAGTCAGCGGACAGTTCGCGAACATTAAAAAAATTGGGTTGCTACTCCATCACAAACATTGTAATTTTCTCTGGAAAGAAGTGGTGGCTCTGAAAAGAGCCTTTGGGTGATGTGTGTAAGTCAAAAATTGTAAATGCTTAACATCTACTTCAAAATCGTTGTTGTAATTCCAAAAAAGGTCGCAATGCATTTTGTACATTTCTCAGAAAAATCTGATTGCCAGCATAAGTAAGATGGACTCCATCTCTGCGAAAAATGTTTGTACCACAAAACATAATATTTTCATTGTGAAAAGAAGACATGAAAAAAATCTCTTAGAAAGGCACAAACAGCCTTATTAACATTGCGCCTTGCTTTTTCCATTTGTGGACCAAATGAAGAAGAACAAAGCCACATTTGTCTCTGCGCAATCTGTGAAAATATCACTTGAGAATTAGGAAACATGTCGATAACCTTCCTAAGTCCTTCTTTCATAGCAAATTGCAAAGAAATTCCAGTCACATGTCCTAAACTGTTCCCTCCACAATGAATTACAAATATGTCTGGATGTTGTTCTGTCTCCAATGTAGCACAGAGAGGTAGCAAGTCCAACCACTTCATTCCACGTACTCAATGCCAGTGTACTTCCACATGTGGGAATCCAAGATCTACACCTACTCCACAACTTTCTGCATGCACCTTCAACGAATGTATCCACAAATCTCCTAAAATCCAAACAATCTGTTTTCTGAAACACACAGCCATAGCTATCTTTTGTTCTCTCAGCAAAAAGAGTATCTGAGAAAATCTCTCCTGGCACAACACACCCACCAAACTTTCCTGACCAATCCCTGAGCATGACTTCTGAACCCAAAAATCCCTGGATGTAACTCCTGATGTCCGTGAACTACCGCCATGTCCGCGGACATATGGTAACATGAACAGCCCTTCTACCATTTCCATTACACTCTCTCTGCAATTCCCTCATTGGATGTACCTCAAAAATCACATGACCATGCACCAATCACATTCAAGACCTCTATA
The DNA here is from genome assembly GCF_040938575.1 of Ambystoma mexicanum. Lineage (NCBI taxonomy): Eukaryota > Metazoa > Chordata > Amphibia > Caudata > Ambystomatidae > Ambystoma > Ambystoma mexicanum. The sequence continues at coordinate 557,869,630 of NC_090939.1, forward strand.
TCTAACTGCATCATCATAGATCAGCACTGCAAATGTACTCTGAATCTCTCTGAGTACAAGTGTCATATCATTGGCAAGCACCATCTACCAGAAATACTGTACAAGTCTTCAAGATTTCTACTTGCAGCTCCATGCATAGCCACATGCATGAACACAAACTTCAGGTATGCACATTTTCTGTATAGTAAATGAACACATTTTCAAACAGACTTTTACCTTGTAAAATCTGTAAAATGAATTTACTGTACTTTTTTCAATTTCCTAAAATCAACTATCACTTATAAACCTTTATACTATTTACTTTCTTTATACACACACACTCAAATCATGTTAAACTAACATTTTTTAAATGAAATATATAGACTACATATATTCAAACAAAATTGCATGCAAACACAATCTATGTTTAAACCTTTATAAAAATATTTATACAATTTCATATTTTTAGTTTTTTATGTATTTATTTACTTAACTACTTTAAATTAGACATGACATTGAGGCGCTATTACCTAGAACAGTTTACTTACAGAAATAGTGGTATTCACTAATATATTATAAATTTCACGAGACATAGTAAAGATATTTTTTTTTGCTAAAGTTAGTCATTCAATACAATTTGTTCATTAAGAACATATCATATGTACTGAACTGATGCAATGTATCTTATGTAAATAAATTAGTTTAATGGTTTTACAGAAGGCACTGAGGATTTCAATTAAAAAAATCAATATCTAAATTAAAAACAGTGCTATATACAAACAAAGTTACTAATTTGAAGCTTTTACAATTGCAGTGAAGACCAGTTTCCTGAAAAGAAGCAGCCAAATTCGAAGAAGAATGAAAAACTAAGAAGTTACCTGTTAATTTTTTTAAAAAAGTAAGTAAAATATCACCATACTATTTGTATTATTAATCAAATATACTATAACATTAATACGAGCTATTTTGGTTTCTAAAAATAGAGATTTTGTACCATTTTGTCCAGAAATTTCCATGTCTTAAACAGCGTTTTACAGCCAGAATGGCCCACAAATTTCTATTTTTGGACACACAAATTACCCAACTGAACCACTACAATTTAACATATTACAGAACAAACAATTGTTTAAATTGTATACATTAGATTTACTATTTGTACTTTTCCACACCACTAGCTTACTTTTTTTTGTCATCTGAACCCCAGTTTAGTAACACATAAATTCAAGAATACCTATCCCTACTAGTTTTAGTTCCCAATGCACAATCACACACCATTACATACATCTTTATCATCTTACTCAAACACTCATGCACACAGCACACATACATTCCAGAACACCCCAACCCATATCTTCTTTATTTTTTTCAACAGACCCTAAAGAATGCCTACCAAAAGTCAAGTCCGTAGAAAGCAACGCAAAAGTAGAGCAAATGAAGATAAAGGTGTCCAACATAAGCATCCATCTCTAGCAGAATTTGTAAAAAAAAGTTGAAACAAAACAGCTAATAAAATCATTTAGTGAAACACAAGAAGTTTCAAGTACAACAACTTCGCTTCCTCTATCAAAATGTAAAACAAACCAAAAAACAATTAACAGAACATCAGCTATCAGTACAGATAAAACTACTTCTTCAAATTTTAATATAGTGCAAAGTAAGCACACCAAGAAAAGTATTTTAGCCAAAATATACCGTCACAAAGTCCTTCAAAATCTTATAAAAACAGGAGAGAAATCAGGTTCAAAGCTTAAAACCTATTGTAGGAAATTAATCTTAGAAGCATTGATGGACAGTGCAATTCTTTTCAAAAGAAATTGATTTATTTTACTGTTAAATAAAATGAAACCACTAACAAAACTAATAACTAAATTACAAAAAAGACTTCTCAATAAGCGAAATGTCAACAGAAAGAACTTCTTAAGTATCTGCGGAGGTGAATGGAATCACACTACGAGCACAGAACCATATTTTAATGAAGAAGCGTACAAACAAAAGCAAACAAATACAATTGCCATAAATAGCAGTGGTCGAGGTTATGAAAAAGTGAATAATACCATAATGGAAAAAGAAGTACTCCTTACAAAAATATGCCCTGAAAACTTAGAATTACCCCTCCATTCAACTGAATCAGAACGTCTAGTGTACAAATGGCCATGCACGCCAATGTGTAACATTCCCAAACAATGTTTCAAATCTTTATGCCAATTCCTCAATAAATATGTAAAAAGCAAAGAAAAATTCAAAATTAAATTATTGCAAAATATAGATACCTGTCCAGTGCGCAAGTACACAGGACTACAAGGACATTCATTGGCCTGCATTACAGGACCTACTTGTAAAACCACTTTCCATGATATCAAAAGGATATCAACACATCATTCAACTATAAGAAATCTAGTCTATAAACTGTACTATGCTAAAAGTCCTGCTCTAGCACTAGCAAAGTTAAATAACATCCTTCTACATGGTACAGCAAAAGACCTACTTGAAGAAATTCACTATATCCAGAAAAAATATTTTGGAAGTGAAAGCCATTTACAGAATGAAATAGCTTTAAACCAATTAAGCAACAATTCTACACATGGCAACCTTTTGCTAAACACATACAAAAAAGAAATACTAAAATTTAAAAGTACATCAGCTGAAGTACCAAACCATGTATGTGTATGTTGCCGTAGAATTTTTTATAAAAGTAACACACAAATTGTGGACCTATCATACAAAATAGAAGACAATGAAGATTCTAAATGGTTTGAATTAGCTCTCTACCTTGTAGCAGAAAACAAATATGAAATAACTGAGCCCTTAATACTTTGCAGTTATTGCACTACAAAACTTGACAACAACCAAACACCTTCACGTTCTATCACAAATCATTTGGAATTATACCCAGTACCAAAACCTCTACAACAACTTAATTTATATGAGAGCATCATAATTCAAACAGTACACCCATTTCAAGCAATAATATGCCTTCATCCAAAAACAGCAAAATTACCTCCCTCTGAATTGGTCAAAGGCATTTGTGGAAAAGTACCATTAAATCTAAGAAAATGTGCATACTCTAGGAGTGCAATTATATTAGTAAATGGAGTACCTACAAAAGACAAAAAAATATGGCAAAAGCTGGTAGATTTATATAAAGTTAGACAAGCCTTCCAATATCTTAAAGAGAATAATGAATATTACAAAGAAATTAATATTGAAGAAAACTTAAAAGATACAACTGAAATAATTCAAGAAACACAAGAAGCTGGTCAATTTGAGCTACTAGATCCTGCTACAATATCAACTACTTTACACCATTATACAATTCATCCTTTGCACTGTAATGACACCGTACAAGATGTACTGGAAACTTACCAAATGCGGCAAACAAAAGGATCGCCAATCAGTATATGGGAAAAAAGTATAGAAGCACGTGCTTTTCCTTCACTCTTTCCTACTGGCAAAGGAGAAAGGTATGATGATAGACCTATTCAAATATCAGCTTCAGAATACCGCTCATTATGGATGTATTCTGAAGATCCCAGATTTAGACAAAATGTGGAATACATATTCCACCTACTCTTTGAAAGTGAACTAGCAACTTTATGTTACGGAGTTGCACAGATATTAAAATCAGGATCACACTTTCAAAATATGACAGCTACACAATTATTAGAGAAAGTGCAACAAAAGGATGAGGTTTTACAATCAAATATTACAAATCTATTAGCAAATATGCGTGGTACTAAAGAGTACTGGTTTCGACGTCATGGAGATGTACGTTGTATGATCAGAAACCTTGGCCCACCCACTTGGTTTGTTACATTAAGTTGTGCAGAATATGCATGGGAAGATTTACATGATTTCCTACGCATATCAAATAAAAACAAAACAAACATAGATATTCTAATACCTGGAGAACTTTGTTCTTTGATCCTGTTAATGTTTCAAGATATTTTCACCATCGCTTAATTGCTATGCTACATTTTATTTGTAATAAAACTGTTCCTCCCCTTGGAGAAGTGCAACACTTCTTTTGGAGAAAAGAATACCAAGCCAGAGGAGCACCACATATCCACATGCTTTTATGGATTAAAGATGCTCCTAAATTTGGTCAAGACAGTGATGCCACTGTTTTACAGTTTATTGAAAAATATGTCACTTGTGAAATTCCATCAGAAGCCACAAATAGTGATCTTCATGCACAAATTTTACAATTTCAAAGACACAAATGTGGAAAATATTGTCGTCGCAAATACAAAAACAAAGGCAAATACTACACCAAATGCTGATTTGGTTTCCCTAGACCAGTTACAAATACAGGTCAAGTAAACAACCTCATGTCTTCAGTTAGACATAGTGTTAAAGGTAAGTCACCTAAAAATGCATATTACATAAAAAGAAAAGAAGAAGAAAAATATATCAATGATTATAATGCAATCATTGCCCATTTATGGAATGCAAACATAGATGTGCAGTACATTGCAGACAATTCTACTGCAGTTGCACGATATGTCACAGCATACTTAACTAAAGCAGAAAAGACAGAGCTCCAAGACCTCTGGAATGACCTGTCATCAGATAAAACAGTATCTCAGAAATTACACAGCTTGGGCATAAAAATGCTCACCCACAGAGAATGTGGATCTTATGAAGCAGCTGATCGTTTAACTGGTACTTCATTGAATGGTAAATCTGAAAATATAGTATGGCTAAGTCTTGGTCCAGCTAAATCTAGAAAAAGAGTTCAAAAATCATATGAAGATATAGAAACAATAGCCAAACATGATCCCAACAGCCAAGACATTTTAAAAAACAATTTATTGGACACATACTACCCAAACAGAAGTAATACTTTGGAAAACATGTGTCTATACCAAATAGCCAAAAACTACACATACAAAAATAATATGAAACCTGATGAAAAAAAGGTAAATATAGAGTGACAGACTGTGAAGGCAGCTTAGTTAAACTCACTAAACCAATTACTAGATAACTATGACTCATATGAGGATGCTTTCAAAGCAAATGAAAGCACTATAAATGATGTAAACTTTACACAGTACAAAACAATGATGCACAATGAACAGCGACATGAAGAACTCCAAGCCCAACTAGATAAGGATACTCCTGACAGTCGTCAACCTTCTGTAACAGGAAGCCAAGAACCATTGGGAGAACCACTAATAACAAATGAGGCAGAATTAGCTATGATAGAAGTAGAAAACACCATGTGTCAGTATGAAGATAAGGAAGACTTAACTATACTACAATCAAAACTAAACAATGAGCAAAGTAGCATTTTTCAAGAAGTAACAAAACAAATTGCACATGGTGTAAAACATGAAAATAAAGAATGTTCTTGCCATAATTATAATCCTATACCACTGTACGTCAGTGGTGAAGCTGGTTCTGGCAAAACATTCCTAATCAAAATCATTAGTAAGTTCCTTCAACAATTGACAAACAACAAACTGTCAGCTGTTGTCACTCTGCACCCACAGATTTAGCTGCCTACAACATAGGTGGTGTTACATTACACCGATTACTACTAATACCAGTAGAACACCAGAACAAATTAGACTATTACAAACTTTCTGCAGAAGCTGCAATGGAATTACGCAGAGTATTGAAACAAATGAAAATGCTAATAATAGATGAAGTGAGCATGGTCTCCAACCTGATGTTAGCTTTGATTCACCTCAGATTACAAGAAGTACTCAAAACAGACTATGAAGAGCTCTTTGCAGGAAAACACATTATTGTTTTTGGAGATCTGCTTCAATTAACACCAGTAAAAGGTGAACCTATTTTTAAAACATTAGGGCACAAACTCTGCCGTAAAACTGTTGGCAGCATTTGAAATGTCAACCTTTGGCAACATTTCCAATACAGAGAATTAACAGAAAACATTCGCCAATCTGCAGATCTAACTTATGCCAACATTTTGGAGAGTTGGTATACTTTCTAAAGAAGCAGAAGCAACATTGAAAACCCGGCACATTAATGCACTTTATGGCAATAATGCATGTGCTACAGATGTTATGGAACAATTAGCCCACAAAAATGTCAATTGTATGGCCTTAATGCCAATTCTTGCAAGCTGTCTCAAATTCAATGAAATAATGTTAAGTAAAGAAATGCAACCAATAATGGAAATTACCGCCACAGACAAACTAGATGTACATGGTATGACACTACCCATGTGTGACCAAGCCACAACAAGACTAAATAATTTAGAAAAATCAATCTCAAACACAGCAGGCTTAGAAAAGATGTTAAAATTATCCTTAAATTGCAGAGTAATGCTTAAACGTAACCTTGACGTGGACCAAGGACTAGTTAATGGAGCACTGGGTACAGTTGTTGGCTTTCAAACATACCCACGTGACAACAAAATTCAGTTTGTCAATATTCTCTTTGACAAACTTTCAGAAGTAAAACGGATAGGACACTCAACAGCTAGATTCCTTCTCTTCAAAGATATGTATGTACGCAGAGAACAATTTTCTCTAACTCCTGCATACGCAGTCACGATTCATAAATCACAAGGTCTTACCCTAGACAAAGCAATGATAGATATTGGTAACACAGTCTTTAAAGAAGGCATGAGCTACTTAGCACTATCACGCTTACGTACACTTGACGGTCTATTTCTAATCAACTTTGATGCAAGTAAAATAAACGCTGATATTCCTTGCATTTTAGAATATAATAGACTTCACTCACTATACACTCCCAATCTAAACACATATTCTGTTCCACAAAAACTAAAACGTTGTAAAAGAAAACTAAATCAAACAGAAATGCAACAGGACGTCACTGCAAATCCTCCAAAGAGAGTAAAAGAAACTAATACTTCATCAAGTACCACAAACAAAAAAGAATCAATTAGATAAAGTAAACCAGGTACTTCTTTAAAGAAGGAAGACAAACTCCAAAAAAAGCAGTTAGATACAGAACTACCTGGACCATTTAAATTCTCAAATATAGTTGGTGTAAGTTGCTATGCAAATGTAGCAATGAATATTCTATTTCAATTACCACCAATTGTTGACAATATTTACTTACACAGTACAGACCCTTTGTGTTTGCAAATGTTAGTACTTCACAGAAATGCAGCAAACAATCCTGACAACACATATAGTGTTTTTGGAATAAGACGACAATTGGACTACTGTGCTGGAATGGTGAAATTCACTATAAACTCACAGGAAGATCCACAAGAATTTCTAATGTACTTACTATTAGCACTGGAAAACAAAAACATACCTATAAATGAAATCTTTCAGATTTCATACATGTGGAAACATACATGCACTCTGTGCAACAATGTGACAAAAGAAGAAATTCCCAATGAACGCTTCATATATATATCAATACCAAATTGGGAATCCATTCCATTTCAGCAACTTGTACAAAATGCAAACCATGGTAGATTATGCTCTACCTGCAATTCAGATAATCGCTCCACATTAGTAATACAAGCACATAGTAAATACGTAATACTAATGCTCCTACGTTACAATGCAGATGGTGCCAAAAACAACTGCAAGCTGATTGGATTCACACATAGTCAAATATCACTTGGTAAGAAAACCTTCACAACAATAGGTATAATCTACCACGCAGGATCCACAACCAATTCAGGGCACTACACGGCATATATAAAAAAGAAATGTGGATGGTTTGAATGTAATGATAGTACCATTACTCTAAAGCAGAGATTACCAGCAAATCTTACAAACGCTTATTTGATGTTCTTAAAACCAAAATTTGATAAATAAACTGCATTTAAACCTTGAAGTAAATTTGTGTTAAAAAATATAAACTGTTAGAATACTCCAAAAGCTATCTAACTGCTCAAAGATTCTACAACAACTAATCAGATAGATGAATACCACTAAATTAGACCAAAAAATACACAGTTAGAATACCCCAATTGGTATCTAACTGTCCCAAAATTATTAATTTGTCTTAAAATAATATAAACTGTTAGAATATTCCAAAAGCTATCTAACAACTCAACGATTCTACAACTAATCAGATAAATGAATACCACTAACTTAGGCCAAAAAATACACAGTTAGAATACGCCAATTGGTATCTAACTGTCCCAAAATTTAACAATATCCAAAAAGATAAATCAAAACCACTAAAATATATTAAAAAAATAGACAGTTAGAATACGCCAATTGGTATCTAACTGCTCCAAAATTTTATAATATCAAAACAAATGAAGAATCTGTTACTGCTCCAAAAAAAATACAACAAAGCAAAGTATAAAGCATTAGCCAGAAACAAAAAGTGAACATTGAAAACAAACAAACAAATAAACTGTAGCATAACAGAAAAAGGTTTTTTTCTCCCACAGACCCAAAGATTTTAGCAACAAATACAGAAACTGAGCAAACTGCACAGTACTCTGATTTGTACTCTACTAAATATGAGGGTCGAAAAAAAATAAAAGTATATTGCTTATACAATGTAATAAGTCATTACAAAATACTAATACTAACATGCTATTTTTTTTTTATCACAGAAATGAAGAAGAAAAACATGGACTCCCATTACTAGACCAAACAGTAAGTATACAATAATAAGGACAACCATAGCAGCATATCACATCCATAGTATCTAATACCTTTGTTCCTTATACATTTGTTTTTCATCCAAAGTTATAAGCAAATATGAATGTGATATGCTGCGGTGGTTGTTGCCAGGGCATAGAGTCTTGGGTGCATGGCCATCCATAGAGTCAAACATTTCAACTATGATCTATGGGAAACTTTTAATGTCCGCGAACAATATGAGTGTTCTTAGAACACTTTGAACTTGCCAGCGAACAATACGGACACCGTTTTCAGGACACCCCCTACGAACATTTAAGAACAACGCGATAGTTCTTAGAACACTTTCAACTTAACAATGAACAATACGGACAGCGTCCTAAGGACACCCCCTACGAACATTCCAGGACACCGGGAGTGTTCTCAAAAACGTCTTCAGAACACCCCCATTTTGTTTATTTGCGAACATTTCAGGACACCGCGGGTGTGCTTAGAACACATTCAACTTGACAGAGAACAATACGGACAGCGTCCTCAGGACACCCCCTACGAACACTCCCCGGACACCGCGAGTGTTCTTAGAAGCGTCTTCAGAACACCACCATCTTGTTTATTTGCGAACATTTCAGGACACCGCAAGTGTTCTAAGGACACATTCAACTTGACAGAGAACAATACGGACAGCGTCCTCAGGACACCCCCTATGAACACTCCCCGGACACCGCGAGTGTTCTTAGAAGCGTCTTCAGAACACCCCCATTTTGTTTATTTGCAAACATTTCAGGACACCGGGAGTGTTCTTAGGACACATTCAACTTAACAGAGAACAATACGGACAGCGTCCTCAGCACACCACCTACGAACACTCCCCGGACATCGCGAGTGTTCTTAGAAGCGTCTTCAGAACACCCCCATTTTGTTTATTTGCGAACATTTCAGGACACCGCGGGTGTTCTTAGAACACATTCAACTTGACAGAGAACAATACGGACAGCGTCGTCAGGACACCCCCTATGAACATTCCAGGACACCGGGAGTGTTCTTAGAAGCGTCTTCAGAACACCACCATCTTGTTTATTTGCGAAAACATTTCAGGACACCGCGAGTGTTCTTAGGACACATTCAACTTGACAGAGAACAATACGGACAGCGTCCTCAGGACACCCCCTACGAACACTCCCCGGACACCGCGAGTGTTCTTAGAAGCGTCTTCAGAACACCCCCATTTTGTTTATTTGCGAACATTTCAGGACACCGCGGGTGTTCTTAGAACACATTCAACTTGACAGAGAACAATACGAACAGCGTCCTCAGGACACCCCCTACGAACATTCCAGGACACCGGGAGTGTTGTTAGAAGCGTCTTCAGAACACCACCATCTTGTTTATTTGCGAACATTTCAGGACACCGCAAGTGTTCTTAGGACACATTCAACTTGACAGAGAACAATACGGACAGCGTCCTCAGGACACCCCCTACGAACACTCCCCGGACACCGCAAGTGTTCTTGGAAGCGTCTTCAGAACACCCCCATTTTGTTTATTTGCGAACATTTCAGGACACCGCGGGTGTTCTTAGAACACATTCAACTTGACAGAGAACAATACGGACAGCGTCCTCAGGACACCCCCTACGAACATTTCAGGACACCGGGAGTGTTCTCAAAAACGTCTTCAGAACACCCCCATTTTGTTTATTTGCGAACATTTCAGGACACTGCGCGTGTTCTTAGAACACATTCAACTTGACAGAGAACAATACGCACAGCGCCCTCAGAACAACCCCTACGAACATTTCAGGACACCGGGAGTGTTCTCAAAAACGTCTTCAGAACACCCCCATTTTGTTTATTTGCGAACATTTCAGGTCACCGCGGGTGTTCTTAGAACACATTCAACTTGACAGAGAACAATACGGACAGCGTCCTCAGGACACCCTCTACGAACACTCCCCGGACACCGCGAGTGTTCTTAGAACAGTTTCACTTTGCTTGCGAACAAAATGGACACATATTGAGTCCTTAGAACACCCCCCAGTCAGTTTATTTAGAACATTTCAGAATACCTGTGATGTCCGCAAACAAATCGAACACAAAAAGAACGTCTAACACATAAAAAACACAACTTTCATCCTATCTCATACACTCCCACCCTCCCGAAACACTCCTACACAACAACACACTCTACAAAATATAAATTTTGAACAAAGTTTCACCACGCTGTCCACGGACGTCCGCGAATCCAAGATGGCGGGCGCTACCGAAAAATCTGACGCGCTTCACGCTCCACGCCGTCCAATCAGCGAACACGTTGCATGTCCGTGAACATCACGCAAGACGATTGGCCAATCAGGACACTGTCCGCGGAGCGAACAGGGAAGTGTGTCCGCGAACCGAACACAGATATCACTAATTTGTTTTTACCTACTTTTTGGTCATTTTAAAAAAAACTACTGGACGGATTTCACCAAATTTGCAAAAGCACGCTTTCGGGACCAAGCCGCTGCTCCTGGTTCAAATTTGGTGGAAATCCGTCCAGCGGTTTGGGCTGTAGGCGCGAGCAAAATTTTTTCATTCAGTCAAAATTTCATTCATTCAGTCTATGAGAAAAAAAAGTTTTGGGCCCCCCCCCTATAACTTTGCCCCCCCTGGACGAATCCTGACCAAACTTTGCAAAGAAATTCAGAGTGACCCAAATACTTTTTTTTGCAACGTTTGGTGAGGATCCGTCCAGGGAGAGCGAAGTTATAAGCCACCCAAAAAGTGCTCTTCCTATGGAAACAGCAACTTAACCATAACTACATGGCCACTACCGTGGCCATGTAATTTGGAGATTGCCTATATCGGCTTTAAGCTGCAGCAGGATTTCTTTAACAACATCAGTGGGTTCAATGCCCTTTTCCATTCCTGCCCTCACTCTATTTGGTGCTGGCGGGGCCTCCAATGGCGCTTTGGGACTCTTGGTTACCATTCTGCTCTCAAAAGAAAGTTTTTGTTGATGCTTTTCACTTTTCCCCATTGCATGTTCATTGTAAGCAGTTGCTGTCATTGGATGGTTAGACAGGAAAAGTGGAGTATTTCACATGATTATCTGGCTACTGAGCCTCTTAGGGTTCTCTGAACAAGGGGAGGCAATCTGAGGATGGCCCACTGGCTGGGGGGAGGTTTCCCATCCTTTTGTAGCGCAGGGTACCAGAATGTTTCCCCAACATTATCTCTGCCTATGACCTATGGGGCTCCACCATGTGGGTTCTAGCTTGTGGGGGGTGCACTACCCCTAACTGAAATCCTGGCTCACCTGCCACCTTCTATCTGGCTATTTTCTCATGCTCGGCCCTTTCCATCCCCTCCAACATTAGTATCCTGCGAATGTGTTGCCGGTCGCGGCAGCATAATTCAGCCTCATGTATCTGTTGACTCTGTAGCAGACTGCAGTGATCTATCTTCCGGATGTGGCTTGTAATGCAGACAGGTGTGCTCTGCTCTCTGCGGTGCCTGTGCCCATGGTTACTCAGTTGGCCACTCTACCCCTTGGCCTCAGGTCTTAATCTCTGCTGGTTGAGCGCTGCAGCCCAAAGCGTGCCAGTCTTTGTATTGGCCTTCACCCTCTTCTGTGGTGCGTTGTTCCTTGGCAATTCTTCCTGCTTCACATCACTCAGATCAGTTGTCTCAACTTAGGTCTCAATTTAGGTCCCGCTTGCCCGGGTTGTCTTTCTAATTATCACTGCAACTCGTGTGACTCGGGATTGCCTTACAAGGCCATCTTTGTGATTTTCCCCCTCTCTCATTTATTTACATAGAGAATGTGAGAGCTGTGGTGGTTTTTTCGACTCCCAAAAGATCATCGTGTTAATGAACAGAACCATTGGAGGACTGACATCTTCCTTCAAAACTCTCTCTATTCTGCAGCGAATCAGTCAATGTAGGGTAAGACTGATTGGGTTCTTTAGGCAGTTTAGGATAAATAAGTACCTACATGTGATAGAGAAAAATACTCTATCTAATAATTCTTTTTGGGGTTTCTAATGATGCATTCACTTGTTACAGATTGGACAATCACCATAATTTGGCTGACAGCCATGCAGCCCAGATTATTTGGGACACCGCATATTGGTGCAGCAGTTTTTCCTGTTACTTATATCAGGAACTTCCAGCTGTGTTTCTTCGCTATGAAGGTTAGTGATCCTAATTAGGCCCAAGGTTTGCTCAGTTTATATAGCATACTGCTCTAACCCGGACCAATTTCTCCTGGCTCAAAGGCATAGGTTGTGTCTTCCACTTTGTTTACGGGACCTTAATGCACTGGCACTTTAAGCTAAATAGGCCTTCACGTCGACTATGATTGGTGGGTTCTCTCTGGCACTATGGGCACCAATTATAATGGTAGCACTTTTTTAAGCATGCAATGACCCCCCCGTTTAGTTACGGCACAAGGTTGGGGACAGGCTGTTTTTCTTGTTTTAAATTATTTTTAGTAAATATCAATTGGTTGACAATTGGGGGTTCTCCCCACTTGGTGACTCTATGATGGGGTTTCATGCATTTATGTCTCCCTGTCTTTTCATAGTGTAATTGCTTATCTCCTGATGAAGACGTAACTCAATTAAAGTTAAATACGTTTTAACCGGTTGAGAAACCAGAGATGTGGTTGATTTTGGACATCGACGTGACCCATCACAACCCATGACCACCTGGGCAATTTGTTGTGGTCTCTTATATATTGATTATATATTTATGTTCCTTATAATGAAGACAATAAGTAATCGATTGTTATGACTTTTTTAGGATAAAGTTTTAGCTTATATTTGTTATTGTTGTGTATGCATGCATGGCTAATGGACGCATGTGTATGAATGATATGAATTGTATGTAAAATCATGTGTTCTTAAATTCTTTCCTGCGATGTAAAATTGTTATGAGTGCTATGATTAAATCATGATTAAAATTCTGATATTTAAATAATGGATCAGGTCCAATTAAATTCCTTGATTCCCTTGTTTTCAAAATTGTATCCTCTGGATCCTTTTTTCCGAGATTAGTAGTATACTAATACCCTGACCCAGAGTGTGGGGTCCCCTGTGACTTTCAGATAAATATATCACATCACTCCTCTGCCTATGGTCATAACGGATTGGCTCTCAGGGCTGTCTGTCTCCAGTCAGCTGTTCTATGTGGGGAGAAACCTCATGATCCGCAGGATTTTTTCAGTATTTTCAAGCCATTGCTCAGCGCTCACAACGGAGCCACCATCTTGGCTCAGGCTCTCAAATGCCCCTCGTAGTGAACCCATTAATTTGTGGCTGTAAAGAAGCACATTTAACCAAATCATTAAAGTTGTTCTTCTCCACTCTGACAACTTGATTTTACCCATAAAACTTTAAGGCTCACCTCCATAGCCAACATTATTATGTTATGAGCAGTGTTGTACTTCTGCAGCCCTTTTTCAAAGGAAGCTTTTTGTTGCAGGTTAGCCATATTGTTAAAGACTAAAACTTCTCAATAACCCCGAATTATTCTGTGAGGGTGGGGTCACTATCTCTATGAGTGTGTTACCTATATTATGCTTTGCAGAGAGATAGAACTGCATTTTTAGTAAACATTCTAAAAACCTCTGCAGTCCTGAAACATTACACTAAGAACTCCTAATTCGAGCCAAGGTGCATCTCCAGGGTTGCTGGACGAAAGCCCGATACTTTAATCAGAAATATACACTGCAGATACTTTAATCAGAAATATACACTGCAAAACCTCTTGGCATGAACATGTAGAAATCACTGATAACTCACCTCCCGATAGTGCTGATATCAGGATTTTAGCCTCCAACACTGAGAGGCATGCGTCCAATCTCTGCCATATAGCCGGTAGAAGTTTAACAACCCACTAGGCACTGAGGCTACCTGCTTAGCAATCGTCTTTACATGTGTAGCCCAGCCAGCGCTGCGAGCAAAGACTAGCCCTAGATACTTGAAGGATCTTACAATCTCAGTGTTTTCATTATTATTGGACTAACTAAACTTTGACCCTCCCTGTTCAAAGAGTGCACTCTTTGTTTTTTTCTGAATTCATTACAACGTTTATTTGCTCAGTTGTCGGCCGGTGCACTCTTTGTTTTTTTCTGAATTCATTAAAACGTTTATTTGCTCAGTTGTCGGCCGCCTGGGCTAAAGTCAATTAAGTCTGTATCAACGGCATACAGCAGGGAGCTACATTTGATACGGTTCAACAATGGTGGAATACACCTAGCTGTTGATTTACCTGGGTAAAAATCAGACAAGAAAACAATAAATAGTAGCAGCGCTTACAGGCTGCCTTGCTTAACCCCCCTATTTGGGGGAAAATCCTTACAATAATAGTTGAATCTAGAGCAACACACTGCTGCTGATATATACTCCTGCAGCAGTTGGGTTAATTGGAGACAACCTGAGGGGACCCATATACAATCTAACTTTTACCATAAAAGGTTACGATCAATAGAGTGTATAACCTTAGACGGATCTAAAAAGGACACACATACTCCTAACTTCTGTATAATTCTTTATGAGAGTATTCAGAAATTAACACTATACATTAAAGAGTAGACATTTCTGAATCCGGCCTGAGTATCTTGTAAGATATTATTATCTCCAACCCACTGTTCCAACCTTGTTACTAGACAGCTGGCGAACATGTTAATCGAAATATTAAGAGTGAGTGGCTGATAGCAAAGGGGATCCACTACTGATTCTTTTACGAAGAGTGGCACTATCAAACTTCTTTTAAGAAACTATCCTGATAGAAACGTGAGCTACTGCATCAAATAATATTCACTCCAGTAACAGGACCCACCAATCCAAAAAGCACATTAACAGTTTAGGGCTTAACCCATCACCTGCAGCTTTACCCTTTTATTTTCCAAATTATGCATGGCTATCTCTTCTTTGGTGAAGCAAATATTTTCACATACCCTTCTGACCTTCAATGTATTCATAGGACAATCAATCCTTGCATTAAACAGAACAACTCGGAAATGAGCTATGCATACAGACGGGAGAAAGGACCCAACATCACCATCCTCCTTCTCCTCAAAGCTGATTAAAACTATTTTCCAAAATTCTACCTTATCTAAAAGCTCCCAATGTTGCTCTACAAATTCATTTTCTTTATTTTAACTACATTTATGTATGCCTGTTTCTTGGCATGCAGCTGTCTTGCATTCTAATCTCCCTGCTTTGCTTCCAAGTACAGGCTCCAATGTGTGCATGCATTCAGTAAAGAACCAGTGTACATCCTTATTGCATCCTAGGTTTTGAAGGGTTTGGCACAGCTTTATTTCAATTGAGCTTATAAGGTGTTTAAACAAGGAAACAATCACCACAGAAGTGAAACCACAAGACATATTCTCCCATAAATTCAAGATTTGCTCACCTCAGAGCATGCTTACAACCTTCTCTTTCTCAACTCTCCCCATAGTAGGGAAATTCACCAACCCAACAATGGTTGTGGATTAAAAAGGTGTGTATCCCACAAAGCCAGACAATAATTAAAGCATTATGCTCACCCATGACCTGATCCAGTATCTCAAAGTCCTGGACCTTATGGAGAAAAAAAAAACAATGGACCAAACACTAGTCGGTAACAGATGCCCTGGAACCAGGTTTAAAAATAGGTTGGGGGTGAGGGTCCCCATTACACCCCCATTTAATTCTACTAGCAGGTGCTTGCACCAAAACCTATGAATAAAGTGACCTTTGACATATTGTCTGGGGATGTAAGGTACTTCTCATGGAGATTCCACACATTTCTTCTGCTATCATTTTATCATCAGTGCAAACAACTACTTACCCCATTGTAGTGTCAACATATCCTAGAAGTATTATGCCAGTGTCTAAGTCACTGGCCTGAGCTGTGGAGAGAGGACGATCAACCCTGAAAATGCATAGTTGCCTCTCCTTCAAAAGAAATATACATATTTATCACCAGCAACTTTTGAACAGTCAAGACACTGGGCCTCATTACGAGGTTGGAGGCAGCCATGGCGCTATTAGCGCCATGGCTGCCTCCAAACTCGTTCCGACTCTGCCCTGGTGAATGGAGCTATTACCGGTCCATTCCAAGGTTGGCAGGACCGGTAATTCCCCATTCACCAGGGCCATTCCCCATTCCCATTTGAGCCCCCGTAGGCTTCAATGGGAATGGGGAAGGCGCTTATAACGGTACCGCAAATTGCGGTACCGTTATTAGCTCCAGAGTCCCTTTGTGGGTCCCGTCCTTAACGCCTGGAAAAACCAGTCATTAAGGGAGGACCCGCAAATGGATCTCGTAGTAGGGAGGTAAGGGATTACCGGCACCGGTGCCCTTACTGGTGCCGGTAATCCCTTACTGCCCACCTCATAATGAGGCCCACTGTCATTTACAACAGAAATAATTATCACTTTGGTATTCACCAGGTCATACCTGGTTGCCTGTACTGACAATGTTTTCCACAGAAGGGCCACTAAACCCTTCCTCCCCCTTTCGTGAGTGTCTGCATTTACTGAAAAAGCAATACAATCATTCAATTTTTCGTTCAGGCTAATGTCCTCCACCTGACCATGTTTCCTGGAGGAACATTTAGACAAACAAACGTAACCACAATGCCCATTCCACATCATAGGGTTGGTATTTAACACTAGCAACATTTCAACTAATCATCTTTAGAGTGGTTTGCTGTGCAGAGAATGGATGTGTACCCCTGTGATGCCCCTCTTCTCTTAAAGCTGCATGGTAGGAACAGAGTGAATGCATTGATAAACCCTCTCAGCAGCATACCTAGAAAGAATTCTGCAATGTTGTGTGGCAGCATCTCTTAATGCTGGCTCCAGTTCAGTGCCAGACAGTTCTCGTATTGAGGGCTAAGCATTAGTTAATGACTGCACGAGCGCAGGCCGACGTTGACCAAGGTAAGAGGACAGTGCCCCTTTGAAAAGTTCCAACTATGCATTGTGCAAATGACAAACGTTAAAATTAGAGCATTTGGAGTGATGGCAGCTTGAGAGGACAGCTTCTACTCAGGAAAACCTGTTGATATATATCTCGTGGCAGACTCAATTGAAATGCTAGACCCTCCTTCCTCTAGAAGATCCAGATTGGGGAGTGATGGAGAGGGAGAACCTGCTGATCCCATGAATGGAGATTTTCAGCCTTCAAAGAGATGAAAGCAAAAAGTGTCTGGTAGGATCCCGACGTGAAGGCCAAAGTGCTCAGGACTACTTGACAGAAATCATGGATGGAGTCATGCTGTCTATCGAGAAGATTAAACAGATGGTTTTGGAAATGAAAAATGTCAATCCATGTTCAAGAAACATACTGAGGAATTTGAAACTAGAGTCTCATAATCTGAAAACCGGCTGATCGCCTTGGAAACTAAGGTGTCAACCATGTCAATACTTCTTGAGGAAGCAGAGAAAAAAATCTCTGAACAAGAAAGTTATAATAGAAGATCAAACTTGAGGATCACAGGTTTCCAAGAAGGTGTAGAAAGTGCCCACCCTATAGACATCCTGCAAAAGACATTGCCAAAACTGCTAGAACTACCTCCAGGAAAAACACTAGAAATTAAATGGGCACCGTTCCCATGCACCTAAACCGGAGTTGGTCAGCCCCCTCATGCCTTTCTGGTAAAGGTTTTACGGTACCCAGTGAAAGAAATGCTGGTGAAAAGAGCCAGTGAACTGGGTGTGCTGAAATGGGGTGAGAAACATACAATCATGCCTTTTAATGACTTCAGTAAAGAAATTGTTATGCAAAGAAAACAGTTTAATGAGGCTAAGAGGCTGGCCAAGGACAAAAAGATGGCGTACTATATGATTTATCCAGCTATACTGCAAGTGGTTGTTGATGGGATTACACACTCGTTCTCTGATTACCTCAAGGCACTCTCTTTCGTAATAGAATTACATCTTGGTCTTGGTGCAACATCTTCAACAATAACACAAAGCCAAAAAATTGATTTTTATAGCATATTCACACATCTAGCGATATGCTTACGCTTTATTTGTATTTACTGCTATTTTTTGTTTGATATCCTATAACACAGAGGTTAGGATTCTGGCATTTTTCAATTGTGAAAGTCTGTTGGCTGAAAGTCATTGTGTTCTATTAGAATCTAATTATTATCAGAGGGTCCTTTCCTCTACTAACTTGCAGTGAACCATCACATAATGGCGCCCATGGAAAGCGTTCACTCTTTTCGGTTCTTCGGCTGTGAGAAGTTACCTCATTGTGCGTCCTTCCTTGGTGTGGTTCCACGAAGTTTGCGCACATATGTGGACCCCCCTGGGAGTTCGAATGCCGTCAAGCCACGCAAATACTGGATGATTTACTCTGCAGTACTAGAACATTTATTGATCTTTACTTTCTATGCCTGGACATTGGTTTAGGTAAGCGAGGCGTGTATTGTGTCTGCTTGTTTGAGATGATCTCCATTCCCGTGCTGCTTTCCATTTATGCCATGTCTGTATGTTATCTATCATGCCAAAGCAAAATGACTTAACACAGAGGAATACAAACCTATACTGGGACGTGGACAAGTTTCATTCAGTGGCTGGTTTTGGACGAACAAGCCACTTTACCAACTAGACTAAGCAGCATACATAAATGCAGATGTCCTAAAACGTATATGATATGTGCTTCTAGCATTTGCGCTGCTTTAAAGCTGAACTCTTGTCGTCGCCCTTTACCAAGTACAGTGAGAAATTAAGTCAAGTGTCATGAATGGTCAGGCTCCAAGGAATACATGTAGATGCCTATTACAGGTAAGGAAATGAGCAGATTGTGTAAATGGTTTTGGCTGCCTGAACCTATTACTGTTTACAAACCCAATGACTCATACTCCCATACCTCCTGGCCCTTCCCCGCAGCGCCATCTGAACTGCACCAAGGCTGTGATGTAACATCTAAATTCCATGCTACACTTTTCATTGCGACCGTCATGCATATTATTGATCTATATTTTGTGGAAATAGTTTCACTGTGTGTTTAATGCATACATTTGAAATAATATGCTATGTCACTATAGATACACATCAAATATAGATGCATGGTCTCGGGAGGATGGCTCAGGGGCAACGTGATCGCCTTGGAAGCAAAACGACTCAGAGCAACACAGGTTCGATCCTCGGTCCGGGCTTAGAAACCTCTGGGTATTAAGCGTTTTATAAATAACCAATCATATATCATGTGTAATTGGCTGAGGGGTGCTTATACCTTATGAACAACTAAGAATATGGGATTCGTGAACTTGGACTCTGTGCCATATTTTACTGGGTGGGATGTTTATATCCAAATGAACCCTGTTACGTTTCAGGACATGGTATTGGGACGATGTTGGAATCTATATATAATTAAAACTGTTTGTCTAGATAAGTATGCATGTCTGGGTGTGTGTATAGACGAGGGAATATATATGCACATATATGATTTGAATATAATTGCTCACTTGTATGCATAGGTTACTATATGTTAAGATGAATATGTGTGTCTTGGTGCATATCTGTATGCATGCAGGATTAACACATCTCATAAAGATTTGTTTATTTACATAGTTATTTGGGTGTTGTAGCTTTGGACCCATTAGTTGAGATATCTTCTGGAGATGCAAGTTTAATTGCTATAACTCTTGTTTGGTGTATTAAGATGCACCTGACATTTAAATGTTATTGCTGGGTCGATGTTACTGGCTCTCTGCTATCCTTGTTTAGCCGGTTCTAGTTTAGTGGGTAGTAGACCGAGTTTTAAGAGTTTAAATTTGATTGATTGTGTAAAATGTTAAATAGATATGTTTATGTGTTAAGTCCTGTGTCCATTCTTTTTTTTTCATCTTGATTTTTTCTTTCCCCAGCATTCCTTTCTTCTATTTTTGGACTATATTCTCTGTGTGTGTGCTCTTAGGGGGTTTTCATAATGCACCACTACTGCTGCACTTTTTGCATCAGACATATTTACGTCATTGTGTGCGTACAAATGATTGGCGCCGTGTGTTGGTGCAATTTAGTCTATATACATATTTTGTTGCATTGGGAACAATGTTGCATTGGGAACAATGGCCACATGCTTGAGTTTATTGAGCTGGAATGTTAAAGGTGTAAACAACCCAGTTAAGCGGAGAAAAATCCTGACGTTTATAAAAGAAAGAAGAATAACATGGCCCCTCATGGGACAGCTTCACGTATTGACTATTTTATGATTAGTAGGAACCTCTGTGGAGATGGTTGTCGAGTTGATATCAGGGATGTTGTGATATCGGACCATGCCTCTATTGAGTTAGCCTAAGCTGGATCTGCGGGTGGTCTAAAAACAGTGGCAAGTGAATACACATTTGCTCAATGATCCAGAATTTGTCAGCCAAATTGAGAGAGAATTATCCATGTTCTTGACAGATAAACTGAATTCGGTTGACAAATTGTCAGTAGTTTGGGATGCATTAAAAGCCACAATCAGAGGTAAAATTATTAGTTTTGCTTCACTTAAGAAATGAGAAAGAGAGAAAGTTATGGTCTGGTTGGAAGATGCGTACAAGACAGCTATGAGACATTATTTTGATATTCATAGTGAAGAAAATATGTTGGCCTTGTCTCATGCAAAAGTTGTTTCAGACTGCAAACTTCGCCTAAAGGCAGAGAAATATTTATTTTATTCAAGACAAGCATTCTGGGAGCGAGGTGAGAAATAGGGAGCATTACTGGTGAATCATTTGAAGCATAAGTAGGGTAATAGGAAAGCGTCCTCTGCTGTTATTGGGTGATAATTTGAGAAAAATGTACAGATTTGCGAAGAGTTCAGACAATATTATGCTTTTCTATATAGAGATGATGGACTTGTGTCTGAAGAGAAGGTTAATAATTATCTTTGCTTGATGGACATGCCAAGTTTAGGAGAACAATCTCGATGCAGAAATTGCAATCAAAAACTCGATTGGCACATCAGAAAGAGGCAAATGCCCTGGGCCTGATGGATTCCCAATAGAGTTCTATAAGACCTTTTGTCAGATCCTGTCTTCTTTTCTTGTACAGTTATATATGAAGATTATACATACTGAGGCTGTTGCTGAATCTATGCACACAGTGTTAATCATGGTTATTCCTAAACCAGGTAAAAATCTATTGCTGTGTGAAAATTATTGACCTATTTCAATTTTAATTGTTGATGTTAAACTTTTGGCGAAAGTATTTGCCAGAAGACTGAAGACCGAATGGCTTAATTCCTAAAATAGTTCATAAAAATCAGACAGGGTTTATATCTGGTAGGAATAGTTATGACAATTTGCGTGAATTGCTCGATGTTATCTACCTCAAGAGACACTCTATTGACGCTTATACAGCTATCAGTATAGATGCTGAAAAGGCTTTTGATAGGGTGAGTTGGGTTTTCCTTCGTCAAGTCTTGCTTAAAGTTACTTGTGGACCACGTTTACAGAGACTCTCTAGCGCTCTTTATGGTGGTGTGAGACCAGCCATAACTGTTAATAGCTGTATTTCAGACTTTTTCCAAATCCAAAAAAAGAATCGTCAGGGTTGCCTTTTGTCCCTGTTGTTATTTGACTTGTTTGTAGAGCCTTTAGGGGTTATGCAATGGCCCTATTGTATGCAGATGATTTTTGGTGTTGATCTCGAATCCTGAGCTCTCATATAAGGAACTCCTGTTATCATTGCGGAGATTTGAAAATGTCTCTAACTATAAAGTGAATGTTTCAAAGGCCCTAGTTTTTCCCATTTCCCTTTTGTGTCATAGAGGACTATTTAATATAGATTGTGCGGAATGGGCTAACTCAGTGTGTTCATGTTGACAGAGATGGTGAATCTCTCCTCGTCAATAACATTCTGCTGATACTTATTGAGACATACACACTTTACTGTAAATGGGAGGAATTAAAATTGACTCTTTGGGGCAAGGTTAGTCTGGTGAAAATGGCTCTACTTCCTAAATTGTTATGAATTTTCAGTATGCTTCTGCTACCGCTCCTGAATAAACTGCTTTTGAATATTAATAAATCGCTGAATTGATTTCTGTGGGGAGAGAATGACTGTGTGCAAATTCCAAATGATGTTCTTCAACATCAAAGACCGGTACATCTAAGTGATATAAGGCAATATCATTCTGTGTTTGCACTAAGTACTCTGCATCGCGGGATAATGATTGACCAAGTAGACTGTGCAGGTTGGATTAACATTGATAGAGACACTGTTTCACCTATGCCCCTAGATGTTGTTCTATTTCCAGAAAAAAGGCTGCCAGTCAGTCACCCCATTGATAAAACACGTGGTAAAAGAATGGAAAAGATTTCACGAGACTCATAGGGACAAATATTTACTCTGTGCAGATTCTAGTTTGTGGAAAAATCCGGCTGTGCATCAGGATAATTGTGCTTTGTCGTGGATTTCTTGACAAAAAGCAGGCATTTGGAGGATTGGGCAGGTTCATGATGGCCAGAACATGTCGATTTTGAATTCTTGAATTTTAATATATAAGCTAAAGGCAGGGGAGATTTGTATAAAGTACTGAGGGATCTCTTTGCTAATATTCTCACCATTAAATGCTGCAATGCATGCCTGACCTGTGGTCCTGCACTTATTTAAAACCATGCCTCTATCATCTTCCACCTTATATAAACTTATTATGCCATATGTATTACACCAATATCTGTATTTATATTAGTTTGCTCTGTGTTCTGTGTTTAAGTGCAACACTTATCAGATTAATATATATGGGGTGCCCAGGAACAATTTTCTTGCATTCCCCGAATGCAGGGGTGTTGCTAAGTCTGGAAAAGATCCAAGGCTACGCTAAAGTTGTAACTGTCAAGACTCGGGGCTAGCTAGCATTTTTGGTTGTAGCTCCCGAGCTTCTATCTGGGCTGCAACCAAAAGACCTGGGGCTATAGCCCCCTCAGACGGCCTTTAGCAATGCCTCTGCCCGAATGTATTTGTGAAATATCAGAGCCGAGGCAGTGGTCTGTCTCACAGTTCTGAATCAGTTCACACCATTCCAAGATGGTGGACCTATGGGGCCAAACAAAGTACTTCCAGTTTTGGTCTAGTGTTCTCTATATGAAAGGCAGTGTGAGGGCAGACGACTCCGAGATTTGTTGTTTGGCGATCTGTGAGCGACCAGAGGTGAGTGTTCAAGGTGACGAGGATCACTTTAATTAATGTTTCATGTTTACAATTGAGTGGGTAATTTAATGCTGATTTTCATATCTCTTCCTCATTTTCCTCACTCATAATGGACCGTGGCTTGGCTTCTGCACTAATAGAGTTATTATTTGCATGCATTCAGGTATGTTCAATGTCTTTCGGTGCCTATTTTTGTATTCACCAAGTTAGGTGTCGGTATATGAGTTGGAGTTACCGTCTGGTTATGTCTTATGATTTCCAGTTCACTCTAACTTCCCAAAAGTGGGGTTAAAAAAGACAGCAAAGGCAGGCGGCTATTGGCCGGTTGCTTATTTTGTGTGCTTAAGTTACATATGAGTTAATGGGACACTCTGCAATGCCTAACTACGGCAGATATCTGGTAACTGTGGTACTCACTGTATTTATAACTGCCCACTAGTTAAGATATTTAGACACACTATAAAGGATGAGAGCACTTGGCTCTGATGTCACCAATTTTGGCCAGAATTACATGTCTCAGCATTCATATGTACTCTGTAATGTTACAGATTAAGCAACAAAATGCTTCTGTTTAATGCCTGGTGGACCATATGTTTATCTCAATAGGTGTCTATGTTTTTCAGTTTTTTCTTCCTGGACTGCTACATGTTACATTGGTATTCTTTGTGTTTTTTCTTCCTTTTATGCATGGATGTTTAATTTGCTTTGCTACAACTTTGTCAACATATACATTGCACCTTCTTGCCTTGCTTCCTTCGTTCTAATGCCACAGTTTGTTTTTCTGGTGTGTTTTACCAATTGTAAATTGCTTCCAGGTATGTGACATGACTATCATACTATTATCTATATTGGTACGTGTAAACCAGCCTAGAAAAAGACCTGTGGTCAAAACACATGCCGGCTGTGGTATTCCCATTAAATATTAATTGACTTCATATCAACACTACATGCACAGTGTGGTTGTGTAAATTGTTGTTCCAGTGGGGATTGGGTCCATTTTTGACACAACCACCCGCTGCAGTTACATTTATTCTAGTATTCAATTGTTTCCCAACAACCACATTATTCTTTCTTATTAACAAAAAGGTCATAGAACTGACAAGTGCTTTGGGTTCCAGTCTTATGCCACATACTTCTTTAGAATCTTGCTGATTAGTAGGTATATCATTTTTGCATCAGATAAGATTGTGCTGTCTAGCCAGAAAGATGGTAAGTTCTTGTGGAACTCTAGTATGCATTATATCTATCATGCCATGGTATTTTATATTTTCTCCAGATGTGCCTTTTTCATTTGTCCTAATGAGTATACTCGTTAACACCTCTACATATTGAATCCTACTGCAAGTTACTTGATCTCTTTAACTACTAATCGAAGCAAACTTTGACAAAACACATAGGTCTGATTTCCCGATGGTGCCTGCACACAATAAAAGTACAGACAATATAGACACACACCCGAGTCACACATACAAGCACGTATTAAGCACACATATTGGCATTATGTCATTTCCATCAGAAAGCAAGGACAGTATTTTCATAATAAGCCAACATACTTTCTGTGCACGCCAGGTAATTACCATCCTATGGTAATGTAGGGCATTTCATCCATGTGGCTGGTATCAGTATTACATGAAAATGTTCTCCCTTTTAGTGATTTTAGTGACTTAATATAAACACATATGTTTTCAAGGTACTGCAGTATTATGGTGTGTTTCTAAAATGACATCCCAGCAATATATCCGACAAGGTCATTTTATGCTATCATTACTGGCATTATATGCCCAGGGTTTTGACAGTATATGATTAAGACCTGCCCATATTTCCCTCTCAACCACTTACCTAAGGGAGCCATGGCCCAATGCCACATTGTTTTTGGAAACTGTTGAAATCCCACATATTGGCTTGCATGCAAAGGGAGTAACACATTCATATACGTTCATGCATTCACTTAAGCACAGTTCAACACACACACACGAGCATACACTGCCATGCAGCCCCCACATGTATGCATCTGCACCCCTTTGGACTTACACACAACACATTTACAAAAGAGAATCAGAAAACCACATGCACCAACATGCATCAACAAAAAGAAACATATACAATCAAACATGCATTCACAAATGTACACAGATACACATGCATTGACACATGCATTCACACATTCACATACATGTGCGTATACACACACACACACACATCCATGCATGCACACACTTAAGTGGACACAAAGAGACATGTTAGTACACTTCCACACACATGCAGTCACAACCGAGGGTATTGAAAAAGCATACTGGCCACATTGTGTTTGGAAACTGTTCAATCCCCACATATTGGCTTCCATTGCAAAGGGAAAAATAACGCATTCATATGCTCTCATACATGTACGTACACAAAGAACATGCTTTCAAGCAGATCTAGCTGCACACATATGCACAACACATTAACAAAAGAGAATCAGAAAAACATAAACCAACAAAAAAATCACCAAATAGAACCATATACACTCAAATACATGAATTCACAAATGTACACACAGACAAAGACATAGGGGGTCATTACAACTGGTGCGGTCCAAAAACAACATGCTGGTAATTCCGATTACCGGCACATTTTCCAGACTGCACTACTATGACAAGCAAAGCCAGTAACAACGATGCTGGGAACAGCACACACTGTGCTAACACCGCTGATAGCACAATGGACATAAACTATGGGACCCACCGCAAGACGTGCGGGAAACACTAGCACAACGGTAATAAGGCAACATCATGACAGCATTTTTTCCAGAAACACCGGCACAAAAATGCCAGTACTACCAGAAAACTGTGCCGGAAACACCAGCACTGCGGAGCAGGCGTTAACCAGGCCCAGGTGTGGAAGAACTGGCCACAGGTGCATCCAATGTACCCAGCTGCACACAATGAGCACTAAGACTGTTGAAAAGAACCACACTCACAACACACACACTGGCCAACACAACAATGCTGACACTCCTAGGAGTAGCAATGGACCTGGAGGTGCTGCATGCAGGAGTGCAGCTGTATGACCAGGCGCTGCATCAGTGGCAACAAGAGGACAGGCAGTGGAGGAAGATGAGGAGGAGGAGAAGTTTGATGAACAATGCCATGCAAGTAAAAAGCCTGAGGTGTGCACCAATAAAGCGCACAAGGGCAATACCCTGGGCCCCAAATGACGGCAGATCTATACCTTATAGCATCTGAACAGGGAGACCATCCTGGAACTGGTTGAGCTCATCCACGGCGACATTCAGAGCAGCATGGCATGCAGACAGCCATACCGCCCCTGCTGAAGGTGGCGTCAGTGCTGCACTTCCTTGCCACATGCACTTTTCAGCACTTATCAAGCTGCATGACATCTCGCAGCCTCCATTTTCAACAGTGCTGGTGCAGGTCCTGGATGCCCTCTTGCGCCATGTTTCCCAGCATGTTGCCCTTCCAACCACACAGGCTTAGGTCAACACCACCATGTACTTTCGGGCATGCCAAATGGGTTGGGAGCAGTGGACTGCAAACTGTACCACTCACTGAATGTGCATGTCGTCTGTGATGTGGACCTAAGAGTCACCCACTGCTGTGCCCGCTTCTTGGGATGAACCGATGACTCCATTGTCCTGTGGAATAGCATCCTGCCTGCATAAATGGTGTGTTATGGGGGACAGCTGACCTGGCTATTGGGTGAGTGAAAGCATCAACACACACACATATTGTTGAATGGGTACCAGGCCACAAGGTTTCATTGTCTGACACCAATGCATGTCCCACAGCCACCATGCCAATGCAGGGACACAATTGGCATGCACAAGTGGATGACCACAAGTAACATCTACCACATGTGTCAACAGATGGACACACCATCACAATCGGAGCACAGATGGACAGGAACATGCAATGCACTACATGTACCAGAATGCATCACATCCATGTCACAATACCCAGGGTATCTCGACACAACCCCACACACCCCCATCAACCCATACCTGGGTGATAGGCCCCACACAGCATGTCCAGCATTTCCTGTCACAGGGTGCAGCAGGGCGAATGAAGGCCCGCCAGTTCACAGACCCAGATGCATGTGTCACACAAACACACATATCTATAGATGTAAGCACTGTCCAGTCACTTGAATGTAATGGCCTTCCTTGTGTGCCATCCCTTCCAAGGTGATGTGCTTTTTTAGCACTGTGCCATTTGTGTCTAGCAATAATACACAAATCACAGTATACTAAACCCCAGTAACAAATTGTTTGTGTTAAAATCTGTTTTGTAAGTAGTGAAGTGTAATAATCATTTGACTTTATATATCTGTCTTTATATTATTGTCAAAAAGATTTCTATATTTTGGTTGGGTTAGCCGCTTTTGATGGCTTTTTCTGTGCACCGTATTCGAATTTTCAAAAATAAATGAGTGACATGAGACTTCCTGGTCTTCATTCTCTCTTAAGCTGTATGCATCAGTAACAACAAACAGCTGTGCTACTTGGATAGTGTGACCAATTTTGCTGCTCCTAAACTAAGGGATGGGTAACAATTCTCCTACAGACAGTTAAACAGAAAATGTTCCTGACACAACTTGTGACCCACCACCCCCTCCTCAAATATCCCCCCAAACACTCCCTCTCCAAATACCCCTGATGATGAAATTGTGTCATTGATGCAGTTGGTCAGAGTTACTTCCGTGGCCTCTTCTCATGGGCCTTACCCTGTCCTGGTGACCCTGACAGCTGCATGCAGCGGTGCCTTGGGCTGCCCTGGTGAGAGCTGGCAGGCGTGGGAATGGTGGATGGTGGGTCCAATCAATGTGAATCTATGTGCTCCAGGGCAACCTGCAGGGAAAGATTGAGGGACTCTGCAAGTGCGGGGATGGTCTTGTTCCCCTCCGGGACCCTCTGTGCCAGCAGGACCGTGGCAGAGGTATCGAGGCCCAGAGCATGGGCACAGCACTGGCTGGTGCCCTGCATATGTTTGTGCATCATGCATGACTTATCCAGTTGCTGCCTCATGAGATCAGCCATCTCCTCGTGCCTGTGCTTGATCCTGAGGATGCGTGCATCCTTGTTCTGTATGTTGGGGATCATTGGTGGAGGTGGACTGTGGAGGTGGGGGGGCTGAAGGCAGGTCGATGGTAAGGTGTGTGATCCGGTGACCCCTCTGTCCTGTCCCCCGCGTTCTTGCACAGCATTGTCATCAGTGGATGTGGCCACATATGTCGATGGCTGGTGTTGGGTGGCCAGTGGCCATCTTGCGGGGCCAGACGGATGTCTGATAGGGGCAGGTGACTGTGCCTCTGTGGCTAATGGCTGTGCTGCAGGGGCAGGTGCCTGTGCCTCTGTGGATGCTCACTTCGCAGCAAAGGCAGGTACCTGTGCCTCGGTGGACGATGGCTGGCCACAAGGGCAGCTGGCTTGGTCATAGAGCCAGCACTCATGTGGCCATATGTGTGTTTGAATGTTTTTGGTCGGCAGTGCTTGGGTGCCCCCAGAACTACGGTCATGGTATTTGGCCCATTTAATGGGTTGGATGTGGCTCCATTTAGTGTGTGCTGCATTTCTCTATCTACTCTGTTTAATTGTTTTGATGTGGCACCTTGTACTCACCACCCTCTGCATGTGTCCCTGTGTGACCTCCGCTGCTCCGACTCTCTCAATACCACAGTGCTGCATTTCTCCTCCCAGGCCATCAACTTTATCCCACCTCAGTTGCCATGCCTTCCCTCCTGTGGGCCGATAGCAGGTTGTAGACTCTCAAGCGAAGGTCATCCCAATGCTTGTGGCAATCTATTTGGGTGCGGGGGTCGGATCCCACAGCCGACACACTGTGTGCCACCTCCTCCAATATTGTTGTCTTTCCCATTTGTGTAGTCAGCCTGTGGTCTGTTGCAAATAGTTCCCCAGCATTATCCAAAATTGTGTCAATTAGCACTGACAATTCTTGCTCTGTGAAGCGTAGTGTCCTCTAGCGGATATGTGGGACACGTGATTTGAATGATGCAGACATGATGCTGGTGTTAAAGTGATCGGATAGCAACAGGAAGTGGGAGGTTGCATGTGGATTGTGTTTTTGAAAATGGCCACCTGCGAGCTTCCTGTTCCTGCAATGACATTGTTTCCGGTCCCGTTGTTTCTGTTGCCGGTGTTTTTGTAAGATGCATGCCAGAAACAGTGGCACCAGCATTTATACTGATGGAACACCCACAGAATTGGGCATCAACAGTGTTTCTAGCAAGAAACAAAGATTAGGTGAAAACCCAATCATACAGCCGCACTCTGGAATCCCAAACTGGGTTCTGTATTTGTTGTAATTTTGCTATGTATAGTTCCTTTAGTCCAATTCTTGGAAAAATACGAAAGTCAAATATATAGTGGTTTTCAATGTTGGTTTATCCATCAATTAGGAAATTATTTTATTGAAAGAAGTGGCAAGTAGCCACCGATAATGTTCTTTGTGAGGAAGAGATTGCCATAAATCACTCTATCCGTAGACTTATATTGTGTCAATGCATTTCGGAATACAACAAATTCCTTCATCAGGGCAAGTCTGATGTAGGTGAGTAATGGCGAAATCTATGTTTCAAAGGCCAGGCTGCTCCACCGTGTACAGCGAGCAGGTGCATATGTAGAGAACGAAGCAGAGAAGTTCTCTCTGCGTTTGCTGAAGGCAGACTGTCTTCGTTGCATCAACAGTGTTTCTGTCATGCCGGTCACAATGTTTGCGCGCTCTCCTGCAGTGTTGTGATATGCTGGCACATTACCGTGAAACTCATAATGAGGGCCATAGACACTGATACAGGCATTCCCGCATACATACACCTGTGCGCACACACACACACATACACACACACATCCATACACACACTAAAGTGGACACAAAAACTATCTATGGGCACTCACACAAGCATGCAGTCACAACCGAGTATATTGAAAAAGCACACCTTCAAATGCTCACATAGAAAAAATGTCTACAGACATTTTGGGGAGACTCAGAATGTTACAAAGCTACATGCCTGATAAGCATCATGTGAAACTCATTAAAACATATGCAGGGGCAATGTGCTACAGTGGATGGTAGGGGAGGCTTGTACCTCACATTTCCGTGAGTAGCTTGGCAGAAGTGGGAGGCAGGATACTAACGTGAGTGTGTGATCGGTCCAATGAAGGGCCCGTTCCCACATTCTTCCCTACTTGTCACCGCTAGCAAATTATAATCAGGCACTTGTGTATGTTCCACCAAGTAATTACAGAAGTAATTGAGATTAACATAGGCATGTGAGGAGTGCATTGGCTACTTTTCCATGACACCAGACGCTATTTGCAAACAGTGAAAATGCTAATGGTAACACTTGACCTTGAAGTCCTGTGTCGTGAGGTTAGAGCCCAGTAAACAGTAATGCAGGTGATGGCTATTGGGGATAGTGTCTAATAAATGTTACACATTTTACCAATAAGAAACGCATGTTTAACTGCCTCCATGTCATGCTCTGCCTTGAACAACTATTGCCTACTTTTTTAAGCCAGACCTACAAACTATAGAGAAGGGTAGCTGCTGTGCCCAAAGCATTCAACCATCACGATAGACAGACTCTGTGAAAGAGTTCTGAAAAGAGATGTCGTTCCTTCAATGTCTCTTTCATGACCAACAGTCTTCTTCACACTCTTACCAAGCTTACAGGGAGAACTGAGTCACTGTATCAAAGACAAGTATTTAATGCCCAAGTGGTTCCTTAGTCGGTATTGCATTCTTTCTAGATGAGTTACATAGGTTGTTTAGGTCGTGTTTTGCCTATTAATGTATGGTATGCCAATACAGCATCTCTCATGTTAGCTGTGGATGCAATACATAGCATCACTTTCGCATTTGGAGCAGTATGTTAGAAACGTACCTTCACGAGAAAGTTGAACTTCATGTGCTATGATGTTTTCTTGTGCATCTTCCAAATAGAAAGACTTGCTTAGTTCAGTGTTGATGCAGCCTGCTTCTGTCACTTTGGGTTAATTACTATGTTAATCACTGCGTGATTGTCATTAGGTATCAGTCCTGTTAGTTACCATGGTTTCACTGTTAACTGCAGATCATTATTTTGTTATTTCAATAGTATTTAATTAGTCAGCCTGCATGGTGGTACATTTTCTACTTGGCATGCAGAGATGTTGTTTATTAAAGGAACAAGAACTGTATGTAACTGCTGCTTTGTGCTTCCTACATTCACAAAGAGATGGAACATTCTTCCTCTTTTTGCGGAAATGAGCAGGAGAACCGGGTAGGCGACTCAACCGGAGGTTGATGACCTGTACCATTAACCAAAATGTTAAGACGACAGGGTTACCGACTTCCAACTTCCTTTTTTATAAACACCCTTTATTTTACCAACACTAACTTCTGTAAACTGAAAATGCACCTATTATATAATTCTATAGATTGTCGCAATGGTGTGCTTGCAGCTGCATACCAATGCATACCAGTATGCATGACCTACTGTGATTTATTGTCCAACATGTAGTAATATCGTTCTTATCAAGAATATTTTTGTATTGCTGTGCAGTGTTACTTACATATTGTGGATGTTTGTTAAAGCTGACCAATAAGGCCTTCCCTGAAAGCTGGTAAGTATAAACAACAGGGCATGAGTAGAAAATAATTTGCTGGGTTTCATCGTGACATCACAGAGAAGGATTTGTAGGTGAAAGTCCTCCTTGAAATCATGGATCTCCAGCCTAACTGATACTGCCTGATCCTGTACGGGTACCAATTGTACATTATGGTAGATATTTAATCAAAGGCATAAGCAGACACACACAGAAGCAAGGACAAAGTATTTCTGTCACACGCACAGACCTAAATACATACCCACATGTAGACAGACATACAAGCAAAATAATGTTGATACATATATATGTAGGTGGTGTGTGTTGCTATTTACCAAGTGTCAGCATAGGGTTATGAAATAAAGGTAAACGCCCAACCTCTCACTGGAGGTTAGGGTGATAGGGTCCCCCACTAGTTCATACCTTGTAGATGCATCATTTGTGGAGCATAGACCCATTCTGACTCTGGGGCTAGAGATTAGGGACTGCAATATAGGGCAGAGCAGCTCAGAAAAAATGCACACATCATAGATAGAAACAACAATACTACAAGAAACAGAGTTTGTTTAGTTCATTTTAGTTTGGATAAAACAAATAAAATCCATAAAACAAGCAAACTGTTTCACAAAACAGATTACAACAGAAGAATATATAAATATAGTACACAGAAACGTAGATTACAATTACACAACTACATAACATAGCTCTCTCTGTGGTTTCTAAGGAGCAATGGCAACCTAAACAATGTTGGATGGATTTATACAAATGGCGCTTTGTCCAAAAGTAGATGAGAGAAGTGATGGCTGTCCTGCAGTCTCTGTGACTCACTGATCTTATCACTGGTGCCAGTCACTTTCTCCTCGAATCAATTTTACAAAAAGGAGAAATGCACCATGTGTTTGCATTTCTTCATTATGCAAATATATCATTCGGATTGATGTCGAGCAGGCGACCATTTTACAAAGTTTGATCTAAGGCCCTGAATGTCAAGTCTTAATCAGTAAGAATAAATATATGGTGATGGCTGGAAACCAAATCAAGATATTCCAAGGGGCCCTCTTAGTAATTCTGAAATAATTACTCACGCTGCAATGTTTCTGTAACTCTACCCAGTGCTGGTTCTCCCTTTCCTCAACATCAGATTTAATAACAACCAATGAATGTGAGTGGCATTTTTGCATGGTTACTGCAACGAGAAACCAACACCAACTGAACAATGACCTTTCTCGTGTTCATAAACCATGAAATTCTTCTACTATTGTAATAGAAAAAGTGTGCGTTAGCAATGGCCTGTATAGGTTGGACTCGTCACTATGAAAATCTTGCTCCCGGCTTTAGCTTGTCTGCTGTCGGGCTGACGTTAGTCTCTCTATGCACAATATTTGCCTTGTGAACCCACGTTCTATCTTCATAGGGCATACACAAATCAGTGCAAAGAACAGAAGGTCAAACACTTCCTAACCATGAGAAGCCGAATAGTATATATTATAAGAACAACTAGCCATACCCCTCGGTCTTGCCCGGGTCTGTCGGTGACTGCCTATGTTTGAAAAATTGCAATATCGGGAATTTCACAGAATCGCCTATGCTGATAGCATAGGGCCGGACCCCACTCCACCCCTGTGCAGGGCGAATGGGTGGGGTTGTCAAAATGTCACTCTTACCAGTACACTCCACACAACTGTTGTGGGGCTGGAACCATCAATCCCAAAATCAGCAATCTTCCTAAATCTCCTATACCGATAGCACAGTGCCGGACTCCGCCCTGTGCAGGGTGAAAGGGTTGCGTTGGTCAGCTCTCAATATCGCCAGTATACCCCAGACTGGTATGCCAACCATGGGCCAAAATGTGAGTCCAACAACTGTTATGGGGCTGGTGCCAATCCCAAACATACAAACACACTTTCACAAATTACAGGGCCTGCGGTAGCAGCCCTGTAGTTATGGTTAAGTTGCTCAATGTATAGAAAGAGCACTTTTTGGGTGGCTTATAATTTTGCTGCCCCTGGACGAATCCTCATCAAACTTTGCAAAAATAAGTATATTGCCAGCCAGGAGGTTGTTCGAAGTTTGGTGTGGTTTTGTCAATGGGGGCCAAAGTTATTGGGGGGGGTCCCAACATTTTTTAAATCCTCATAGACTCAATGGAAAAAATATTTGCTCACGCCTATTGCCCAAACTGCTGGACAGATTTTCACCAAACTCGCGCCAGGAGTGGAGGCTTGGTACCCCAAGTGTGCCTTTGTAAAGTTGATGTAAATCAATCAATTCGTTTTTTTTTTAAATGGCCAAAAAGTAGGTAAACAAAAAATTATGATATCTTGGTCTGGTACGCCTACTCATTTCCTGATTCAGAGTCCACGGACACCTCTGTGGCTCAATGTCACCAAACACGCAGACTGAATGGATGGTGAAAAACATGAGGTGCGTGAGCATTTTTGAAACAGTCACCATGTTGGATCCGAGGAAAAACACTTTGGGGGTGATTTGGTGGCAGAAAGAGGGTCTCAAAAGGGTGGGGGAATGGAATAAAGTTTATATGGAGCTTTATAGTTGAAAAAAGGTGTGCAGGTGCCACTGTGTCTACGCTCAATGTTATTGTCCGTGGACATCATTTGGATTACAAGGGGTTCTGGGTGAGTATTTTTATTTGAAGGTGTATAGTATGCACTTGTTCTATGGTTTAATTATATTGTGATGGTTGTGGCCAGTGGCCTGATTCTTGGGGGCAAGGCCCCAAGAATCTGGCCACTGGCCACACATACTTTAATAATATGTGTATAGTAATTATAGATATTGTAGGGGGAGTACACAGTATTTGTAATATGGTTGAATGATATAATTGAAGTGTATATGGCATTTAAGATTGTAGTGCAATTGAGGTTAGTGCTTTTGGAATATGTATTTGTTTCCTTGTGTAGATAATAAATAGGATAATATTTAGTATATTTACTTAGAAGCATACAGTAATACAACTGGAAACTCTGGTTCTTTTTCTGTGAAAAATAAACACTGTATAATAAAGTAGGATAGTTTGAAAGCTTTAATTGCATTCCATTTTACATATAGATGTACTTTTTTGACCCTCATAAATAGTACATTCTATGTACTATGTTTGGTACAACATTAGTGTATGTTCACTGTTGTTGTATTGACATGAAATAATCATTGGGTCAAGGGGGAGTAAAAATCCATAGAAGATTAAAAAAAACTACTGTAATCATGTGAGTGTAAGTGTGATGGTATGTTTGTTTGAAGCATGTTGTACTTAAGGGAATGTTTAAAGTTGTTAGATAACTGTTGGCATATTCTCACTATATTGTAGTTTACAAGAAGTTATACAGTAAGAATAACTGTCATGGCATATTTGATTTGCATTACAATTAAGGATATTTTTGAA
This sequence comes from Ambystoma mexicanum, assembly GCF_040938575.1. Taxonomy (NCBI): domain Eukaryota; kingdom Metazoa; phylum Chordata; class Amphibia; order Caudata; family Ambystomatidae; genus Ambystoma; species Ambystoma mexicanum. The sequence goes on from NC_090939.1 coordinate 557,905,296, forward strand.
GTAGTTAGATACCTGTTGTCATATTCTAACTGTCTTGGGTTTTAAACGTATTAATGTAGTATTTTAGATGTAGTTAGATACCAGTTGGCATATTCTAACTGTTTATTGTACTACAATTTAGTGAGTAAATTTGGGGTGAAGGAATATTAAGTCGGCATTTGTTAGATGTTGTGGTAACGTTGGTGTATTGTAATTATATTGTATTTTACAAGATGTATTGCAGTAACAAGAACTATGATGGCATATTTGCAATGGATGGTGTTTTTGAAGTAGTTAGACACCTGCTGGCATATTCTAACATTCTTGGGTTTTCAAATTATTATTGTAGTATTATTGATGTAGTTACATACCTGTTGGTGTATTCTAACTGTTTATTGTGTTATACTATACTGACTAAATTTGGGTTGAACTAATATTAAGCAGGCATTTGTTAGATTTGCTGGTAACCTATGAGTAACAGAGGTGTTGTTACATTCAAGCCAACCACTGTTTTGACATATGCAGAATAGTGCCCTGAATGGCTGCAGCACCAATGTGGGATATTATGCCCACTGTTGTGAAGGTTTTCTTGCCAAGATGTTCTTTGCAGTGTGTGAAGCTAGTAAGCTTACAGTTGTTGTTAGTACCATCTCGATTGTAGCTTAGAAGCATCAGTATCACATATTGGGCATGTGTGTTTATTTGTATGTAGGAACGATTGTCTGAATTGCAAAAAGGCCATAATGCGCATTCTGCAGGCGCTGGAGAAATGGAATAGATTCAAAATTTGGTATGGATACATATACAAATCGTTCATTAGTGATGTACCCTTGTGAAACATGGTTGCAGAGAATGCATGTATGTTTCCACGTGTATGAAATATGTAAGAATTAATTCAGAGGGATCTTTTTGTTTTCCAGTACTTGTAGTGAGTACACTAGGAATTCTTGTGAATCTTCCTGTGTATTTATGGTGAATATTACCATTCCTGTACAGTAGTCCAATTCTTGCCATATACCTGAGTGCTGTCAGGATTATCTGTGGCATTTCTATGAAGTACGCGCATTTTCAAACACAACCGGTCCAAGCCATTTAAGTAAATTTTGTGAACATTTGGTGGCAATTGGAAGAAAAGATTGATTGTTACATGTGCATATCAATGTACTCCAGCTTTGTTGCTGAATTTAAATGGACCATAGAGTTGTGCCTCTTTATCCTTTTATAGGCCTGCAGTTGTTCTTTGAGAAGAGGCATTTGTCTCTTTGTCTTCTGATGGACGTGGAGTTGAGTTTGGACTCAACAGCTTTGTGGTTGAATTATTTTATGCAGCAACAGTTGTTCTTTGTTACTTTAGCGGTAGTGTTGGGAGATATGCTATAAGTTCTGTTTGTATTAGTTTTTTTTAAAGGTTTTCTTTTTGAGGTACAGGGTACATATCTCGATGGGGTGTACAGTGCACAAAGCTTGTTGTATTCTAGGATGCAAGGAATGTCAGCATTGACTTTGTTTGCATCAAAGTTAACTAGAAATAGACCATCAGTTGTGCACAGACATAAAGACTGTGCTGCCAATGTCAATGAATGCGTGACATAGTGTTACACCTTGCGATTTGTGAATAGTGACACCATATGCAAGAGTAAGAGAGAATTGTTTTCTGTGGAAGTACATGTATTTGAAAAGAAGGAAACATGCTATTGTGCAGCCTGTTTTTTAACTTCTGCAAGTCTGTCAAAGTGGATGTCGACACACTGAATGTTGTTGTCATCTGGATATGTTTGGAAGCCAACAACTGTACCAATTGCTTCATTGACTGAACCTTGTTCAACGTCAAGATTATGTTTTAAAATTACTCTGCAGTTTAGACACAAAGTAAATCGTTTTACTAATCCATCTGGGTAGGAGATATATTTTTCTAAGCTAGTTAGTCATGCCATTGCTTGTTGACACATAGGAAGTGTCATGCCATGCACTTCTTGTTTGTCTGTGGAGGTGATATGCAGTATGGCTTAAATGAGAAATGGGAGTAATCCTCTAATGTGCCAACATATAAATTCAAGTTTGCTTGTGTTTTTTAGGTGAGTCAAAGTTCAATTAGCATGCTGACACAAAATCCAATATTCAAAAATAATTTTAGCTGTGATGATTATAATTCAGAAAGTGCTGCTTCACACCTTATATTGGTTGATAGTTCCACAAATAAGCAGTTTTGATTGTCACAGTTGTAATCAAATGTCTCTGTGTTTCACGTTATTCTCCAAATCTCTCTTAGAAAGTGTTGCTTCACACATTCCATTGGTTGATAATTCCACAAATAAACAGTCTTTATTGTCACAGTCGTAATCAATTTTCTCTGTGTTTCATATTATATTCCAAATCTCTCAACACGTGTTTCCCCATTTTTATTATCAATGGTTCATCAGGAGAGAATAGTTTTCTAAATGAAAAAGAGAAATAGAATCAATAATAGTGGACTGGAAGAAACGGGTGGGAAAGGCAAGAAACAATTATTTTGTCTTAATCACTTGAGGGTTTCTGCAAATTATTGGTTATAATGTTCTAGTTTGAGATAATGGTTTTGATTACATTATCCTAACACCAGATAATTACAAGGATTGTTTTCTCTGTTTGTAGAATAGCTAAGCTTGGCTGTTATATTTAACAGGATACATGAACAAAGTATGGGTTGCATTTCTTTTTCAACATTGTATCATTGAATTGAATGCAGCTTGCAAAGGATGGCATTAAGGACATGCATTTTATCTTTTTTTGAGTTAGTTGCTTTATGACATCAAGAAAAGATGTGTTTTGCCCATGTATCTCATGGATTAGTCTCGTATTTAAGATAGAATGTTCATCCTTAGTAAACAGAACAGTTCTAATGTTTTTTAAAATGTTAAGATAGGTGAGATCTGTAGACCGATGCATGTTTTCAGTTAGTTCTCTGTAGCAAAAATGTTTACAGAAATTTACATTTCCAAAGCTGCAGAGTGTGCTATGGCATTGTTTGTGTCCTAATGTTTTGAAAATATGTTGACCTTTTACTGGTCTTAACTATAGGAGGTCTATGAAAACATTAATGTGCTTTCCTCCAAACAGTTCTTCATAGTCGGTGTTTAGGACTTCTTGCATTCTGAGATGAATTAAAGCCAACTTGAGGTTGGAAACCGTGCTTACTTCATCTATCAGGAACACTGTAATTTGTGTCAGAATTATGCGTACTTCAGTATCAGCTTCTGCTGATCATTTGTAGTATTCTAATTTGTTTGGTGTTCTACTGGGAGGACCAGTAGTCAATGTAAAGTTACACCTCCTATATTGTTGGCAGCTAAACCTCTGGTGGCTGTTACAACACATGAAAGGTTGTTGTTTAATAAGTCTTGTGGACATGTGCTGATTATTTTAACTAAGAGCGTTTTCCTAGAACCAGCTTCACCACCTAAGAGGTTTATAATGTTTACAGCTACAAGTTTTATTTTCATATACAAAACCATGTTAGATCAATGGTGAGTTGTTCATCATTTAGCTGCGATTTGAACACTGACAAGTCTTCTTCAGATTCTTTAGATTGATACATGTTATTTTCTACCTCAGTCATGGCTATTCCTGCTTCATTTAGAATGAGTGGTTCTCCAAGTGGTTCCTGACTTCCTGTAAGGGAAGGTTGATTGCCCTCAGGAGTTTCTTAATCTAGTAGAGCTTCAATGTCTTTGTCTTGTTGGTGTTCATTGTCCAACATGTGTTTGTATTGTTTGAAATTGACATTTTGTATACTGCTTTCATTTGCTTTGAATGCAGCTCCAAATGAGTCATGGTCACCTAATAATTCTTGTTCTTTTCTCCATTCACTCCCTGTTTTCATTGGGGAAGGGAGTGAGTTTAGCGGGACTGCATGAGAGAGGTGAGGAGGTCAGGGGCCTCTGAGAAACTGACACCTCTGCCGCCCGTGCTGGACAATGCCGCAGGATTGTGCACCACAGGTGTATTGCGACAAAGCGGTAGTGGTGCAAAGTGTGAGTATACTGGGCAGTCATTGACAAGCAGCAGCCAAAAGGTAAGAAAGGTGTGGGCAGTCGGAGCAGCCACTACTGCTCTCTACTGAATTGCCAGGTCTTGTGTGTACTTCTATTAACTGCCTGGCTTAACGTGCTTTGTCTCTGCATAACCATAGGCTTCCCCTCTTGCGGTTAGTCATACTTTATGTTTTGTGAGTCCCTATTGTGTTCTGAGGTTGCTATGCCTACTCACGGCAAAGTTCTGTGTTCTAGGTCCGTTTTCCCCTTCTAGGTTCCCGCCTCACTAGTTACTGTTGGTTAACTGTTGTGCTCTCTAGGTCTGTTTTGCCCCTTCTAGGTTCCTATTCCACTATTGATATCCATTGTTAACTGTGTCTGTTGTGCCCACTAGGCTCTCTCCCACTCTCTAGGTTCCCACCCCACCATGGTTATTGTTGGCACTGTGTTGTTCACCTGCCTCGCTTCTTCTTGTTTTGTTCCCTACTGTGTGATCCCCCTCCTTTTTCTGTGCATTTTTCTCTGCAGTGTGCTTGCCTGTGCTCCTCTCCCTCTCTCTCACTTCCTCCAACTTTCCTCCTTGAACCCTCAATGGGGATTCGATTAACCGCATCTTCTCTCGTTGCTACTCTATCCCCTATCCTATCCCACTCACTAAGTCTGGAAGGTAAAAGTTCAACCCAGGCCTTCCTATCGCTGATACCTACATCAGCGCTTCCTCCAGACAGACCCTCACCAACTCTCACTGTAACAACCTCTTTCTCAATCTGCTTAACTCTACTCTTTACCCCTGCAACTAATACAGAACAGAACTGTGAGACCTATCCTGGTCCTCAAGCCCAGGGACCATATCTCTCCAGCCCTGGAATCTCTCCACTGGCTCCCGGTGGCTCCAACGATCAAGTTCAATACCCTCTGCATCGTCCACAAGGCTTTCTGGGATCGGGGCCTGTACTACATCCAACTGCCTTTGCCAAAATACCTTCTTTCTAGAGCACTTCACACAGCTACCTCCAACTCTCTGAGGGTCGGACGCTTCTCCAAGCAGTGAGTGGGGGGTAGATCTCTCTCCTCTGCAGGCCCCTCCCTCTGGAACGGCGTACCTGTCCCTCTCAGACTTGAGCCGGACAACCGGAAGTTCTGGAAGCAACTCAACACCTTCCTTTTTTCCTCTGTCTTCTCTCTGTTGCTTCCTTGCTAACTTACCTGTTTGCTGCACCGACTGATTGCTTGGTACCCTCAGGGTCTCACTGGCTACCATGCTCCTCTGTGACCCATCCTCCTTGCACTGGCTCCTGGACTACCATGCACAAAGAGGCTGTAACTGTAACCCCTATAGCCCCCCTGCCTCTTGCCTCCTTACACTTACCCAGAGCTGCGCTGCACTGGTTGCACTTACTCTTATCCTGCTGCTATGTTTGCATTTTCCCCCTACCTTCTCCGTTGCAATTCCACCTATCCCTTCCACTTGCACATCTCATGTCGTACGTGTACGATCTGAATGACACAATACCTACGGAGATTGTTTGTCTTGTCTTCCCTTTGTCTTCCCTCCCTTATTTTGTGGTGCCTAGAAACACTTGTGTACAGGCACATTATAAATGCCATATTATATCATATCCATGTTTAAAAAGTTGCAGTAGGGCCATGTAATAAAGTTCTCTAGGTTGCAGAGATTTAAATGATAACTTTATATGATTAAGTAGGCTGAGTTTGTACGTTTTACGTTGCTTCCTTCAAAAGTTGAGACAGAATATTTGCCAGTTGTGTCATCTGGTGTGAAATTGTTTTTGTAGGAGTAGTTTTGGGCTATGTCGTACAGGCCTATGTTCTCCAAAGCAGTACTTCTGTTTCGGTAGTATGTGCCAATTAAATTGTTTTTTAAAATGTCCTAGCTGCTGGGATCATTTGTGGCTATTGTTTCAATCTCTTGGTAGGATTTTAGTACTCTTTATGAGGATGAAGCTGGACCAAGGTTTAGCCAGACAATGGGCCTAATCCTGAGTTGATCGCAGTGTAAAATGCGGCAGTAACACTATTACTGCCACATTTACCAATCCTCCCATTCTCGAGTAATGCGAAAAGTTGGAGTTTAAACTCCAGCTTTTTGCAGAAGGTAAAAATCTCACCTTTCCACCCATTTTCGGCACTGTTAGTGCAGTGCTAATTGCAGAAACCCTAACAGCATCAAGAAACCAAATTGTGTTCAATTGACCCAATGGGAATGGGGATTTACCTCCCCAACTTTGTGGCAAATTCTGCTGAACCGAGTAGTGGTAACGCCAATAACGTTGGGTGGTATCCTGGCGCAATTAGCACCGGAATGCCGCCCAAAACAGGATGAGGCCCAAATGTTTCAGATTTGTCATATAAGGCTGTTCCTGTTAAATGTTCTGCAGCTCCGTAGCACCCACATTCTCTATGGGAGATCCTTTTTATACCGAAGCTGTACAATTTTTGTGACAGTGTTTTGTCAGAGAGGTCTTTTAGCTCTGTTTTCTCAGCTTTGGTGACATAGCTTGCAACTGCAGTGAAATTGTCTGCAATGTATTGTATGTCTATATTTGCTTTCCAGAAGAGGGTAATGATTGCATTGTAATCATTGATGTACTTGGATGCTTTGTCCCTTTTAAGGGTGTATGTATTTTTAGGGAATTCGACTTTTATACTGTGTCTAACAGAAGACATCAAGCTATTTACTTGTCCTTTTGCGCAAACTGGTCTAGGGAAGCCAAAGGCACATTTGGTTTAGTATTTACCTTTGTTTTTATATCTATGTCAGTAGAATTTGCCACACTTATATTTTTGGAAGTAGAATATCTGAGTAAATAGGTTGTTATGTATGGTTTCTGAAGGGATGTTGCAGGAAATGTATTTTTCACTAAACTGTAAAACAGTGACATCGCTGTCATGGCCAAATTTGGGAGCATCGTTTATCCAAAAAAAGCATTTGGATTTGTAGTGGTCCTTTGGATTGATTTTTATTTCTCCAAAAGAAGTGTTTCACTTCTCCAAGTGGAGGGGAAGTTTTACTGCAGATGAAGTGCAACATGGCAATGAAGCAATGGTAAAATTTCCTTGATACATTTATAGGGTCAATGGAACAGAGTTTTTGTTGTGTTTTTATATCTATTCCCTCGTTATTTTCGTTTGCAATGAATACGCATGGGATGTGCATGTCATCCCATGCGTATTCTGCACAACTTAAAGTAACAAACCATGTGAGTGGGCTTAGGTTCCATAACATATAATGTATATCAGTGTGATGTCGGAAACAGTATTCTTTTGACCACGAATGTTTGCCAAGAGTTTTGTGATACTTGACTGCAAAACATCATCTTTGTCTTTTATCTTTTGGAGCATTGTGTGAATCCGTTCTCCTTCACAGAAGTTTAAACATGTATCTATATTGACATTGCACATGTTTAGAAGTACTTTTTGAAATGTATTGATTAAGTTAGTTAGTGGTTTAATTCTGTTTAAAATCAATACAAACAACATTCTCTTTAGTAGACATGCACTGTCAATTAGAGCTTCGATGATTAGTCTTCTGTGATAGTTTTTACAAGTAGATTGTGACTTTTTAGCAGTCTTTATAAGATTGTGAAGAACTCTACAGTGGAACTTGTTTTATGGAATACATTCTTTGGTATGCTTTAATCTGGCTACGTTAACGTTGATAGATATAGTGTTTGTCCATCTTTTTTAATGACATTTTTTTGCAAGAGGGGCCTTAACTTTTTTAGTGGTGGCTTGTTTAGGTTTGTCGAGTGGGGTTATTAGCTGTTTTGTTTTAATGTTTTCAATACATTGTTTTAGAGGAGGACGACTATATGGCTTGCTTTTATTCTTATGTGCTCTATTTTTTCTTTGTTTCCTACAGAGTTGTTTTTAGTAGACATTCTGTTCTATCTGTTGGGAAAATAGAAAGTTTGGGTTTGAAAGTTGTGGAATGTAGATGCATGTATTCTGCATGGGTTTGTGGGTGTGATTGTACAGATGAATAGAGTGCTGTGTGATTTTGTAGTGGATGATAGGTGTGGTTGGGAATGTTGTAGGTGTAAGGGTCTGCACAGGTGTGATGGGCTTTGGTTGTGAGTAAGGGAGTGGTGGTGTGATTGAATAAGTAGAGACAGTATGATGTTCTGAGGAAAACAGTGGTTGTTCTAATGGTGTGATTTAGTGCATAGGTATGAGGGTTGTGTTGGTGTAATGGAAAATGGGTGAGGAAGTGTGTGTATGTGTGGTAGTTTGTGATAGTGATTTGGAATGCAATGAGTGTGAAACCTATTGGGTTGGAATGGGGACCACATGTAGATAGGAGTATGAAATAGTAAGGAAGTCAAATTATAGTATAGAAGTTGATGAGAGATGGATGTGTTGTTAGCCAGTAAATAACGGGTGGTGTGTTGAATAAAGAGCAATGTTTAGATGGGAATAGATAGAGTGTGAATGTTGCAATATAATGAGTAGGAGTGTAATACATGTTGTTGACTCAAAAAGAATACTCTGGGCTAATATGTAGTGAAAGAACATTGTTAAAATTAGAGAGACATACATGCTATATTAATGTGATTTCTTTGTAGGATGTGAAGAATGTTCTGTTTCCAATAGCTGTCTTTCTCAATCTTCTTTTTTCCTGTAACTGTAAAAGAATTTGAGTGGGTATATGTGGTAATGGTGAAGTACTTTTACTAAGATAGGTTGTTATTTATGAAGGTAGGAGGAGTTGTTAGGGAAAACGTGTTAATAAAGTTGTGTTATGGTGGTGTACTAAAGTAAGTTAACTGTGTTGTTAGAACAATTCGAGTATGAGAATTGCTATTTAGGATATTAGAAAGAACAGGGCAGAAATGGGTGTGAAAAAAGATGCATATCTAGATTATTTTTGTGCTGGTGATTTTAATGAAAGAAGTGCTGTGTTTGTGGTACAATTAATTTGTAAACTGTTGCTATGTTTTAAAGAATTGGGAAACTAAAGCCTAGTGGTAATGAAATGGTGGATTGTTGTTGCAGAAGTGTTTGGTTTCTTATAGTAGAGGTTGGGAAAGAACAGTACTTTATACGTAACGTGAAGTGTTGTACATAGATACTTTGGTAGGATACACATATGTGTGAGCAGGTGGAGAAAGGTGGCAGTATAGGTGATGTCATCTTTGATGTCCTGGGTGTTAGCCTTAGCAGTGCACAGTGGTGGCACGAGTTATTGTTGCTTAGATAACCATAATATGGTGACTTTCAAGGGGTTTTCCATTTTCCTTGTAACCATAATGTCCCTTTAACAAAGGTTTTTAACTGAATTTCATAGGATTTAATTAATGCAACTTAACCATAATGTCCCTTGAATGTATTTTCAATTAATATTACACGGCCTGCGGTAGCATGCGTGTAGTTATGGTGAAGTTGCTAAGCCCATAGGAAGAGCACGTTTCGGGCAGCTTATAACTTTGCTGCCTCTGTGTGAATCCTCGCCAAACTTTGCAGGTTTGGTGAGGTTTCGTCAGGGGGGGCAAAGTTATAGGGGGGCCTCCAAAAATTATTTTTTCCATAGACTGAATGAGAAGAAAACTTTGTTCACGCCTTCAGCCCAAACCGCTGGATGAATTTTCACAAAATTTGCGGCAGGAGTGGCAGATGGGCCTGAAGCGTGCATTTTTAAAATTTGGTGGAAATCCCTCCAGTAGTTTTTTTTAAAAACAGGCAAAATATTGGTGCCAAACAGTTTTTGATATCTGGCTCCGCTTCGCGAACCCACTTCCCTGTTCACAATGCGAACAGAACTCTGATTGGCCCGGATGGCCACCTGATGTCCGCAGACATAAAACATGCCCGCTGATTGGCTGGAGACAAGCGTGATGCACGTCAAATTTTCCCAAAACACTGCCATGTTGTATTTGTGAATATACGCGGATAGCGCGGTTGAGGAAAGGGCTGGGAAACATGTTTTGGGGCATTTGTTGTTTGTTAGAGGGGCTGGGAAGGGTAGGGGAGTGAAAGATGGTTGATATGATGTATTTGTTTAGGTGGAAGAAGACCATGTGGGGCGCAGCAGTCCACAGACACAGCGGTAGTCCGTGAACAGGAATGCTGGGTGGCTTGTCTGGTAAATGCAGGGAGGCTTCATTAAGGTAGATGAGTGGAACGTAGGTGATAAGAGGAGTTTTGCATAGGTTACAGATAGGCTCTACACACAAGAATGTAGGTACTAGCACAACTACTTTAGTTTCATATGGTCATACCAGCAATGTTTCATCCAGGCGCCTGGCTTATGTGTGTGGGTTGTGGTCACTGGCTATAAGCATTGTAATAATATGTGTGCAGAAATGGAATTTGGCTATTGGAAAGACGTATTACAATAATATGTGTATCGTGAATATACATGCTGTATAGGCAGTGTACACCTTTTGGAACACAATGAGACAATACCATTGAAGTGGAAATGGTACATTTTATTGATGTAAAATTGCAGACACACATTGAGTTGGTTGTAGATTGTAATGCAGGAGAAATCTTTGTTTCTTTCTCTGTGTTTGGTGGGGAGTTGAGGAAACAAGTTTGGGGTTATTTTTTGAGCAAAGAGGGCTTTTTAGGGTAGGGGTGGAATGTAGATGATATGGTGACATTGCCATTGGTGAAAAATAGGTTTGGCGTTGTACTTTCATATCTGTAGGTTGTTTTTACAATGTGAATTTAAGGGCAAAATGTTGTGTGTTGGTTGTGGCAGTGGCCAGATTCTTGGGTGCATGACAGTATTATTCTGTGGTTGATTGTGGCTAGTTTGTAGACTCTTGGGTGCACGGCTGTAGGCTGTAGGCAGCAGATATGTTTTGAAACTTTGCTATTTCTTTTTGTATGTGTCCATTAGAAGATTTGCATTTGTTTCGGTATTCTTTTCGACAGTTACTGGATTTTCTAAGTTATCTACACTTCCAAAATATTTGGTTTGGATGTGGTCCATTTTTGAAGTTCTTTGGCTGTTGCCTGTAGGAGATTGTTCCGTAGAGTGGAATGGTGCGTTGTTAATATTTTCATGTGATAGAAGGTGCTTTTGCAAGTAGATCTTGAAATGCAGGCTAATGAATGTCCTTGCAGTCCAGTGTGTGATTGTGTACTGGAGAGGAGTCAATGGTTTGCAAAGTTTTTAGTTTCTAGTTTTCTCTTTTACTTTCACATAGTGATTGAGGAATTGGCATAAAGGTTTGAGGGATTGCTTTCGTACATTTCACATTGAGGTGCAGGGGCATTTGTAGACTGGACAGATTGGTTTGGTGGATGGGAGAGTTCATTGTAAGTTTGTTGGGGACATGTTTTCAATGAGGGCTTCTTATGCCATAATGGTGTTGTCTATAAATGTAATACCCTTGACCACTGCTATGTATGGCAATTGGGTTTTTATGCTCTTGTGTGTAAGCGTTTTCATTGACATATGGTTCTATGTTGGTTGTGTGAATGCACTCATATGCAGAGAAGTTTGCAAGGTATCTTTGTTGACATTGGCATGTTTTGAAGTAGTTTTTGTAGTGTACTGATTAATTTTGTCAATGGTTTTATTCTGTCATGGGTGTTAGTCTCCTTTTGAGGAGCGTTACACTGTCAATGAGAGCTTCCAGGATTCATTCTGTGCGGTTATTTTTAAGGGTTGAGCATGATTTCTGTGTTGTTTTTATAAGATTGTGAAGTACAGTACAGTGAAAAAATGTTTGTGAAATGAGAGGCGAAGAGTGCTCAAAAATGTTATTGCTCTGATCGTTCGGGCATCTCCTGTTAAACATACTGTGATCCATTATAAACGTTTTTTTGATGCATCTTACCTTTTACTCACTTTCATACTTGCGAAAATAACATGTTGGGTGCAGTGATCTTCTGCTAATGTTAACAGTTGATGTGTCGCCCTAAATTCAAGTTCCCTTGCGGCAATAATACAGATGGGCCACTCCTGAAGCTGATATAATTTGTCTGAACAATCTGCTACAGCTGTTTTCATTATGCTCGTGGGCATCGTACCCAAACGTGCCTTGTTACCATTCATGCCAAAACGTTACTTTATGCTGAACTAGGAAGATTAACCCAGACATTGTCATACAGAGGGTACATTCTCTTTCTTGCTAAAAATGGTATAGATATATAGAATTATTTAAGGAAAGAGTAGTAGTTTGCAATGTAAAAAGTGATTTTATTTAACAAAGAACCTTTGCAAGATGTTATTAAGTCCACAAAATGTACAATTTCTTTTCCCATGGAAGTTACAGATAATGAACATTGCATAACTCGATTGTGGTTTCCAATTTCTTCATGATATGCTGAGTATGAAGCATGATCATTCTTGTGTGTGTTTATGTTGCTGCAGTGAAACATTAGAATTGCGCACATGGTGGTTTTTGTGGGAGAAGATGTTCATGTTTTGCAGTTTGAAGCGGAATGTTTTCTCGTGTGCACGTTGCTACATTTGGAAGGCTGATAGGTTGCTTCTTGTTACTGGTACCACGAAAGGGCAGATTCGTCCATGTCGGTCGTCCCACATGATGGTGATGGAAAAAGTTCTGTGTATGTTTATTTTCCAATGTTGATTGAAGAATTCATTGGATGGTAGCTGGAAACTCTGGCACATGCAGTACGGTAGAAGATATCTGTCCAGATAAGAACATAAAAGTACATTTCAGTCGCAGTTTTGTAATGGAATATAACTATTCATATTGATATTTTATTTGTATTGCAATCGTACACAAGTGTTTCAGAGCCCGACAAAGCAAGGGAGGAATATTGGGGTGAACAAAATAATAAACTTACTAGGCCCAGTGACATTGAGACCGTGCAAGTTCATGGGAGAGGAAAAGGGTGAAAGTGCATGGGGGTCGGGAGAAGTGGAAAGTGCTATGCAAAAGAATAAAAATAAATAAATAATAAATGCATAAAATGAATAATGAAAGCAGAAAAGTGGTAGTGCAGCCAGCAAGTTACTGTATAAATGATAATTGATGAAACGTAATTGTAAACACAAACCACAGATATTGAACACACTCATGACAACATGGGAGAGTATTTTAGAGCACGAGTTGCAGTAAAAGGTGAGCGCTGTGAAGTAGGTATAGCAAGTGGTGGAAATGCTAAGACTAACACCCATGCCATCAAAGATGACATCAGAAATGTTATTGATGTCATCACATGCCTGGCTCCCTCTTTTTAGTTCACTGACATATCTAGGCCAAGTTGTTTTCTTCACTCACAATCAGGAACTGAAATTTCAAAAGGTACTATATTTGTAGACGTTACCCTTCTCATATGTTCTTACACTACTTTTGTTAGGGTTCAGTCGCACCATATGATGTATATACATAGGGGAAGAACCAGGCCTGAAAAACAGCAATCATTTCTGTGCATTCAGTTATGTTATGAACACTTTCTGCTAATACTGCTTCTTTTTTGCTTAATTTACTTTCATTGTATATGCTCATATTTGTATGCATTGTGGACTCTTTATATTGTGAGTGTAGTAGTACAATTATGTAGAAAGTGAGGCATTATTAGCTACTTATTACATGTTTCACAGTACGGAAAACTCTGATACGAAAGCATTCATCATTTTACTATCCAACATTGCAAGATTATAAATATTGCACCTCTATGGTGTATGCTGCAGACAATGCCTATGCTTCTACATGAGTAGGTTCCTATACTAGAAAAAACTCTGCAATCAATGGTGTTTATAGCAATACATTGCTTAATGAAATGTGTAGCTCATGATATAGCTCCCGATCACCCCTGACAGTTTTTTTGCCAACATTATCATGACAAGCCTGTGTAGAGACTTTCCATGAAAAGTACATGCACATGTGATGTCATCAGTGATGTCATCAATGACATGTGTGATTTCATCTTTGATGTCATGGGTGCTAGTCTAGCAGTGCACGTTGGTTGCGAGTTATGGTTGCTTAGCTTACCATAACTGGTGAATTTCTGGGGGTTACTTGTAAACATAACATCCTTTTAACAACGTTTTTCACTGAATTTCATAGATTTTTATTAGTGCAACTTAACCATAACGTCCCTTTAACAATGTTTTTCACTGAACATATATATATATATATATATATATATATATGTGGCCACCGGTGCCAATCGACTTGAGGAGCGTATGGAGCATAAGTGCCCTGATATTTACCAAAACAGTCAAAACACATCATATGCTTTCCCTCAGAATACAAACTGAATTCCACAATGTTAGAACTAATGGCACACCTTTCTTGTCGCTATTCCCAGCCCTTGCAGGGGTACAAATCTGATGATTGATGAGCAGTTGGATATATAAAGGTCAGTGTTATTGCTTTGGCATATGTAATTGTCCTGATGTCACTGATAGGTTAATACCTAGAATACAGAATGTCTCAGTTCCTTAGAAGACTGAAGGAATAGTTTGGATAAAGTCAAAACCTAGAAGGTGATTGAATCAGTTACACATAAAAGCAACGAAAAGTCACTACTTCACACCCTCAAGGTGTCTGCTGTATTAGTGTTTTTCTCCCTGTACATGCAGAAATTCATCATGTGATTTAAAATAATGGAAAATACATTGTTCTAAATGTTGGCAAATAGGGATTTTAAAATGTTTTTCTCTAACCTTTGGTTAAATATACAAATTGATACAAAGTGATCAAATGAAACCTCAAGATCATGGAGTATTTACTGTATTTGATATTCAATGTATATACTGCATATGGTATGTATGTCTTGTCCCATATTAAGAGCAGTAGTATGCAGACATTTTACTGCTAATACTGACTGTGTTACCATTACTGCCCTATCCATAACAAGTCTTTCTTTTATACTTAGATATGAGAACCCCAATTTTACTGTCTTTGTTTCCAAAACCAGATTCTGACCAGAGAAGAAATTCTTTCCATTCCTCGGATGACCTTCATCATAGCATTATTGATCTTCTCATTAGTTCAAAATGGCATCTACATAATCAAAATCTCAGGTACAGGAACATCAACCTGGTAGGAATAGGTGCAGAGACTGCAGAAAGCAGCCTCCTCCTTGAGGCGAGTCTTAGAGTGCTCAAGCACTTTTAATAGAGGGAGGCAAACAGCCCCCTTCTCTACGGCTCCTGTGCTGGACTGGACACTGGATAGAGTGGACTGAATACAGCGTTGTATATAGTCCTTTTATGAGAAATAGAATTCCCCAGCCCTCTCAAATTCTACCAAAGAGTCTCAAATTGAATCCAATCTCCCAGGGGTCAGAGAGACATAGGAAAACACAACAATCAGAATCAAGCTTAACACTTGGATGGTTGATAGAATCATATCAGAGACTGCCTAACATCGATGAACAATAGGAATATTATAGTTCTCAGTTTTCTCAACTTGAAAACTATTGAGAAATCTCGCATTTGCAACAGTTTACAATATTTGTTTAAACCTTTGCAAACTGAATTATTATTTGAAATGTACACAGCATTTAGATGAGTGTGTAATACATTAGAATACATTTGCTTACAATATGTTGCATGATCATAACATAACAAAACAGAAACAGAATATAGGCCTGGAAATCTATTAGACTCTACACACATGTTTTGAACATTGACATGATGCCCTCTATTAAGATAGCACAGTAACGGTGGTATGCAGTGTTTTGAGCTATTAAAAAAACATTGTTGCGTAAACAATATTTATTTTCAGCCACTATTCAACACTTTTCCAGGGTCTTCTAGGACTGGGGTTTGTTTATATAATTTTACCAGTCCTACAATATGTTGGCAATGGTGTTTAGTGGGTGAAAACTGTTGTAAAGACACGTGGAACAAAAAGGTTAGTTCAGTCTTCTTTATTTATATGCAAGAACTCATGTAGCAGTCCCAAGCCTAACAAATTTAGCTACTACAGATCAACTGACATCCCTGGAATTAAACCTGCCCCATAGATCCATTCCAACATTTCATCCATCGCATCCAGCGTCCTGCTCATCATATAACACAAATATTGTTTGCCCAACGGTGTTTGTTTTCAGTGGGAAAACACATAGATCCGTAACTGAAGCCCAGATTGAGGTAAAATGGTATGGAGGAGGCTGGATTATGTACATTAACTACAGCCTCAGTTTTAGAGGATGCTCCCAAGGAAAGTGTGACAGAAATCCCAAACTCTGTTAAATGTACCCCATTTCCTCTCAG
This sequence comes from Ambystoma mexicanum, assembly GCF_040938575.1. Taxonomy (NCBI): domain Eukaryota; kingdom Metazoa; phylum Chordata; class Amphibia; order Caudata; family Ambystomatidae; genus Ambystoma; species Ambystoma mexicanum. Next base: position 557,921,457 of record NC_090939.1, read on the forward strand.
CTTTCCCATCTATAGAACCTGTCCATTTTTTTTGTTAGGGTTTTAGGTGAGTAAGTAGAAGAGTTTGGTCGGCTTGGTAACTTGGGCATGGCTTCAACATGCCTCGGCTAACCATGACAATGTGGAATGCTCACAAACCTAGCCACAGTTGACACAATGACAGTCTTTTTATCCTTAAGAACATTGCCCAGAAGCACAAGCCCAGGGTTATGTTATGTAAAGGAAATGTATAGAGCACAGCATTCACCAACGAGGGCATGAAGGCACTAGACAGTGAAAAGTGGGAGACAACAACAGGAAGGTATGCAACATCAATCAAGAGGAACATAGCAGAGTCTTGAGTCTGTGACAGAAAGTGAGGTGGTCCGATGAAGCTTTTAAATAAAAGTCCTTGTGGCAACTATGAAATAAATGAGGAAAAACCCAAGGTTGCTTTGCTCACTTTTCAGGGAGCTTTTGCAAACTTGGCAAATTTGGATTTCTGATATACAACCACTCCCAAATGTTGTTGGGGGTGTAGAAGAGAACGTAGAAGGAATTTGCCATCTGTGTTTTCTTGGGCATTGCTTCAACATGCCCAGGCTTACCATCACACTGTGGAAGGGTAACAAGCCTGACTACTGCTGAGCTAAACACTTTTTTTTATTCCTTAACCACTTGGTAAAGAAACACAATCCTAACTCCTGGTCAAGTATGACTTAAAATACAGGTTGAATTCATAATCTCGATGCTGGTGGAGAATAATGTACTTGTCAAGTTTAATTTTGTCCTGGAGGGTAAATCTTCCACTCCTCCTGCTGGTGAAGTTGGCTAAATTAATCAGGTGGAGCAAAGATAATCACACAAGTATTTTCTACTTTCCTCCCTTAAGGGTACATATAATGTCCTAAGGTAAGAACTCTTATAAGACTGTCAGTAAATTCTGGATACTTTTACAGGCCGATTCATGGAATTAATGTGCGCCGAAAATCTCTGCGCAAGCGTGCGAAAGCGTGCGAATCGCATCGCAAGTGCAAAAATCGCAGTACAAGCGTGCGAAAGCCACGCACATCGATTCATGGAAGTCTGTGCACATGTAAATACTGAGATGTGCGCTAAAATCCTGCGTGGCACACGCCGGCACACACGTCATCAAATGGCGTGCGCTACGCGCACAGCGAAAGTGCACATAGCGCGGCGCACACAACAAAAGTAGGCGGAACACGGGGCGTAACACGCAGAATGGGGAACAACGCATGAAAATGTGGGCATTACGGGGGAAGTACAGGAGGCAAAAGCGCGAAATGCCCACACGCGCGCCTACAACACGTATTCATGGAATAAAACAGGGGCAATGCATGCGCCAAAAAAAACGCGATAAACCGGACGCCAGCAGGAAGCAGGCATATGCGGACCCGCGCAGCATAAAAGTGCACGCAAACAACAAACAAGCTCAGACGCTATGATGAATATATCGTTCCTCGCAGCAGTGGTTGTGGGACACCGCAGGAGGAGGAGGATAGTCAGGGCCAGAATTTTTACACCCAGGACACCCAGGACCAGCCTTTTTGGGATGCCTAATGACCAGGTGTATGGGAGGTACAGGTTTCCACCTCACATAATACTCGACCTGGTGAGTGAGTGGGAGGAAGACCTCACATCACCCACCCTGTGCTCCCAAGCACTGAGCCCCTTGGAAAAGGTGCTCAATGTACTGCAATTCTTGGCCACTGGTTCATTTCAGCGGACCAGTGTCATAGTGGGGGGGTGTCACAGGCCACACAGTCACGCTGCCTACACCAGGTGTTGGCCATCATGACTGCAAGTCCATCAGTCCACAGGCACATATACCTGCCCAGAGCACCTGGAGAAAGGCAGGCTGCCGTCCAGTATTTTTACGGAGTGGCACACTTCCCCAAAATGCTAGGTGCCATTGATTGCACCTATGTGGCTCTACGTCCTCCCTGGGCAACTGAGCACATCTACAGAAACCGCAAGCACTGGCATTCCATCAACGTGCAGGTAGTATGTGATGCCAAGGGAATCATCACCTCAGTATATGCCAACTATCCAGGGTACACACATGACAGTTTCATTTACAGAATGTCAACCCTAAACCAGGACCTAGAAGCTGGGCGGCATGGCGATACATGGCTGCTTGGTGAGTATAAATGCCTTTGCACATGCATGCATGTCAGATACTGAGTAATGTCACAACCCCACTAATGATACCCATCATCACCTCCACAGGGGACAGTTCCTACCTGCTGAGCACCCACCTGATGATGCCAATTCAGAACCCCACCACACCACCCGAGGTAAGATACAACACAGCCCATATTGCAACCCGGGGCATAGTGGAGCACACATTCGGAGTGCTGAAGTCACGCTTTCGCTCCTTTGACCGCTCTGGTGGGCAGCTGCTATATGCGTCCCCAGTAGTGTGCAAGATCATAGTGGCAGCATGTGTCCTGCACAACGTTGAAACCCACCGGGGCCTGCTGGTGGACATGGTGGTGCCCCCACATACCCAACCACATGCACGCCCACTGCGCATGGGAGGGGAAAGGGCACTTGGTGAGGCAGCCCGTACGCAGGTGGTGGCTAATTACTTCACCTAAAATCACACCCCTGTGGAGTGCACACAGCCCTGGTACATACCAGCTGACAATCAACGATGATGACATAAGGGACAGTCAACTGTCACAACCATACCAGCCTGAGATTGGTCACCTGGAAGTGTTACATTGTGTGCATCCCTTCATTCCGAAAGACAACCAATGCTGTGTGAAAAAAAGACACACATTCATGCTGCATGAATGACTACCCCCTTGCAAAATACAACATGAAAACACCGCCATGTCACCCAACCCCTCCCAATCTCCGCTACCCAACACACCATGGCATGTCATGCAATGTGAAAGCAAACAAAGGAATGCACAACACATGACACAAGTGTCACAAAGTGCACTGTCCCAAATAGAAACAGGCCACAGACAATATGCTCCCAGTAATCAATAAAAAACAGCACACATGCCCAAATACTTACCAGCAACACAATACAGCAACACAGGATGAAACATTGCCAAAATATGACAGTACCAAATAAAAGTAGTGCAAGTTTTACAACCTGAATAAGCCAGCTCATCCACCCCTTCCAACTGCAGAGTGTTGACGTCAGGCAAATGTGTCAGTGTACTGCATACAACATGAACTGCATCCGCAAAGTAGACGGCCTTGTGAAGACCTGAAGAAGGTACCTGTGAATAAGGAGGAAGACATGGATGCAAAAGCACATATCAATACACCATGCAGTGTTCAATAAAACAACAATCCCCACTAGGGATGTACACACAGTTTTGACTACAGACTGCCCACACAGCTCATGTGAGCCCAATGTCACTGTATAAGTCACTGTCACTTGGTCACACCCTTTGCAAGCCCATAGAAAGGGAAGCAGGAGGGGCGTGTGTGTCAGGAACCCAAGCATCTAACCCAAACACAGGACAAGCCTGCATGTCCCCAGCTGGAATACACAGTGGATGCCCACGGTAGCCACACAAGGCAACACCTGTGAAAAAAAAAAAAACATAAAAATCAAAAATGGCCATTTGGGGGCCAGGGGGTGAGGGGGAGGCCACCCAGGTGGTTTGAGGACAGGGTGCACACCAAGACTCACCTGCGTGGATGTTGTGAAAAAAAAAATACCTCCATGGGCTCATGGCCTGCACGGCTATGCTATTGTGGGAGAACTGCTGCTGTTGCTCTCTTCACCCTCTGCTTCTGCATCAGGAGGTGGTAGTTCTATGGTAGGCAGCCCATGCAAAGCCCTGGTATGGTCCTCCATGGCAGCAAGCATGCGGGTGTTGAAGGTCTGATTCTGGAGGATGATAGTGCGGAGATCCCCATGCAGCACCTCAGGGGTTGCCTGCATTTATGCACGCATGGCCTTGCGTGATGCCCGGATCTCCTCCCGATTTCCCTGCAGCTCAACTGAGAGCAAAGTGTGAGCTGCTCCAGCTGCTGTTCTAAACTTAAATTTCGGGAAGCCTCAAGTTCACTTAGAGTCTGCATGAGGAACTGGAGTTCTAACCTCAGGGCTTCCCTGTGGCCCTGTGACTCCACAGAAATGGCTTCCCGCAGAGTCTCCAGTGCAGCCTGTTGGTGTTTGTTGGACGCCAACATGTCTTCCCTGTGTGATTGGCAAATGGAGACTGTTGTCTGCTGTTGTTGCTCCATCTGCCTTTCAGGGAGGAGAATGGAAGTGGCCACCCTCCCCATTGCCTGAGCCATCATTTCAACTGATGCTCCCTGTTGTGCTGCAATACCATAAATGGAGTTTTCCCATACAGTATTGCCTGGTGGCGCATGGCCACCGCGTCAGCGGGCACCACACCTGTTTGGGGCAAGGCGATCTGCACCTTGCTGTGGCGGCACTGCCTGAGGCTGCAGGACTGCATTCCC